>NC_092145.1:93614209-93914209 GCF_043159975.1 Macaca nemestrina | reverse complement strand
GAAGTTTCTCAGAAAGCTTCTTTCTCTTTGTGATCGGAGGATATTTCCTTTGGCCCTATAGTCTTCAAAGGGATCCGAAATATCTGTTCTCAAATTCCACAGACATAGGCTAGCAAATAGATCCACGAAATACAGATGTAACTCTGTGAGTGGAAGTCTCACATCACAGAGCAGTTTCTCAGAAAGCTTCTTTCCAGATTTCATCTGAGGATAATTCCTTTTTCACCATAGCCCTCTATGGGCTTCCAAATATAACTTTGCCAATTCCACAAGAACTGTCTTAGCGATAGGCTTCTTTAGGGGAAAGCTGTAACTATGTGAGATGATTTAACAGAACACAAAGAAGTTTCTCAGAAAGCTTCTTTCTCTTTGTTATCGTAGGATATTTCCTTTGGCTCTATAGTCTCCAAAGGGATCCGAAATATCTGTTCTCAGATTCCACAGAAATAAGGCTAGCAAAGAGATCCACGAAATACAGATGTAACTCTGTGAGTGGAAGTCACACATCACAGAGCAGTTTCTTAGAAAGCTTCTTTCCAGATTTCATCAGAGGATATTTCCTTTTTCACCTTAGCCCGCTATGGGCTTCCAAATATCACTTTGCCAATTCCACAAGAACTGTCGTAGCGAAAGCCTTCTTGAGGGGAAAGCTGTAACTCTGTGAGATGATTTCACAGAACACAAAGAAGTTTCTCAGTAAGCTTCTTTCTCTTTGTTATCGGAGGATATTTCCTTTGGCCCTATAGTCTTCAAAGAGATCAGAAATATCTGTTCTCAGATTCCACAGAAATAAAGCTAGCAAAGAAATCCATCAAATACAGATTTAACTCTGTGAGTGGAAGTCACACATCACAGAGCAGTTTCTCAGAAAGCTTCTTTCCAGGTTTTATCTAAGGATATTTCCTTTTTCACCATAGCCCTCTATGGGCTTCCAAATATCACTATGCCAATTTCACAAGAACTGTCTTAACGAAAGGCTTCTTGAGGGGAAAGCTGTAACTATGTGAGTTGATTTCACAGAACACAAAGAAGTTTCTCAGAAAGCTTCTTTCTCTTTTTTATCGTAGGATATTTCCTTTGTCTCTATAGTCTTCAAAGGGATCCGCAATATCTGTTCTCAGATTCCACAGAAATAAGGCTAGCAAAGAGATCCATGAAAAACAGATGTAACTCTGTGAGTGGAAGTCATACATCACAGAGCAGTTTCTCAGAAAGCTTCTTTCCATATTTCATCTGAGGATATTTCCTTTTTCACCTTAGCCCTCTATGGGCTTCCAAATATCACTTTGCCAATTCCACAAGAACTGTCTTAGCGAAAGGCTTCTTGAGGGGATAGCTGAAACTCTCTAAGATGATTTCACAGAAAACAAAGTAGTTTCTCAGAAAGCTTATTTCTCTTTGTTACCGGAGGATATTTCCTTTAGCCCTGTAGTCTTCAAAGGGATCCGAAATATCTGTTCTCAGATTCCACAGAAATAAGGCTAGCAAAGAGATTCACGAAATACAGATGCAACTCGGTGAGATGAATTAACAGAACACTATGCAGTTTCTCAGAAAGCTTCTTTCCAGATTCCATCAGAGGATATTTCCTTTTTCACCGTAGCCCTGTATGGGCTTCCAAATATCACTTTGACAATTCCACAAGAACTGTCTTAGCGAAAGGCTTCTTGAGGGGAAAGCTGTAACTCTGTTAGATGATTTCACAGAACACAAACAAGTTTCTCAGAAAGCTTCTTTCTCTTTGCTATCGGAGGATATTTCCTTTGGCTCTATATTCCTCAAAGGGATCTGAAATATCTCTTCTCAGATTCCACAGAAATAAGGCTGGCAAAGAGATCCACGAAATACAGATGTAACTCTGTGAGTGGAAGTCATACATCACAGAGCAGTTTCTCAGAAAGCTTCTTTCCAGATTTCATCTGAGGATATTTATTTTTTCACCATAGCCCTCTATGATATTCCAAATATCACTTTGCCAATTCCTCAAGAACTGTCTTAACAAAAGGCTTCTTGAGGGAAAAGCTGTACCTCTGTGAGATGATTTCACAGAACACAAAGAAGTTTCTCAGAAAGCTTCTTTCTCTTTGTTATCGGAGGATATTTCCTTTGGCCCTATAGTCTTCAAAGGGATCCGAAATATCTGTTCTCAGTGTAAAGAGAAATAAGGCTAGCAAATAGATCCACGAAATACAGAGGTAACCCTGTGAGTGGAAGTCACACATCACAGAGCAGTTTCTCAGAAAGCTTCTTTCCAGATTCCATCAGAGGCTATTCCCTTTTTCACCATAGCCCTCTATGGGCTTCCAAATATCACTTTGCCTATTCCGCAAAATCTGTCGTAGCGAAAGGCTTCTTGAGGGCAAAGCTGTAACTCTGTGAGATGATTTCACAGATCACAAAGAAGTTTCCTAGAAAGCTTCTTTCTCTTTGTTATCGGAGGATATTTCCTTTGGCCCTATAGTCTTCAAAGGGATTCGAAATATCTGTTCTCAGAGTCCACAGAAATAAGGCTAGCAAAGAGATCCACGAAATACAGATGTAACTCTGTGAGTGGAAGTCACACATCACAGAGCAGTTTCTCAGAAAGCTTCTTTCCAGATTTCATCTGAGGATATTTCCTTTTTCACCACAGCCCTCTATAGGCTTCCAAATATCACTTTGACAATTCCTCAAGAACTGTCTTAACGAAAGGCTTCTTGAGGGAAAAGCTGTAACTGTGTGAGATGATTTCACAGAACACAAAGAAGTTTCTCAGAAAGCTTCTTTCTCTTTGTTATCGGAAGATATTTCCTTTGGCCCTATAGTCTTCAAAGGGATCCGAAATATCTGTTCTCAGGGTCCACAGAAATAAGGCTAGCAAATAGACCCACGAAATACAGATGTAACTCTGTGAGTGGAAGTCACACATCACAGAGCAGTTTCTCAGAAAGCTTCTTTCCAGATTCCATCAGAGGATATTTCCTTTTTCACCGTAGCCCTGTATGGGCTTCCAAATATCACTTTGACAATTCCAAAAGAACTGTCTTAGCGAAAGGCTTCTTGAGGGGAAAGCTGTAACTCTGTGAGATGATTTCACAGAACACAAACAAGTTTCTCAGAAAGCTTCTTTCTCTTTGCTATCGCAGGATATTTCCTTTGGCTCTATATTCCTCAAAGGGATCTGAAATATCTGTTCTCAGATTCCACAGAAATAAGGCTAGCAAAGAGATCTACGAAATACAGATGTACCTCTGTGAGTAGAAGTCATACATCACAGAGCAGTTTCTCAGAAAGCTTCTTTCCAGATTTCATCTGAGGATATATCTTTTTTCACCATAGCCCTCTATGGTCTTCCAAATATCACTTTGCCAATTCCTCAAGAACTGTCTTAACGAAAGGCTTCGTGAGGGAAAAGCTGTACCTCTGTGAGATGATTTCACAGAACACAAAGAAGTTTCTCAGAAAGCTTCTTTCTCTTTGTTATCGGAGGATATTTCCTTTGGCCCTATAGTCTTCAAAGGGATCCGAAATATCTGTTCTCAGAGTACAGAGAAATAAGGCTAGCAAATAGATCCACGAAATACAGATGTAACCCTGTGAGTGGAAGTCACACATCACAGAGCAGTTTCTCAGAAAGCTTCTTTCCAGAATCCATCAGAGGCTATTCCCTTTTTCACCATAGCCCTCTATGGGCTTCCAAATATCACTTTGCCAATTCCACAAAATCTGTCGTAGCGAAAGGCTTCTTGAGGGCAAAGCTGTAACTCTGTGAGATGATTTCACAGAACACAAAGAAGTTTCTCAGAAAGCTTCTTTCTCTTTGTTATCGGAGGATATTTCCTTTGGCCCTATAGTCTTCAAAGGGATCCGAAATATCTGTTCTCAGAGTCCAGAGAAATAAGGCTAGCAAATAGATCCACGAAATACAGATGTAACCCTGTGAGTGGAAGTCACACATCACAGAGCAGTTTCTCAGAAAGCTTCTTTCCAGATTCCATCAGAGGCTATTCCCTTTTTCACCATAGCCCTCTATGGGCTTCCAAATATCACTTTGCCAATTCCACAAGAACTGTGTTAGCGAAAGGCTTCTTGAGGGGAAAGCTGTAACTTTGTGAGATGATTTCACAGAACACAAAGAAGTTTATCCGAAAGCTTCTTTCTCTTTGCTATCGGAGGTTATTTCCTTTGGCCCTATAGTCTTCAAAGGGATCCGAAATATCTGTTCTCAGATACCACAGAAATAAGGCTAGCAAAGAGATCCACGAAATACAGATGTAACTCTGTGAGTGGAAGTCATACATCACAGAGCAGTTTCTCAGAAAGCTTCTTTCCAGATTTCATCTGAGGATATTTCCTTCATCACCTTATCCCTCTATGGGCTTCCAAATATCACTTTGCCAATTACTCAAGACCTGTCTTAACGAAAGGCTTCTTGAGGGAAAAGCTGTAACTCTGTGAGATGATTTCACAGAACACAAAGAAGTTTCTCAGAAAGCTTCTTTCTCTTTGTTATCGGAGGATATTTCCTTTGGCCCTATAGTCTTCAAAGGGATCCGAAATATCTGTTCTCAGAGTCCACAGAAATAAGTCTAGCAAATAGACCCACGAAATACAGATGTAACTCTGTCAGTGGAAGTCACACATCACAGAGCAGTTTCTCAGAAAGCTTCTTTCCAGATTCCATCAGAGGATATTTCCTTTTTCACCGTAGCCCTGTATGGGCTTCCAAATATCACTTTGACAATTCCACAAGAACTGTCTTAGCAAAAGGCTTCTTGAGGGGAAAGCTGTAACTCTGTGAGATGATTTCACAGAACACAAAGAAGTTTCTCAGAAAGCTTCTTTATCTTTGCTATCGGAGGATATTTCCTTTGGCTCTATATTCCTCAAAGGGATCTGAAATATCTCTTCTCAGATTCCACAGAAATAAGGCTAGCAAAGAGATCTACGAAATACAGATGTACCTCTGTGCGTGGAAGTCATACATCACAGAGCAGTTTCTCAGAAAGCTTCTTTCCAGATTTCATCTGAGGATATTTATTTTTTCACCATAGCCCTCCATGGTCTTCCAAATATCACTTTGCCAATTCCTCAAGAACTGTCTTAACGAAAGGCTTCTTGAGGGAAAAGCTGTACCTCTGTGAGATGATTTCACAGAACACAAAGAAGTTTCTCAGAAAGCTTCTTTCTCTTTGTTATCGGAGGATATTTCCTTTGGCCCTATAGTCTTCAAAGGGATCCGAAATATCTGTTCTCAGAGTCCAGGGAAATAAGGCTAGCAAATAGATCCACGAAATACAGATGTAACCCTGTGAGTGGAAGTCACACTTCAGAGAGCAATTTCTCAGAAAACTTCTTTCCAGATTCCATCAGAGGCTATTCCCTTTTCCACCATAGCCCTCTATGGGCTTCCAAATATCACTTTGCCAATTCCACAAAATCTGTCGTAGCGAAAGGCTTCTTGAGGGCAAAGCTGTAACTCTGTGAGATGATTTCACAGAACACAAACAAGTTTCTCAGAAAGCTTCTTTATCTTTGCTATCGGAGGATATTTCCTTTGGCTCTATATTCCTCAAAGAGATCTGAAATATCTCTTCTCAGATTCCACAGAAATAAGGCTAGCAAAGAGATCTACGAAATACAGATGTACCTCTGTGAGTGGAAGTCATACATCACAGAGCAGTTTCTCAGAAAGCTTTTTCCAGATTTCATCTGAGGAAATTTATTTTTTCAACATAGCCCACTATGGCCTTCCAAATATCACTTTGCCAATTCCACAAGAACTGTCTTAGCGAAAGGCTTCTTGAGGGGAAAGCTGTAACTCTGTGAGATGATTTCACAGAACACAAAGAAGATTCCCAGAAGACTTATTTATCTTTGTTATCAGATGATATTTCCTATGGCCCTGTAGGCTTCAAAGTGATCCGAAATATCTGTTCTCAGATTCCACAGAAATAAGGCTAGCAAAGAGATCCAAGAAATACAGATATAATTCTGTGAGATGAACTAACAGAACACTAAGCAGTTTCTGAGAAAGCTTCGTTCCAGATTTGATCTGAGGATATTTCCTTTTTCACCATAGCCCTGTAAGGGCTTCCAAATATCACTTTGCCAATTCCACAAGAACTGTCTTAGCGAAAGGCTTCTTTAGGGGAGAGCTGTAACTCTGTGAGATGATTTCACAGAACACAAAGAAGTTTCTCAGAAAGCTTCTTTCTCTTTGTTATCGGAGGATATTTCCTTTGGCCCTATATTCTTCAAAGGGATCCGCACTATCTGTTCTCAGATTCCACAGAAATAAGGCTAGCAAAGAGATCCACGAAATACAGATGTAACTCTGTGAGCTGAATTAACAGAGCACTAAGCAGTTTCTCAGAAACCTTCTTTCAAGATTTCATCTGAGGATACTTCCTTTTTCACCATAGCCCTCTATGGCCTTCCAAATATCACTTTGCCAATTCCACAAGAACGGTCTTATCGAAAGGCTTCTTGAGGGGAAAGCTGTAACTCTGAGAGATGATTTCACAGAACACAAAGAAGTTTCTCAGAAAGCTTCTTTCTCTTTGTTATCGGAGGATATTTCCTTTGGCCCTATAGTCTTCAAAGGGATCCGAAATATCTGTTCCCAGATTCCACAGAAATAAGGCTAGCAAAGAGATCCCCGAAATACAGATGTATCTCTGTGAGTGGAAGTCACACATCACAGAGCAGTTTCTCAGAAAGCTTCTTTCCAGATTTCATCTGAGGATATTTCCTTTTTCGCCATAGCCCTCTATGGGCTTCCAAATATCACTTTGCCATTCCACAAGAACTGTCTTAGCGAAAGGCTTCTTGAGGGGAAAGCTGTAAATCTGTGAGATGATTTCACAGAACACAAAGAAGTTTCTCGGAAAGATTCTTTCTCATTGTTATCGGAGGATACTTCCTTTGGCCCTATAGTCTTCAAAGGGATCCGAAATATCTGTTCTCAGATTCCACAAAAAGAAGACTAGCAAAGAGATCCACGAAATACAGATGTAACTCTGTGAGAGGTAGTCACACATCACAGAGCAGTTTCTCAGAAAGCTTCTTTCCAGATTTCATCTGAGGATATTTCCTTCATCACCTTAGCCCTCTATGGGCTTCCAAATATCACTTTGCCAATTACTCAAGACCTGTCTTAACGAAAGGCTTCTTGAGGGAAAAGCTGTAACTCTGTGAGATGATTTCACAGAACACAAAGAAGTTTCTCAGAAAGCTTCTTTCTCTTTGTTATCGGAGGATATTTCCTTTGGCCCTATAGTCTTCAAAGGGATCCGAAATATCTGTTCTCAGAGTCCACAGAAATAAGTCTAGCAAATAGACCCACGAAATACAGATGTAACTCTGTCAGTGGAAGTCACACATCACAGAGCAGTTTCTCAGAAAGCTTCTTTCCAGATTCCATCAGAGGATATTTCCTTTTTCACCGTAGCCCTGTATGGGCTTCCAAATATCACTTTGACAATTCCACAAGAACTGTCTTAGCAAAAGGCTTCTTGAGGGGAAAGCTGTAACTCTGTGAGATGATTTCACAGAACACAAAGAAGTTTCTCAGAAAGCTTCTTTATCTTTGCTATCGGAGGATATTTCCTTTGGCTCTATATTCCTCAAAGGGATCTGAAATATCTCTTCTCAGATTCCACAGAAATAAGGCTAGCAAAGAGATCTACGAAATACAGATGTACCTCTGTGAGTGGAAGTCATACATCACAGAGCAGTTTCTCAGAAAGCTTCTTTCCAGATTTCATCTGAGGATATTTATTTTTTCACCATAGCCCTCCATGGTCTTCCAAATATCACTTTGCCAATTCCTCAAGAACTGTCTTAACGAAAGGCTTCTTGAGGGAAAAGCTGTACCTCTGTGAGATGATTTCACAGAACACAAAGAAGTTTCTCAGAAAGCTTCTTTCTCTTTGTTATCGGAGGATATTTCCTTTGGCCCTATAGTCTTCAAAGGGATCCGAAATATCTGTTCTCAGAGTCCAGGGAAATAAGGCTAGCAAATAGATCCACGAAATACAGATGTAACCCTGTGAGTGGAAGTCACACTTCAGAGAGCAATTTCTCAGAAAGCTTCTTTCCAGATTCCATCAGAGGCTATTCCCTTTTCCACCATAGCCCTCTATGGGCTTCCAAATATCACTTTGCCAATTCCACAAAATCTGTCGTAGCGAAAGGCTTCTTGAGGGCAAAGCTGTAACTCTGTGAGATGATTTCACAGAACACAAACAAGTTTCTCAGAAAGCTTCTTTATCTTTGCTATCGGAGGATATTTCCTTTGGCTCTATATTCCTCAAAGAGATCTGAAATATCTCTTCTCAGATTCCACAGAAATAAGGCTAGCAAAGAGATCTACGAAATACAGATGTACCTCTGTGAGTGGAAGTCATACATCACAGAGCAGTTTCTCAGAAAGCTTTTTCCAGATTTCATCTGAGGAAATTTATTTTTTCAACATAGCCCACTATGGCCTTCCAAATATCACTTTGCCAATTCCACAAGAACTGTCTTAGCGAAAGGCTTCTTGAGGGGAAAGCTGTAACTCTGTGAGATGATTTCACAGAACACAAAGAAGATTCCCAGAAGACTTATTTATCTTTGTTATCAGATGATATTTCCTATGGCCCTGTAGGCTTCAAAGTGATCCGAAATATCTGTTCTCAGATTCCACAGAAATAAGGCTAGCAAAGAGATCCAAGAAATACAGATATAATTCTGTGAGATGAACTAACAGAACACTAAGCAGTTTCTGAGAAAGCTTCGTTCCAGATTTGATCTGAGGATATTTCCTTTTTCACCATAGCCCTGTAAGGGCTTCCAAATATCACTTTGCCAATTCCACAAGAACTGTCTTAGCGAAAGGCTTCTTTAGGGGAGAGCTGTAACTCTGTGAGATGATTTCACAGAACACAAAGAAGTTTCTCAGAAAGCTTCTTTCTCTTTGTTATCGGAGGATATTTCCTTTGGCCCTATATTCTTCAAAGGGATCCGCACTATCTGTTCTCAGATTCCACAGAAATAAGGCTAGCAAAGAGATCCACGAAATACAGATGTAACTCTGTGAGCTGAATTAACAGAGCACTAAGCAGTTTCTCAGAAACCTTCTTTCAAGATTTCATCTGAGGATACTTCCTTTTTCACCATAGCCCTCTATGGCCTTCCAAATATCACTTTGCCAATTCCACAAGAACGGTCTTATCGAAAGGCTTCTTGAGGGGAAAGCTGTAACTCTGAGAGATGATTTCACAGAACACAAAGAAGTTTCTCAGAAAGCTTCTTTCTCTTTGTTATCGGAGGATATTTCCTTTGGCCCTATAGTCTTCAAAGGGATCCGAAATATCTGTTCCCAGATTCCACAGAAATAAGGCTAGCAAAGAGATCCCCGAAATACAGATGTATCTCTGTGAGTGGAAGTCACACATCACAGAGCAGTTTCTCAGAAAGCTTCTTTCCAGATTTCATCTGAGGATATTTCCTTTTTCGCCATAGCCCTCTATGGGCTTCCAAATATCACTTTGCCATTCCACAAGAACTGTCTTAGCGAAAGGCTTCTTGAGGGGAAAGCTGTAAATCTGTGAGATGATTTCACAGAACACAAAGAAGTTTCTCGGAAAGATTCTTTCTCATTGTTATCGGAGGATACTTCCTTTGGCCCTATAGTCTTCAAAGGGATCCGAAATATCTGTTCTCAGATTCCACAAAAAGAAGACTAGCAAAGAGATCCACGAAATACAGATGTAACTCTGTGAGAGGTAGTCACACATCACAGAGCAGTTTCTCAGAAAGCTTCTTTCCAGATTTCATCTGAGGATATTTCCTTCATCACCTTAGCCCTCTATGGGCTTCCAAATATCACTTTGCCAATTACTCAAGACCTGTCTTAACGAAAGGCTTCTTGAGGGAAAAGCTGTAACTCTGTGAGATGATTTCAAAGAACACAAAGAAGTTTCTCAGAAAGCTTCTTTCTCTTTGTTATCGGAGGATATTTCCTTTGGCCCTATAGTCTTCAAAGGGATCCGAAATATCTGTTCTCAGAGTCCACAGAAATAAGTCTAGCAAATAGACCCACGAAATACAGATGTAACTCTGTCAGTGGAAGTCACACATCACAGAGCAGTTTCTCAGAAAGCTTCTTTCCAGATTCCATCAGAGGATATTTCCTTTTTCACCGTAGCCCTGTATGGGCTTCCAAATATCACTTTGACAATTCCACAAGAACTGTCTTAGCAAAAGGCTTCTTGAGGGGAAAGCTGTAACTCTGTGAGATGATTTCACAGAACACAAAGAAGTTTCTCAGAAAGCTTCTTTATCTTTGCTATCGGAGGATATTTCCTTTGGCTCTATATTCCTCAAAGGGATCTGAAATATCTCTTCTCAGATTCCACAGAAATAAGGCTAGCAAAGAGATCTACGAAATACAGATGTACCTCTGTGAGTGGAAGTCATACATCACAGAGCAGTTTCTCAGAAAGCTTCTTTCCAGATTTCATCTGAGGATATTTATTTTTTCACCATAGCCCTCCATGGTCTTCCAAATATCACTTTGCCAATTCCTCAAGAACTGTCTTAACGAAAGGCTTCTTGAGGGAAAAGCTGTACCTCTGTGAGATGATTTCACAGAACACAAAGAAGTTTCTCAGAAAGCTTCTTTCTCTTTGTTATCGGAGGATATTTCCTTTGGCCCTATAGTCTTCAAAGGGATCCGAAATATCTGTTCTCAGAGTCCAGGGAAATAAGGCTAGCAAATAGATCCACGAAATACAGATGTAACCCTGTGAGTGGAAGTCACACTTCAGAGAGCAATTTCTCAGAAAGCTTCTTTCCAGATTCCATCAGAGGCTATTCCCTTTTCCACCATAGCCCTCTATGGGCTTCCAAATATCACTTTGCCAATTCCACAAAATCTGTCGTAGCGAAAGGCTTCTTGAGGGCAAAGCTGTAACTCTGTGAGATGATTTCACAGAACACAAACAAGTTTCTCAGAAAGCTTCTTTATCTTTGCTATCGGAGGATATTTCCTTTGGCTCTATATTCCTCAAAGAGATCTGAAATATCTCTTCTCAGATTCCACAGAAATAAGGCTAGCAAAGAGATCTACGAAATACAGATGTACCTCTGTGAGTGGAAGTCATACATCACAGAGCAGTTTCTCAGAAAGCTTTTTCCAGATTTCATCTGAGGAAATTTATTTTTTCAACATAGCCCACTATGGCCTTCCAAATATCACTTTGCCAATTCCACAAGAACTGTCTTAGCGAAAGGCTTCTTGAGGGGAAAGCTGTAACTCTGTGAGATGATTTCACAGAACACAAAGAAGATTCCCAGAAGACTTATTTATCTTTGTTATCAGATGATATTTCCTATGGCCGTGTAGGCTTCAAAGTGATCCGAAATATCTGTTCTCAGATTCCACAGAAATAAGGCTAGCAAAGAGATCCAAGAAATACAGATATAATTCTGTGAGATGAACTAACAGAACACTAAGCAGTTTCTGAGAAAGCTTCGTTCCAGATTTGATCTGAGGATATTTCCTTTTTCACCATAGCCCTGTAAGGGCTTCCAAATATCACTTTGCCAATTCCACAAGAACTGTCTTAGCGAAAGGCTTCTTTAGGGGAGAGCTGTAACTCTGTGAGATGATTTCACAGAACACAAAGAAGTTTCTCAGAAAGCTTCTTTCTCTTTGTTATCGGAGGATATTTCCTTTGGCCCTATATTCTTCAAAGGGATCCGCACTATCTGTTCTCAGATTCCACAGAAATAAGGCTAGCAAAGAGATCCACGAAATACAGATGTAACTCTGTGAGCTGAATTAACAGAGCACTAAGCAGTTTCTCAGAAACCTTCTTTCAAGATTTCATCTGAGGATACTTCCTTTTTCACCATAGCCCTCTATGGCCTTCCAAATATCACTTTGCCAATTCCACAAGAACGGTCTTATCGAAAGGCTTCTTGAGGGGAAAGCTGTAACTCTGAGAGATGATTTCACAGAACACAAAGAAGTTTCTCAGAAAGCTTCTTTCTCTTTGTTATCGGAGGATATTTCCTTTGGCCCTATAGTCTTCAAAGGGATCCGAAATATCTGTTCCCAGATTCCACAGAAATAAGGCTAGCAAAGAGATCCCCGAAATACAGATGTATCTCTGTGAGTGGAAGTCACACATCACAGAGCAGTTTCTCAGAAAGCTTCTTTCCAGATTTCATCTGAGGATATTTCCTTTTTCGCCATAGCCCTCTATGGGCTTCCAAATATCACTTTGCCATTCCACAAGAACTGTCTTAGCGAAAGGCTTCTTGAGGGGAAAGCTGTAAATCTGTGAGATGATTTCACAGAACACAAAGAAGTTTCTCGGAAAGATTCTTTCTCATTGTTATCGGAGGATACTTCCTTTGGCCCTATAGTCTTCAAAGGGATCCGAAATATCTGTTCTCAGATTCCACAAAAAGAAGACTAGCAAAGAGATCCACGAAATACAGATGTAACTCTGTGAGAGGTAGTCACACATCACAGAGCAGTTTCTCAGAAAGCTTCTTTCCAGATTTCATCTGAGGATATTTCCTTCATCACCTTAGCCCTCTATGGGCTTCCAAATATCACTTTGCCAATTACTCAAGACCTGTCTTAACGAAAGCCTTCTTGAGGGAAAAGCTGTAACTCTGTGAGATGATTTCACAGAACACAAAGAAGTTTCTCAGAAAGCTTCTTTCTCTTTCTTATCGGAGGATATTTCCTTTGGCCCTATAGTCTTCAAAGGGATCCGAAATATCTGTTCTCAGAGTCCACAGAAATAAGTCTAGCAAATAGACCCACGAAATACAGATGTAACTCTGTCAGTGGAAGTCACACATCACAGAGCAGTTTCTCAGAAAGCTTCTTTCCAGATTCCATCAGAGGATATTTCCTTTTTCACCGTAGCCCTGTATGGGCTTCCAAATATCACTTTGACAATTCCACAAGAACTGTCTTAGCAAAAGGCTTCTTGAGGGGAAAGCTGTAACTCTGTGAGATGATTTCACAGAACACAAAGAAGTTTCTCAGAAAGCTTCTTTATCTTTGCTATCGGAGGATATTTCCTTTGGCTCTATATTCCTCAAAGGGATCTGAAATATCTCTTCTCAGATTCCACAGAAATAAGGCTAGCAAAGAGATCTACGAAATACAGATGTACCTCTGTGAGTGGAAGTCATACATCACAGAGCAGTTTCTCAGAAAGCTTCTTTCCAGATTTCATCTGAGGATATTTATTTTTTCACCATAGCCCTCCATGGTCTTCCAAATATCACTTTGCCAATTCCTCAAGTACTGTCTTAACGAAAGGCTTCTTGAGGGAAAAGCTGTACCTCTGTGAGATGATTTCACAGAACACAAAGAAGTTTCTCAGAAAGCTTCTTTCTCTTTGTTATCGGAGGATATTTCCTTTGGCCCTATAGTCTTCAAAGGGATCCGAAATATCTGTTCTCAGAGTCCAGGGAAATAAGGCTAGCAAATAGATCCACGAAATACAGATGTAACCCTGTGAGTGGAAGTCACACTTCAGAGAGCAATTTCTCAGAAAGCTTCTTTCCAGATTCCATCAGAGGCTATTCCCTTTTCCACCATAGCCCTCTATGGGCTTCCAAATATCACTTTGCCAATTCCACAAAATCTGTCGTAGCGAAAGGCTTCTTGAGGGCAAAGCTGTAACTCTGTGAGATGATTTCACAGAACACAAACAAGTTTCTCAGAAAGCTTCTTTATCTTTGCTATCGGAGGATATTTCCTTTGGCTCTATATTCCTCAAAGAGATCTGAAATATCTCTTCTCAGATTCCACAGAAATAAGGCTAGCAAAGAGATCTACGAAATACAGATGTACCTCTGTGAGTGGAAGTCATACATCACAGAGCAGTTTCTCAGAAAGCTTTTTCCAGATTTCATCTGAGGAAATTTATTTTTTCAACATAGCCCACTATGGCCTTCCAAATATCACTTTGCCAATTCCACAAGAACTGTCTTAGCGAAAGGCTTCTTGAGGGGAAAGCTGTAACTCTGTGAGATGATTTCACAGAACACAAAGAAGATTCCCAGAAGACTTATTTATCTTTGTTATCAGATGATATTTCCTATGGCCCTGTAGGCTTCAAAGTGATCCGAAATATCTGTTCTCAGATTCCACAGAAATAAGGCTAGCAAAGAGATCCAAGAAATACAGATATAATTCTGTGAGATGAACTAACAGAACACTAAGCAATTTCTGAGAAAGCTTCGTTCCAGATTTGATCTGAGGATATTTCCTTTTTCACCATAGCCCTGTAAGGGCTTCCAAATATCACTTTGCCAATTCCACAAGAACTGTCTTAGCGAAAGGCTTCTTTAGGGGAGAGCTGTAACTCTGTGAGATGATTTCACAGAACACAAAGAAGTTTCTCAGAAAGCTTCTTTCTCTTTGTTATCGGAGGATATTTCCTTTGGCCCTATATTCTTCAAAGGGATCCGCACTATCTGTTCTCAGATTCCACAGAAATAAGGCTAGCAAAGAGATCCACGAAATACAGATGTAACTCTGTGAGCTGAATTAACAGAGCACTAAGCAGTTTCTCAGAAACCTTCTTTCAAGATTTCATCTGAGGATACTTCCTTTTTCACCATAGCCCTCTATGGCCTTCCAAATATCACTTTGCCAATTCCACAAGAACGGTCTTATCGAAAGGCTTCTTGAGGGGAAAGCTGTAACTCTGAGAGATGATTTCACAGAACACAAAGAAGTTTCTCAGAAAGCTTCTTTCTCTTTGTTATCGGAGGATATTTCCTTTGGCCCTATAGTCTTCAAAGGGATCCGAAATATCTGTTCCCAGATTCCACAGAAATAAGGCTATCAAAGAGATCCCCGAAATACAGATGTATCTCTGTGAGTGGAAGTCACACATCACAGAGCAGTTTCTCAGAAAGCTTCTTTCCAGATTTCATCTGAGGATATTTCCTTTTTCGCCATAGACCTCTATGGGCTTCCAAATATCACTTTGCCATTCCACAAGAACTGTCTTAGCGAAAGGCTTCTTGAGGGGAAAGCTGTAACTCTGTGAGATGATTTCACAGAACACAAAGAAGTTTCTCGGAAAGATTCTTTCTCATTGTTATCGGAGGATACTTCCTTTGGCCCTATAGTCTTCAAAGGGATCCGAAATATCTGTTCTCAGATTCCACAAAAAGAAGACTAGCAAAGAGATCCACGAAATACAGATGTAACTCTGTGAGAGGTAGTCACACATCACAGAGCAGTTTCTCAGAAAGCTTCTTTCCAGATTTCATCTGAGGATATTTCCTTTTTCAACCTAGCCCTCTATGGGCTTCCAAATATCACTTTGCCACTTCCACAAGAACTGTCTTAGCGAAAGGCTTCTTGAGGGGAAAGCTGTAACTCTGTGTGATGATCTCACAGAACACAAAGAAGTTTCTCAAAAAGTTTCTTTCTCTTTCTTATCGGAGGATATTTTCTTTGGCCCTGTAGGCTTCAAATGGATACGAAATATCTGTTCTCAGATTCCACAAAAATAAGGCTAGAAAAGAGATCCAAGAAATACAGATAAAATTCTGTGAGATGAATTAACAGAACACTAAGCAGTTTCTCAGAAAGCTTCTTTCCAGATTTCATCTAAGGATATTTCCTTTTTCACCATAACCCTCTAAGATCTTCCAAATATCACTTTGCCAATTCCACAAGAACTGTCTTAGCGAAAGGCTTCTTGAGGGGAGAGCTGTAACTCTGTGAGATGATTTCACAGAACACAAAGAAGTTTCTCAGAAAGCTTCTTTCCTTTTTTATCGGAGGATATTTCCTTTTGCCCCATAGTCTTCAAAGCGATCCGCAATATCTGTTCTCAGATTCCACAGAAATAAGGCTAGCAAAGAGATCCACGAAATACAGATGTAACTCTGTGAGCTGAATTAACAGAACACTAAGCAGTTTCTCCGAAAGCTTCTTTCCAGATTTCATCTGAGGATAATTCCTTTTTCACCATAGCCCTCTATGGGCTTCCAAACATCACTTTGCCAATTCCACAAGAACTGTCTTAGCGAAAGGCTTCTTGCGGGTAAGCTGTAACTCTGTGAGATGATTTCACAGAACACAAAGAAGTTTCTCAGAAATCTTCTTTCTCTTTGTTATCGGAGGATATTTCCTTTGGCTCTATAGTCTTCAAAGGGATCCGAAATATCTGTTCCCAGATTCCACAGAAATAAGGCTAGCAAAGAGATCCACGAAATACAGATGTAACTTTGTGAGTGGAAGTCACACATCACAGAACAGTTTCCCAGAAAGCTTCTTTCCAGATTTCATCTGAGGATATTTCCTTTTTCACCATAACCCCCTATGGGCTTCCAAATATCACTTTGCCAATTCCACAAGAACTGTCTTAGCGAAAGGCTTCTTGAGGGCAAAGCTGTAACGGTGTGAGATGATTTCAGAGAACAGAAAGAAATTTCTCAGAAAGCTTCTTTCTCTTTGTTATCGGAGGATATTTCCTTTGGCCCTATTGTCTTCAAAGGTATCCCAAATATCTGTTCTCAGATTCCACAGAAGTAAGGCTACCAACTATCTCTTTGCCAATTCCACAAGAACTGTCTTAGCGAAAGGCTTCTTGAGGCGAAAGCTGTAAGTCTGTGAGATGATTTCACAGAACACAAAGAAGTTTCTCAGAAAGCTTCTTTCTCTTTGTTATCGGAGGATATTTCCTTTGGCCCTATAGTCTTCAAAGGGATCCGAAATATCTGTTGTCAGATTCCACAGAAATAAGGCTAGCAGAGAGATCCACGAAATACTGATTTAACTCTGTGAGATGAATTAACAGAACATTAAGCAGTTTCTCAGAAAGCTTCTATACAGATTTCATCTGAGGATAATTCCTTTTTCACCATAGCCCTCTATGGTCTTCCAAATATCACTTTGCCAAAACCACAAGAACTGTCTTAGCGAAAGGCTGCTTGAAGGGAAAGCTGTAACTCTGTGAGATGATTTCACAGAACACAAATAAGTTTCTCAGAATGCTTCTTTCTCTTTGTTATCGGAGGATATTTCCTTTTGCCCTATAGTCTTCAAAGGGATCCGAAAGATCTGTTCTCAGATTCCACAGAAATAAGGCTAGCAAAGAGACCCACGAAATACAGAAGTAACTCTGTGAGCTGAATTAACAGAACACTAAGTAGTTTCTCAGAAAGCTTCTTTCCAGATTTCATCTTAGAATATTTACGTTTTCACCATAGCCCTCTATGGGCTTCCAAATATCACATTGCCAATTCCACAAGATCTGTCTTAGCGAAAGACTTCTCGGGGGGAAAGCTGTAACTCTTTGAGATGATTTCACAGAACACAAAGAAGTTTCTCAGAAAGCTTCTTTCTCTTTGTTATCGGAGGATATTTCCTTTGGCCCTATAGTCTTCAAAGGGATCCGAAATATCTGTTCTCAGATTCCACAGAAATAAGGCTAGCAAAGAGATCCACGAAATACACATGTAACTCTGTGAGAGGTAGTCACACATCACTGAGCCTTTTCTCAGAAAGCTTCTTTCCAGATTTCATCTGAGGATATTTCCTTTTTCACCATAGCCCTCTATGGGCTTCGAAATATCACTTTGTCAATTCCACAAGAACTGTCTTAGCGAAAGGCTTCTTGAGGGGAAAGCTGTAACTCTGTGAGATGATTTCACAGAACACAAAGAAGTTTCTCAGAAAGCTTCTTTCTCTTTGTTATCGGAGGATATTTTCTTTGTCCCTGTAGGCTTCAAAGCGATCCGATATATCTGTTCTCAGATTCCACAGAAATAAGGCTAGAAAAGAGATCCAAGAAATACTGATATAACTCTGTCAGATGAATTAACAGAAAACTAAGTACTTTCTGAGAAAGCTTCGTTCCAGATTTCATCTGAGAATATTTCCTTTTTCACCATAGCCCTCTAAGGGCTTCCAAATATCACTTTACCAAAACCACAAGAACTGTCTTAGCGAAAGGCTTCTTGAGGGGAGAGCTGTTGCTCTGTGAGATGATTTCACAGAACACAAAGAAGTTTCTCAGAAAGCTTCTTTCTCTTTGTTATCGGAGGATATTTCCTTTGGCCCTATAGTCTTCAAAGGGATCCGAAATATCTGTTCTCAGATTCCACAGAAATAAGGCTAGCAAAGAGATCCACGAAATACAGATGTAACTCTGTGAGTGGAAGACTCACATCACAGAGCGGTGTCTCAGAAACCTTCTTTCCAGATTTCATCTGAGGATATTTCCTTTTTCACCATAGCCCTCTATGGGCTTCCAAATATCGCTTTTCCATTCCACAAGAACTGTCTTAGCGAAAGGCTTCTTGAGGAGAAAGCTGTAACTCTGTGAGATGATTTCACAGAACACAAAGAAGTTTCTCGGAAAGCTTCTTTCTCATTGTTACCAGAGGATATTTCCTTTGGCCCTATAGTCTTCAAAGGGATCCGAAATATCTGTTCTCAGATTCCACAGAAATAAGGCTAGCAAAGAGATCCACGAAATACAGATGTAACTCTGTGAGAGGTAGTCACACATCACAGAGCAGTTTCTCTGAAAGCTTCTTTCCAGATTTCATCTGTGGATATTTCCTTTTTCACCATAGCCCTCTATGGGCTTCCAATTATCACTTTGCCAATTCCACAAGAACTGTCTTAGCGAAAGGCTTCTTGATGGGAAAGCTGTAACTCTGTGAGATGATTTCACAGAACACAAAGAAGTTTCCCAGAAAGCTTCTTTCTCTTTGTTATTGGAGGATATTTCCTTTGGCCCTATAGTCTTCAAAGGGATCCGATATATCTGTTCTCAGCTTTCACAGAAATAAGGCTACCAAAGAAATCCACGAAATACAGATGTAACTCTGGGAGCTGAATTAACAGAACAATAAGCAGTTTCTCAGAAAGCTTCATTCCAGATTTCATCTGAGGATATTTCCTTTTTCACCATAGCCCTCTATGGGCTTCCAAATATCACTTTGCCAATTCCACAAGAACTGTCTTAGCGAAAGACTTCTCGAGGGGAAAGCTGTAACTCTGTGAGATGATTTCAGAGAACACAAAGAAGTTTCTCGGAAAGCTTCTTTCTCTTTGTTATCGGAGGATATTTCCTTTGGCCCTATAGTCTTCAAAGGGATCCGAAGTATTTGTTCTCAGATTCCACAGAAATAAGGCTAGCAAAGAGATCCACGAAATACACATGTAACTCTGGGAGAGGTAGTCACACATCACTGAGCAGTTTCCCAGAAAGCTTCTTTCCAGATTTCATCTGAGGATATTTCCTTTTTCACCATAGCCCTCTATGGGCTTCCAAATATCACTTTGCCGATTCCACAAGAACTGTCTTAGCGAAAGGGTTCTTGAGGGGAAAGCTGTAACTCTGTGAGATGATTTCACAGAACACAAAGAAGTTTCTCAGAAAGCTTCTTTCTCTTTGTTATCGGAGGATATTTTCTTTGTCCCTGTAGGCTTCAAAGGGATCCGAAATATATGTTCTCAGATTCCACAGAAAAAAGGCTAGAAAAGAGATCCAAGATATACAAATGTAACTCTGTGGGCTGAATTAACAGAACACTATGCAGTTTCTCAGAAAGCTTCGTTCCAGATTTCATCTGAGGATATTTCTTTTTTCACCATAGCCCTCTATGGGCTTCCAAATATCACTTTGCCAATTCCACAAGAACTGTCTAAGCGAAAGGCTTCTTGAGGGGAGAGCTGTAACTCTGTGAGATGATTTCACAGAACACAAAGAAGTTCCTCAGAAAGCTTCTTTCTCTTTGTTATCGGAGTATATTTCCTTTGCACCTGTAGTCTTCAAAGGGATCCGAAATATCTGTTGTCAGATTCCACAGAAATAAGGCTAGCAGAGAGATCCACGAAATACTGATTTAACTCTGTGAGATGAATTAACAGAACATTAAGCAGTTTCTCAGAAAGCTTCTATACAGATTTCATCTGAGGATATTTCCTTTTTCACCATAGCCCTCTATGGGCTTCCAAATATCACTTTGCCAAAACCACAAGAACTGTCTTATCGAAAGGCCGCTTGAAGGGAAAGCTGTAACTCTGTGAGATGATTTCACAGAACACAAATAACTTTCTCAGAATGCTTCTTTCTCTTTGTTAACGGAGGATATTTCCTTTCGCCCTATAGTCTTCAAAGGGATCCGAAAGATCTGTTCTCAGATTCCACAGAAATAAGGCTAGCAAAGGGACCCACGAAATACAGAAGTAACTCTGTGAGCTGAATTAACAGAACACTAAGTAGTTTCTCAGAAAGCTTCTTTCCAGATTTCATCTTAGGATATTTACGTTTTCACCATAGCCCTCTATGGGCTTCCAAATATCACTTTGCCAATTCCACAAGAACTGTCTTAGCGAAAGGCTTCTTGAGGGGAGAGCTGTTGCTCTGTGAGATGATTTCACAGAACACAAAGAAGTTTCTCAGAAAGCTTCTTTCTCTTTGTTATCGGAGGATATTTCCTTTGGCCCTATAGTCTTCAAAGGGATCCGAAATATCTGTTCTCAGATTCCACAGAAATAAGGCTAGCAAAGAGATCCACGAAATACAGATGTAACTCTGTGAGTGGAAGACTCACATCACAGAGCAGTTTCTCAGAAACCTTCTTCCCAGATTTCGTCTGAGGATATTTCCTTTTTCACCATAGCCCTCTATGGGCTTCCAAATATCGCTTTGCCATTCCACAAGAACTGTCTTAGCGAAAGGCTTCTTGAGGGGAAATCTGTAACTCTGTGAGATGATTTCACAGAACACAAAGAAGTTTCTCGGAAAGCTTCTTTCTCATTGTTATCAGAGGATATTTCCTTTGGCCCTATAGTCTTCAAAGGCATCCGAAATATCTGTTCTCAGATTCCACAGAAATAAGGCTAGCAAAGAGATCCACGAAATACAGATGTAACTCTGTGAGAGGTAGTCACACATCACAGAGCAGTTTCTCTGAAAGCTTCTTTCCAGATTTCATCTGTGGATATTTCCTTTTTCACCATAGCCCTCTATGGGCATCCAATTATCACTTTGCCAATTCCACAAGAACTGTCTTAGCGAAAGGCTTCTTGATGGGAAAGCTGTATCTCTGTGAGATGATTTCACAGAACACAAAGAAGTTTCTCAGAAAGCTTCTTTCTCTTTGTTATCGGAGGATATTTTCTTTGGCCCTGGAGGCCTCAAAGGGATCCGAAATATCTGTTCCCAGATTCCACAGAAATAAGGCTAGAAAAGAGATCCAAGAAATACAGATATAACTCTGTGAGATGAATTAACAGAACACTAAGCAGTTTCTAAGAAAGCTTCGTTCCAGATTTCTTCTGAGGATATTTCCTTTTTCACCATAGCCCTCTAAGGGCTTCCAAATATCACTTTGCCAATTCCACAAGAACTGTCTTAGCGAAAGGCTTCTTGAGGGGAGAGCTGTAACTCTGTGAGATGATTTCACAGAACACAAAGAAGTTTCTCAGAAAGCTTCTTTCCTTTTTTATCGGAGGATATTTCCTTTTGCCCCATAGTCTTCAAAGCGATCCGCAATATCTGTTCTCAGATTCCACAGAAATAAGGCTAGCAAAGAGATCCACGAAATACAGATGTAACTCTGTGAGCTGAATTAACAGAACACTAAGCAGTTTCTCCGAAAGCTTCTTTCCAGATTTCATCTGAGGATAATTCCTTTTTCACCATAGCCCTCTATGGGCTTCCAAACATCACTTTGCCAATTCCACAAGAACTGTCTTAGCGAAAGGCTTCTTGCGGGTAAGCTGTAACTCTGTGAGATGATTTCACAGAACACAAAGAAGTTTCTCAGAAATCTTCTTTCTCTTTGTTATCGGAGGATATTTCCTTTGGCTCTATAGTCTTCAAAGGGATCCGAAATATCTGTTCCCAGATTCCACAGAAATAAGGCTAGCAAAGAGATCCACGAAATACAGATGTAACTTTGTGAGTGGAAGTCACACATCACAGAACAGTTTCCCAGAAAGCTTCTTTCCAGATTTCATCTGAGGATATTTCCTTTTTCACCATAACCCCCTATGGGCTTCCAAATATCACTTTGCCAATTCCACAAGAACTGTCTTAGCGAAAGGCTTCTTGAGGGCAAAGCTGTAACGGTGTGAGATGATTTCAGAGAACAGAAAGAAATTTCTCAGAAAGCTTCTTTCTCTTTGTTATCGGAGGATATTTCCTTTGGCCCTATTGTCTTCAAAGGTATCCCAAATATCTGTTCTCAGATTCCACAGAAGTAAGGCTACCAACTATCTCTTTGCCAATTCCACAAGAACTGTCTTAGCGAAAGGCTTCTTGAGGCGAAAGCTGTAAGTCTGTGAGATGATTTCACAGAACACAAAGAAGTTTCTCAGAAAGCTTCTTTCTCTTTGTTATCGGAGGATATTTCCTTTGGCCCTATAGTCTTCAAAGGGATCCGAAATATCTGTTGTCAGATTCCACAGAAATAAGGCTAGCAGAGAGATCCACGAAATACTGATTTAACTCTGTGAGATGAATTAACAGAACATTAAGCAGTTTCTCAGAAAGCTTCTATACAGATTTCATCTGAGGATAATTCCTTTTTCACCATAGCCCTCTATGGTCTTCCAAATATCACTTTGCCAAAACCACAAGAACTGTCTTAGCGAAAGGCTGCTTGAAGGGAAAGCTGTAACTCTGTGAGATGATTTCACAGAACACAAATAAGTTTCTCAGAATGCTTCTTTCTCTTTGTTATCGGAGGATATTTCCTTTTGCCCTATAGTCTTCAAAGGGATCCGAAAGATCTGGTCTCAGATTCCACAGAAATAAGGCTAGCAAAGAGACCCACGAAATACAGAAGTAACTCTGTGAGCTGAATTAACAGAACACTAAGTAGTTTCTCAGAAAGCTTCTTTCCAGATTTCATCTTAGAATATTTACGTTTTCACCATAGCCCTCTATGGGCTTCCAAATATCACATTGCCAATTCCACAAGATCTGTCTTAGCGAAAGACTTCTCGGGGGGAAAGCTGTAACTCTTTGAGATGATTTCACAGAACACAAAGAAGTTTCTCAGAAAGCTTCTTTCTCTTTGTTATCGGAGGATATTTCCTTTGGCCCTATAGTCTTCAAAGGGATCCGAAATATCTGTTCTCAGATTCCACAGAAATAAGGCTAGCAAAGAGATCCACGAAATACACATGTAACTCTGTGAGAGGTAGTCACACATCACTGAGCCTTTTCTCAGAAAGCTTCTTTCCAGATTTCATCTGAGGATATTTCCTTTTTCACCATAGCCCTCTATGGGCTTCGAAATATCACTTTGTCAATTCCACAAGAACTGTCTTAGCGAAAGGCTTCTTGAGGGGAAAGCTGTAACTCTGTGAGATGATTTCACAGAACACAAAGAAGTTTCTCAGAAAGCTTCTTTCTCTTTGTTATCGGAGGATATTTTCTTTGTCCCTGTAGGCTTCAAAGCGATCCGATATATCTGTTCTCAGATTCCACAGAAATAAGGCTAGAAAAGAGATCCAAGAAATACTGATATAACTCTGTCAGATGAATTAACAGAAAACTAAGTACTTTCTGAGAAAGTTTCGTTCCAGATTTCATCTGAGAATATTTCCTTTTTCACCATAGCCCTCTAAGGGCTTCCAAATATCACTTTACCAAAACCACAAGAACTGTCTTAGCGAAAGGCTTCTTGAGGGGAGAGCTGTTGCTCTGTGAGATGATTTCACAGAACACAAAGAAGTTTCTCAGAAAGCTTCTTTCTCTTTGTTATCGGAGGATATTTCCTTTGGCCCTATAGTCTTCAAAGGGATCCGAAATATCTGTTCTCAGATTCCACAGAAATAAGGCTAGCAAAGAGATCCACGAAATACAGATGTAACTCTGTGAGTGGAAGACTCACATCACAGAGCGGTGTCTCAGAAACCTTCTTTCCAGATTTCATCTGAGGATATTTCCTTTTTCACCATAGCCCTCTATGGGCTTCCAAATATCGCTTTTCCATTCCACAAGAACTGTCTTAGCGAAAGGCTTCTTGAGGAGAAAGCTGTAACTCTGTGAGATGATTTCACAGAACACAAAGAAGTTTCCCAGAAAGCTTCTTTCTCTTTGTTATTGGAGGATATTTCCTTTGGCCCTATAGTCTTCAAAGGGATCCGATATATCTGTTCTCAGCTTTCACAGAAATAAGGCTACCAAAGAAATCCACGAAATACAGATGTAACTCTGGGAGCTGAATTAACAGAACAATAAGCAGTTTCTCAGAAAGCTTCATTCCAGATTTCATCTGAGGATATTTCCTTTTTCACCATAGCCCTCTATGGGCTTCCAAATATCACTTTGCCAATTCCACAAGAACTGTCTTAGCGAAAGACTTCTCGAGGGGAAAGCTGTAACTCTGTGAGATGATTTCAGAGAACACAAAGAAGTTTCTCGGAAAGCTTCTTTCTCTTTGTTATCGGAGGATATTTCCTTTGGCCCTATAGTCTTCAAAGGGATCCGAAGTATTTGTTCTCAGATTCCACAGAAATAAGGCTAGCAAAGAGATCCACGAAATACACATGTAACTCTGGGAGAGGTAGTCACACATCACTGAGCAGTTTCTCAGAAAGCTTCTTTCCAGATTTCATCTGAGGATATTTCCTTTTTCACCATAGCCCTCTATGGGCTTCCAAATATCACTTTGCCGATTCCAGAAGAACTGTCTTAGCGAAAGGGTTCTTGAGGGGAAAGCTGTAACTCTGTGAGATGATTTCACAGAACACAAAGAAGTTTCTCAGAAAGCTTCTTTCTCTTTGTTATCGGAGGATATTTTCTTTGTCCCTGTAGGCTTCAAAGGGATCCGAAATATATGTTCTCAGATTCCACAGAAAAAAGGCTAGAAAAGAGATCCAAGATATACAAATGTAACTCTGTGGGCTGAATTAACAGAACACTATGCAGTTTCTCAGAAAGCTTCGTTCCAGATTTCATCTGAGGATATTTCTTTTTTCACCATAGCCCTCTATGGGCTTCCAAATATCACTTTGCCAATTCCACAAGAACTGTCTAAGCGAAAGGCTTCTTGAGGGGAGAGCTGTAACTCTGTGAGATGATTTCACAGAACACAAAGAAGTTCCTCAGAAAGCTTCTTTCTCTTTGTTATCGGAGTATATTTCCTTTGCACCTGTAGTCTTCAAAGTGATCCGAAATATCTGTTCTCAGATTCCACAGAAATAAGGCTAGAAAAGAGATCCAAGATATACAAATGTAAATCTGTGAGCTGAATTAACAGAACACTAAGCAGTTTCTCAGAAAGCTTCGTTCCAGATTTCATCTGAGGATATTTCCTTTTTCACCATAGCCCTCTATGGGCTTCCAAATATCACTTTGCCAATTCCACAAGAACTGTCTTAGCGAAAGGCTTCTTGAGGGGAGAGCTGTAACTCTGTGAGATGATTTCACAGAACACAAAGAAGTTTCTCAGAAAGCTTCTTTCTCTTTGTTATCGGAGGATATTTCCTTTGGCCCTATAGTCTTCAAAGGGATCCGAAATATCTGTTGTCAGATTCCACAGAAATAAGGCTAGCAGAGAGATCCACGAAATACTGATTTAACTCTGTGAGATGAATTAACAGAACATTAAGCAGTTTCTCAGAAAGCTTCTATACAGATTTCATCTGAGGATATTTCCTTTTTCACCATAGCCCTCTATGGGCTTCCAAATATCACTTTGCCAAAACCACAAGAACTGTCTTATCGAAAGGCCGCTTGAAGGGAAAGCTGTAACTCTGTGAGATGATTTCACAGAACACAAATAACTTTCTCAGAATGCTTCTTTCTCTTTGTTAACGGAGGATATTTCCTTTCGCCCTATAGTCTTCAAAGGGATCCGAAAGATCTGTTCTCAGATTCCACAGAAATAAGGCTAGCAAAGGGACCCACGAAATACAGAAGTAACTCTGTGAGCTGAATTAACAGAACACTAAGTAGTTTCTCAGAAAGCTTCTTTCCAGATTTCATCTTAGGATATTTACGTTTTCACCATAGCCCTCTATGGGCTTCCAAATATCACTTTGCCAATTCCACAAGAACTGTCTTAGCGAAAGGCTTCTTGAGGGGAGAGCTGTTGCTCTGTGAGATGATTTCACAGAACACAAAGAAGTTTCTCAGAAAGCTTCTTTCTCTTTGTTATCGGAGGATATTTCCTTTGGCCCTATAGTCTTCAAAGGGATCCGAAATATCTGTTCTCAGATTCCACAGAAATAAGGCTAGCAAAGAGATCCACGAAATACAGATGTAACTCTGTGAGTGGAAGACTCACATCACAGAGCAGTTTCTCAGAAACCTTCTTCCCAGATTTCGTCTGAGGATATTTCCTTTTTCACCATAGCCCTCTATGGGCTTCCAAATATCGCTTTGCCATTCCACAAGAACTGTCTTAGCGAAAGGCTTCTTGAGGGGAAATCTGTAACTCTGTGAGATGATTTCACAGAACAAAAGGAAGTTTCTCGGAAAGCTTCTTTCTCATTGTTATCAGAGGATATTTCCTTTGGCCCTATAGTCTTCAAAGGCATCCGAAATATCTGTTCTCAGATTCCACAGAAATAAGGCTAGCAAAGAGATCCACGAAATACCGATGTAACTCTGTGAGAGGTAGTCACACATCACAGAGCAGTTTCTCTGAAAGCTTCTTTCCAGATTTCATCTGTGGATATTTCCTTTTTCACCATAGCCCTCTATGGGCTTCCAATTATCACTTTTCCAATTCCACAAGAACTGTCTTAGCGAAAGGCTTCTTGATGGGAAAGCTGTATCTCTGTGAGATGATTTCACAGAACACAAAGAAGTTTCTCAGAAAGCTTCTTTCTCTTTGTTATCGGAGGATATTTTCTTTGGCCCTGGAGGCCTCAAAGGGATCCGAAATATCTGTTCACAGATTCCACAGAAATAAGGCTAGAAAAGAGATCCAAGAAATACAGATATAACTCTGTGAGATGAATTAACAGAACACTAAGCAGTTTCTAAGAAAGCTTCGTTCCAGATTTCTTCTGAGGATATTTCCTTTTTCACCATAGCCCTCTAAGGGCTTCCAAATATCACTTTGCCAATTCCACAAGAAATGTCTTAGCGAAAGGCTTCTTGATGGGACAGCTGTAAATATGTGAGATGATTTCACAGAACACAAATAAGTTTCTCAGAAAGCTTCTTTGTGTTTGTTATCGGAGGATATTTCCTTTGGCCCTATAGTCTTCAAAGGGATCCGGAATATCTGTTCTCAGATTCCACAGAAATAAGGCTAGCAAAGAGACCCACGAAATACAGATGTAACTCTGTGAGCTGAATTAACAGAACACTAAGTAGTTTCTCAGAAAGCTTCTTTCCACATTTCATCTTAGGATATTTCCTTTTTCACCATAGCCCTCTATGGTCTTCCAAATATCACTTTGCCAATTCCACAAGAACTGTCTTAGCGAAAGGCTTCTTGAGGGGAAAGCTGTAACTCTGTGAGATGATTTCACAGAACACAAAGAAGTTTCTCAGAAAGCTTCTTTCTCTTTGTTATCGGAGTATATTTCCTTTGGCTCTGTAGTCTTCAAACGGATCCGAAATATCTGTTCTCAGATTCCACAGAAATAAGGCTAGCAAAGAGATCCACGAAATACAGATGTAACTGTGTGAGAGGAAGTCACACATCACAGAACAGTTTCTCAGAAAGCTTCTTTCCAGATTTCATCTGAGGATATTTCCTTTTTCACCATAGCCCCCTATGGGCTTCCAAATATCACTTTGCCAATTCCACAAGAACCGTCTTAGCGAAAGGCTTCCAGAGGGGAAAGCTGTAACGGTGTGAGATGATTTCACAGAACAGAAAGAAATTTCTCAGACAGCTTCTTTCTCTTTGTTATCGGAGGATATTTCCTTTGGCCCTGGAGTCTTCAAAGGGATCCGAAATATCTGTTCTCAGATTCCACAGAAATAAGGCTAGAAAAGAGATCCAAGATACACAAATGCAATTCTGTGAGCTAAATTAACAGAACACTAAGCAGTTTCTCAGAAAGCTTCTTTCCAGATTTCATCTGAGGATATTTCCTTTTTCACCATAGCCCTCTATGGGCTTCCAAATATCACTTTGACAATTCCACAAGAACTGTCTTAGCGAAAGGCTTCTTGAGGGGAGAGCTGTAACTCTGTGAGATGATTTCACAGAACACAAAGAAGTTTCTCAGAAAGCTTCTTTATCTTTTTTGTCGGAGGATATTTCCTTTGGCCCTATAGTCTTCAAAGGGATCCGATATATCAGTGCTCAGATTCAACCGAAATAGGACTAGCAAGGAGATCCACGAAATACTGATTTAACTCTGTGAGTTGAATTAACAGAACACTAAGCAGTTTCTCAGAAAACTTCTTTCCAGATTTCATCTGAGGATATTTCCTTTTTCACCATAGCCCTCTATGGGCTTCCAAATATCACTTTGCCAATTCCACAAGAACTGTCTTAGCGAAAGGATTCTTGAGGGGAAAACTGTAACTCTGTGAGATGATTTCACAGAACATAAAGAAGTTTCTCAGATAGCTTCTTTCTCTTTGTTATCGGATGATGTTTCCTTTGGCCCTGGAGTCTTCAAAGGGATCCGAAATATCTGTTCTCAGATTCCACAGAAATAAGGCTAGCAGAGAGATCCACGAAATACAGATGTAACACTGTTTGTGGAAGGCACACATCACAGAGCAGTTTCTCAGAAAACTTCTTTCCAGATTTCATCTGAGGGTATTTCCTTTTTCACCATAGCCTTCTATGGGCTTCGAAATATCACTTTGCCAATTCCACAAGAACTGTGTAAGCGCAAGGCTTCTTGAGGCAAAAGCTGTAACTCTGTGTGATGATTTCACAGAACACAAAGAAGTTTCTCAGAAAGTTTCTTTCTCTTTGTTATCTGAGGATATGTCCTTTGGCCCTATAGTCTTCAAAGGGATCCGAAATATCTGTTCTCAGATTCCACAGAAATAAGGCTCGCAAAGAGATCCATGAAATACAGATGTAACTCTGTGAGTGGAAGTCACACATCACAGAGCAGTTTCTCAGAAAGCTTCTTTCCACATTTCATCTGAGGATATTTCCTTTTTCACCATAGCCCTCTATGGGCTTCCAAATATCACTTTGCCATTCCACAAGAACTGTCTTAGTGAACGGCTTCTTGAGGGGAAAGCTGTAACTCTATGAGATGATTTCACAGAACACAAAGAAGTTTCTCAGAAAGCTTCTTTCTCTTTGTTATCGGAGGATACTTCCTTTGGCCCTATAGTCTTCAAAGGGATCCGAAATATCTGTTCTCAGATTCCACAGAAATAAGGCTAGCAAAGAGATCCACGAAATACAGATGTAACTCTGTGAGATGAATTAACAGAACACTAAGCAGTTTCTCAGAAAGCTTCTTTCCAGATTTCAACTGAGGATATTTCCTTTTTCACCATAGCCCTCTGTGGGCTTCCAAATATCACTTTGCCAATTCCACAAGAACTGTCTTAGCGAAAGGCTTCTTGAGAGGAAATCTGTAACTCTGTGAGATGATTTCACAGAACACAAAGAAGTTTTTCAGAGAGCTTCTTTCTCTTTGTTATCGGAGGATATTTCCTTTCGCCCTATATTCTTCAAAGGGATCTGAAATATCTGTTCTCAGATTCCACAGAAATAAGGCTAGCAAAGAGATCCAAGAAATACAGATGTAACTCTGTGAGTGGAAGTCACACATCACAGAGCAGTTTCTCAGAAAGCTTCTTTCCAGATTTCATCTGAGGATATTTCCTTTTTCACCATAGCCCTCTATGGGCTTCCAAATAATCACTTTGCCAATTCCACAAGAACGGTCTTAGCGAAAGGCTTCTTGAAGGGAGAGCTGTACCTCTGTGAGATGATTTCACAGAACCCAAAGAAGTTTCTCAGAAAGCTTCTTTCTCTTTTTTATCGGAGGATATTTCCTTTGGCCCTATAGTCTTCAAAGGGATCCGAAATATCTGTTCTCAGATTCCACAGAAAGAAGGCTAGCAAAGAGATCCACGAAATACAGATGTAAATCTCTGAGAAGAATTAACAGAACACTAAGCAGTTTCTCAGAAATCTTCTTTCCAGATTTCATCTGACTAAATTTATTTTTTCAACATAGCCCACTATGGCCTTCCAAATATCACTTTGCCAATTCCACAAGAACTGTCTTAGCGAAAGGCTTCTTGAGGGGAAAGCTGTAACTCTGTGAGATGATTTCACAGAACACAAAGAAGATTCCCAGAAGACTTATTTATCTTTGTTATCAGATGATATTTCATATGGCCCTGTAGGCTTCAAAGGGATCCGAAATATCTGTTCTCAGATTCCACAGAAATAAAGCTAGCAAAGAGATCCAAGAAATACAGATATAACGCTGTGAGATGAATTAACAGAACACTAAGCAGTTTCTGAGAAAGCTTCGTTCCAGATTTGATCTGAGGATATTTCCTTTTTCACCATAGCCCTGTAAGGGCTTCCAAATATCACTTTGCCAATTCCACAAGATCTGTCTTAGCGAAAGGCTTCTTTAGGGGAGTGCTGTAACTCTGTGAGATGATTTCACAGAACACAAAGAAGTTTCTCAGAAAGCTTCTTTCTCTTTGTTATCGGAGGATATTTCCTTTGGCCCTATATTCTTCCAAGGGATCCGAAATATCTGTTCTCAGATTCCACAGAAATAAGGCTAGCAAAGAGATCCACGAAATACAGATGTAACTCTGTGAGCTGAATTAACAGAGCACTAAGCAGATTCTCAGAAACCTTCCTTCAAGATTTCATCTGAGGATACTTCCTTTTTCACCACAGCCCTCTAGGGCCTTCCAAATATCACTTTGCCATTCCACAAGAACTGTCTTAGCGAAAGGCTTCTTGAGGGGAAAGCTGTAACTCTGTGAGATGATTTCACAGAACACAAAGAAGTTTCTCAGAAAGCTTCTTTCTCATTGTTATCGGAGGATACTTCCTTTGGCCCTATAGTCTTCAAAGGGATCCGAAATATCTGTTCTCAGATTCCACAAAAATAAGTCTAGCAAAGAGATCCACGAAATACAGATGTAACTCTGTGAGAGGTAGTCACACATCACAGAGCAGTTTCTCAGAAAGCTTCTTTCCAGATTTCATCTGAGGATATTTCCTTTTTCAACCTAGCCCTCTATGGGCTTCCAAATATCACTTTGCCACTTCCACAAGAACTGTCTTAGCGAAAGGCTTCTTGAGGGGAAAGCTGTAACTCTGTGAGATGATCTCACAGAACACAAAGAAGTTTCTCAAAAAGATTCTTTCTCTTTGTTATCGGAGGATATTTTCTTTGGCCCTGTAGGCTTCAAATGGATACGAAATATCTGTTCTCAGATTCCACAGAAATAAGGCTAGAAAAGAGATCCAAGAAATACAGATAGAATTCTGTGAGAGGAATTAACAAAACACTAAGCAGTTTCTCAGAAAGCTTCTTTCCAGATTTCATCTGAGGATATTTCCTTTTTCACCATAGCCCTACAAGATCTTCCAAATATCACTTTGCCAATTCCACAAGAACTGTCTTAGCGAAAGGCTTCTTGAGGGGAGAGCTGTAACTCTGTGAGATGATTTCACAGAACACAAAGAAGTTTCTCAGAAAGCTTCTTTCCTTTTTTATTGGAGGATATTTCCTTTGGCCCCATAGTCTTCAAAGCGATCCGAAGTATCTGTTCTCAGATTCCACAGAAATAAGGCTAGCAAAGAGATCCACGAAATACAGATGTAACTCTGTGAGATGAAGTAACAGAACACTAAGCAGTTTCTCAGAAAGCTTCTTTACAGATTTCATTTGAGGATATTTCCTTTTCCACCATAGCCCTCTATGGGCTTCCAAATATCACTTTGCCAATAGCACAAGAACTGTCTTAGCGTAAGGCTTCTTGAGGGGAAAGCTGTAACTCTGTGAGATGATTTCACAGAACACAAAGAAGTTTCTCAGAAAGCTTCTTTCTCTTTGTTATCGGAGGATAATTCCTTTGGCCCTATAGTCTTCAAAGGGATCCGCAATATCTGTTCTCAGATTCCACAGAAATAAGGCTAGCAAAGAGATCCACGAAATACAGATGTAACTCTGTGAGCTGAATTAACAGAACACTAAGCAGTTTCTCAGAAAGCTTCTTTCCAGTTTTCATCTGAGGATAATTCCTTTTTCACCATAGCCCTCTATGGGCTTCCAAACATCACTTTGCCAATTCCACAAGAACTGTCTTAGCGAAAGGCTTCTTGAGGGTAAGCTGTAACTCTGTGAGATGATTTCACCGAACACAAAGAAGTTTCTCAGAAATCTTCTTTCTCTTTGTTATCGGAGGATATTTCCTTTAGCTCTATAGTCTTCAAAGGGATCCGAAATATCTGTTCTAAGATTCCACAGAAATAAGGCTAGCAAAGAGATCCACGAAATACAGATATAACTTTGTGAGTGGAAGTCACACATCACAGAACAGTTTCCCAGAAAGCTTCTTTCCAGATTTCATCTGAGGATATTACCTTTTTCACCATAGCCCCCTATGGGCTTCCAAATATCACTTTGCCAATTCCACAAGAACTGTCTTAGCCAAAGGCTTCTTGAGGGCAAAGCTGTAACGGTGTGAGATGATTTCAGAGAACAGAAAGAAGTTTCTCAGAAACCTTCTTTCTCTTTGTTATCGGAGGATATTTCCTTGGCCCAGTAGTCTTCAAAGCGATCCGATATATCTGTTCTCAGCTTTCACAGAAATAAGGCTAGCAAAGAAATCCACGAAATGCAGATGTAACTCTGGAAGCTGAATTAACAGAACAATAAGCAGTTTCTCAGAAAGCTTCTTTCCAGATTTCATCTGAGGATATTTCCTTTTTCACCGTAACCCTCTATGGGCTTCCAAATATCACTTTGCCAATTCCTCAAGAACTGTCTTAGCGAAAGACTTCTCGAGGGGAAAGCTGTAACTCTGTGAGATGATTTCACAGAACACAAAGAAGTTTCTCGGAAAGCTTCTTTCTCTTTGTTATCGGAGGATATTTCCTTTGGCCCTATAGTCTTCAAAGGGATCCGAAATATTTGTTCTCAGATTCCACAGAAATAAGGCTAGCAGAGAGATCCACGAAATACACATGTAACTCTGGGAGAGGTAGTCACACATCACTGAGCAGTTTCTCAGAAAGCTTCTTTCCAGATTTCATCTGAGGATATTTCCTATTTCACCATAGCCCTCTATGGGCTTCCAAATATCACTTTGCCAATTCCACAAGAACTGTCTTAGCGAAAGGCTTCTTGAGGGGAAAGCTGTAACTCTGTGAGATGATTTCACAGAACACAAAGAAGTTTCTCAGAAGGCTTCTTTCTCTTTGTTATCGGAGGATATTTTCTTTGTCCCTGTAGGCTTCAAAGGGATCCGAAATATCTGTTCTCAGATTTCACAGAAATAAGGCTAGAAAAGAGATCCAAGAAATACTGATATAACTCTGTCAGATGAATTAACAGAACACTAAGTAGTTTCTGAGAAAGCTTCGTTCCAGATTTCATCTGAGGATATTTTCTTTTTCTCCATAGCCCTCAAAGAGCTTCCGAATATCACTTTGCCAATTCCACAAGAACTGTCTTATCGAAAGGCTTCTTGACGGGAGAGCTGTTACTCTGTGAGATGATTTCACAGAACACAAAGAAGTTTCTCAGAAAGCTTCTTTCTCTTTGTTATCGGAGGATATTTCCTTTGGCCCTGTAGTCTTCAAAGGGATCCGAAATATCTGTACTCAGATTCCACGAAAATAAGGCTAGCAAAGAGATCCACGAAATACAGATGTAACGCTGTGAGTGGAAGTCACACATCACAGAGCAGTTTCTCAGAAAGTTTCTTTCCAGATTTCATCTGAGGATATTTCCTTTTTTACCATCGCCCTCTATGGGCTTCCAAATATCACTTTGCCAATTCCACAAGAACTGTCTTAGCGAAAGGCTTCTTGAGGGGAAAGCTGTAACTCTGTGAGATGATTTCACAGAACACAAAGAAGTTTCTCAGAAAGCTTCTTTCTCTTTGTTATCGGAGGATATTTCCTTTGGCCCTATAGTCTACACAGGGATCCGAAATAACTGTTCTCACATGCCACAGAAATAACGCTAGCAAAGAGATCCACGAAATACAGATGTAACTCTGTGAGATGAATTAACAGAACACTAAGCAGTTTCTCAGAAAGCTTCTTTCCAGATTTCACTGAGGATATTTCCTTTTACACCATAGCCCTCTATGGACTTCCAAATATCACTTTGCCAATTCCACAAGAACAGTCTTAGGGAAAGGCTTCTTGAGGGTAAAGCTGTAACTCTATGAGATGATTTCACAGAACACAAAGAAGTTTCTCAGAAAGCTTCTTTCTCTTTGTTATCGCAGGATATTTCCTTTGGCCCTATAGTCTTCAAGTCATCCGAAATATCTGTTCTCAGATTCCACAGAAATAAGGATAGCAAAGAGATCCAGGAAACTCAGATGTTCAGCTGTGAGTGGAAGTCACACATCACAGAGCAATTTCTCAGAAAGCTTCTTCCCAGATTTCATCTGAGGATATTTCCTTTTTCACCGTAGCCCTCTATGGGCTTCCAAATATCACTTTGCCAATTCCACAAGAACTGTCTTAGCGAAAGGCTTCTCGAGGAGAAAGCTGTAACTCTGTAAAGTGATTTCACAGAACACAAAGAAGTTTCTCAGAAAGCTTCTTTCTCTTTGTTATCGGAGGATATTTCCTTTGGCCCTATAGTCTTCAAAGGGATCCGAAGTATCTGTTCTCAGATTCCACAGAAATAAGGCTAGCAAAGAGATCCACGAAATACAGATGTAACTCTGTGAGTGGAAGTCACACATCACAGAGCAGTTTCTCAGAAAGCTTCTTTCCAGATTTCATCTGAGGATATTTAGTTTTTCACCATAGCCCTCTATGTGCTTCCAAATATCACTTTGCCAGTTCCACAAGAAATGTCTTAGGGAAAGGCTTCTTGAGTAGACAGCTGTAACTCTGTGAGATGATTTCATAGAACACAAAGAAGTTTCCCAGAAAGCTTCTTTCTCTTTGTTATCGGAGGATATTTCCTATGGCCCTATTGCATTCAAAGGGATCCGAAATATCTGTTCTCAGATTCCACAGAAATAAGGCTAGTAAAAAAATCCACGAAATACAGATGTAACTCTGTGAGCGGAAGTCACACATCACAGAGTAGTTTCTCAGAAAGCTTCTTTCCAGATTTCATCTGAGGATATTTTCTTTTTCACCATAGCCCTCTACGGGCTTCCAAACATCACTTTGCCAATTCCAGAAGAACTGTCTAGGGAAAGGCTTCTTAAGGGGAAAGCTGTAACTCTGTGAGATGATTTCACAGAACACAAAGAAGTTTCTCAGAAAGCTTCTTTCTCTTTGTTATCGGAGGATATTTCCATTGGCCCTATAGTCTTCAAAGGGATCCGAAATATCTGTTCTCAGATTCCACAGAAATAAGGCTAGCAAAGAGATCCACGAAATAGAGATGTAACTCTGTGAGGGGAAGTCACACATCACAGAGCAGTTTCTCAGAATGCTTCTTTCCAGATTTCATCTGAGGATATTTCCTTTTTCACCATAGCCCTCTATGGGCTTCCAAATATCACTTGGCCAATTCCACAAGAACTGTCTTAGCGAAAGGCTTCTTGAGGGAACAGCTGTAACTCTGTGAGATGATTTCACAGAACACACAGAAGTTTCCCAGAAAGCTTCTTTCTCTTTGTTATCGGAGGATATTTCCTATGGCCCTATAGTCTTCAAAGGGATCCGAAATATCTGTTATCAGATTCCACAGAAATAAGGCTAGCAAAGAGAACCACGAAATACAGATGTAACTCTGTGAGATGAATTAACAGAACCCTAAACAGTTTCTCGGAAAGCTTCTTTCCAGATTTCGTCTGAGGATATTTCCTTTTTCACCGTAGCCATCTATGGGCTTCCAAATATCACTTTGTCAATTCCACAAGAACTTTCTTAGCGAAAGGCTTCTTGAGGGGAAAGCTGTAACTCTGTGAGATGATTTCACAGAACACAAAGAAGTTTCTCAGAAAGCTTCTTTCTCTTAGTTATCGGAGGATATTTCCTTTGGCCCTATAGTCTTCAAAGGGATCCGAAATATCTGTTCCCAGATTCCACAGAAACAAGGCTAGCAAAGAGATTCACGAAGTAGAGATATAACTCTGTGAGTGGAAGTCACGAATCACAGAGCAGTTTCTCAGAAAGCTTCTTTCCAGGTTTCATCTGAGGATATTTCCCTGTTCACCCTAGCCCTCTATGGGCTTCCAAATATCACTTTGCCAATTCCACAAGAACTGTCTTAGCGAAAGGCTTCTTGCGATGAAAGCTGTAACTCTGTGAGATTATTTCACAGAACACAAAGAAGTTTCTCAGAAAGCTTCTTTCTCTTTGTTATCGGAGGATATTTCCTTTGGCCCTATAGTCTTCAAAGGGATCCGAAATATCTTTTCTCAGATTCCACAGAAATAAGGCTAGCAAAGAGATCCACGAAATACAGATGTAACTCTCTGAGATGAATTAACAGAATACTTAGCAGTTTCACAAAATTCTTCCTTTCAGATTTCATCTGAGGATATTTTTTTATTCAACATAGCCCTCTATGGGCTTCCAAATATCACTTTGCCAATTCCACAAGAACTGTCTTAGCGGAAGGTTTCTGGAGGGTAAAGCTGTGACTCTGTGACATGATTTCAGAGAACACAAAGAAGTTTCTCAGAAAGCTTCTTTCTCTTTGTAATCCGAGGATATTTCCTTTGGACCTATAGTCTTCAAAGGGATCCGAAATATCTGTTCTCAGATTCCACAGAAATAAATGTAGCAAAGAGATCCACGAAATACAGATGGAACTCTGTGAGTGGAAGTCACACATCGCAGAGCAATTTCTCAGAAAGCTTCTTTCCAGATTTCATCTGAGGATATTTCCTTTTTCACCAGAGCCCTCTATTGGCTTGCAAATATCACTTGGCCAATTCCACAGGAACTGTCTTAGCGAAAGGCTTCTTGAGGGGAAAGCTGTAACTCTGTGAGATGATTTCACATAACACAAAGAAATTTCTCAGAAAGCTTCTTTCTCTTTTTTATCGGAGGATATTTCCTTTGGCCCTATTGTCTTCAAAGGGATCCGAAATATCTGTTCTTGGATTCCACAGAAATAAGGCTAGCAAAGAGATCCACGAAATACAGATGTAACTCTGTGAGTGGAAGTCACACATCACAGAACAGTTTCTCAGAGGGCTTCTTTCCAGATTTCATCTGAGGATATTTCCTTTTTCAACATAGCCCTCTATGGGCTTCCAAATATCACTTTGCCAATTCCACAAGAACTCTCTTAGCGAAAGGATTCCTGAGGGGACAGCTGTAACTCTGTGAGATGATTTCACAGAACACAAAGAAGTTTCTCAGAAAGCTTCTTTCTCTTTGTTATCGGAGGATATTTCCTTTGGCCCTATAGTCTTCAAAGGGATCCGAAATATCTGTTCGCAGATTCCACAGAAATAAGGCTAGCAAAGAGATCCACGAAATACAGATGTAACTCTGTGAGCTGAATTAGCAGAACTCTAAGCAGTTTCTCAGAAACCTTCTTTCCAGATTTCATCTGAGGATATTTCCTTTTTCACCATAGCCCTCTACGGGCCTCCAAATATCACTTTGCCAATTCCAGAAGAGCTGTATTAGCGAAAGGCTTCTTGAGGGGAAAGCTGTAACTCTGTGAGATGATTTCACAGAACACAAAGAAATTTCTCAGAAAGCTTCTTTGTCTTTGTTATCGGAGGATATTTCCTTTGGCCCTACTGTCTTCAAAGGGATCGGAAATATCTGTTCTCGGATTCCACAGAAATAAGGCTAGCAAAGAGATCCACGAAATACAGATGTAACTCTGTGAGATGAATTAACAGAACACTAAGCAGTTTCTCAGAAAGCTTCTTTCCAGATTTCGTCTGAGGATATTTCCTTTTTCACCATAGCCCTCTATGGGCTTCCAAATATCACTTTGCCAATTCCACAAGAACTGTCTTAGCGAAAGGCTTCTAGGGGGGAAAGCTGTAACTCTGTGAGATGATTTCATAGAACAGAAAGAAGTTCTTCAGAAAGCTTCTTTCTCTTTGTTATCGGAGGATATTTCCTTTGGCCCTATAGTCTTCAAAGGGATCTGAAATATCTGTTCTCAGATTCCACAAATAAGGCTAGCAAAGAGATCCACGAAATACAGATATAATTCTGTGAGTGGAAGTCACACATCACAAACCTGTATCTCAGAAAGCTTCTTTCCAGATTTCATCTGAGGATATTTCCTTTTTTACCATAGCCCTCTATGGGCTTCCAAATGACACTTTGCCAATTCCAAAAGAACTGTCTTAGCGAAAGGCTTCTTCAGGGGAAAGCTGTAACTCTGTGAGATGATTTCACAGAACACAAAGAAGTTTCTCAGAAAGCCTCTTTCTCTTTGTTATCGGAGGATATTTCCTTTGGCCCTCTAGTCTTCAAAGGGATCCGAAATATCTGTTCTCAGATTCCACAGAAATAAGGCTACCAAAGAGATCCACGAAATAGAGATGTAACTGTGTGAGTGGAAGTTACACATCACAGAGCAGTTTCTCAGAAGGCTTCTTTCCAGATTTCATCTGAGGATATTTCCTTTTTCACCATAGCCCTCTATGGGCTTCCAAATATCACTTTGCTAATTCCACAAGAACTGTCTTAGCGAAAGGCTTCTTGAGGGGAAAGCTGTAACTCTGTGAGATGATTTCACAGAACACAAAGAAATTTCTCAGAAAGCTTCTTTCTCTTTGTTATCGGAGGATATTTCCTTTGGCCCTATAGTCTTCAAAGGGATCCGAAATATTTGTTCTCAGATTCCACTGAAATAAGGCTAGCAAAGAGATCCGCGAAATACAGATGTAACTCTGTGAGATGAATTAACAGAACACTAAGCAGTTTTTCAGAAATATTCTTTCCAGATTTCATCTGAGGATATTTCCTTTTTCACCATAGCCCTCTATGGGTTTCCAAATGTCACTTTGCCAATTCCACAAGAACTGTCTTAGCGAAAGGCTTCTTGAGGGGAGAGCTGTAACTCTGTGAGATGATTTCACAGAACACAAAGAAGTTTCTCAGAAAGCTTCTTTCTCTTTGTTATCGGAGGATATTTCCTTTAGCCCTATTGTCTTCAAAGGGATCCTAAAAATCTGTTCTCAGATTCCACACAAGTAAGGCTAGCAAAGAGATCCACGAAACAGATGTAACTCTGTGAGATGAATTAACGGAACACTAAGCAGTTTCTCAGAAATCTTCTTTCCAGATTTCATCTGAGGATATTTCCTTTTTCACCCTAGCCCTCTATGGGCTTCCAAATATCACTTTGCCAATTCCACAAGAAGTGTCTTACCGAAAGGCTTCTTGAGGGGAAAGCTGTAACTATGTGAGATGATTTCACAGAACTGAAAGAAATTTCTCAGAAAGCTCTTTCTCTTTGTTATCGGAGGATATTTCCTTTGGCCCTCTAGTCTTCGAAGGTTCCGAAATATCTGTTCTCAGATTCCACAGAAATAAGGCTAGCAAAGAGATCCACGAAATACAGATGTAACTCTGTGAGCTGAATTAACAGAACAGTAAGCAGTATCTCAGAAGCCTTCTTTCCAGATTTCATCTGAGGATATTTCCTTTTTCACCATAGCCCTCTATTGGCTTCCAAATATCACTTTGCCAATTCCACAAGAACTGTGTTAGCGAAAGGCTTCTTGAGAGGAAAGCTGTAACTGTGTGAGATGATTTCACAGAACACAAAGAAGTTTCTCAGAAAGCTTCTTTCTCTTTGTTATCGGAGGATATTTCCTTTGGCCCTGTAGACTTCAAAGTGATCCGAAATATCTGTTCTCAGATTCCACAGAAATAAGGCTAGAAAAGAGAATCACGAAATACAGATGTAACTCTGTGAGTGGAATTCAAAATTCCCTGAGCACTTTCTCAGAAAGCTTCTTTCCAGATTTAATCTGAGGATATTTCCTTTTTCACCATAGCCCTCTATGGGCTTCCAAATATCACTTTGCCAATTCCACAAGAACTGTCTTAGCGAAAGGCTTCTTGAGGGGAAAGTTGTAACTCTCTGAGATGATTTCACAGAACACAAAGAAGTTTTTCAGAAAGCTTCTTTCTCTTTGTTTTCGGAGGATATTTCCTTTGGCCCTATAGTCTTCAAAGGGATCCGAAATATCTGTTCTCAGATTCCACAGAAATAAGGCTAGCAAAGAGATCCACGAAATACAGATGTAACTCTGTGAGTGGAAGTCACACATCACAGAGCAGTTTCTCAGAAAGCTTCTTTCCAGATTTCATCTGAATATATTTCCTTTTTCACAGTAGCCCTCTATGGGTTTCCAAATATCACTTTGCCAATTCCACAAGAAGTGTCTAAGCGAAAGGCTTCTTGAGGGGAACGCTGTAACTCTGTGAGATGATTTCACAAAACACAAAGAAGTTTCTCAGAAAGCTTCTTTCTCTTTGTTATCGGAGGATATTTCCTTAGGACCTATAGTCTTCAAAGGGATCCGAAATATCTGTTCTCAGATTCCACAGAAATAAGGCTAGCAAAGAGATCCACGAAATACAGATGTAACTCTGTGAGATAAATTAACAGACTACTAAGCAGTTTCTCAGAAAGCTTCTTTCCAGATTTCATCTGAGGATATTTCCTTTTGCAGCATAGCCCTCTTTGGGCTTCCAAATTTCACTTTGCCAATTCCAGAAGAACTGTCTTAGAGAAAGGCTTCTTCAGGGGAAAGCTGTAACTCTGTGAGATGATTTCACAGAACACAAAGAAGTTTCCCACAAAGCTTCTTTCTCTTTGTTATCAGAGGATATTTCCTTTGGCCCTGTAGTCTTCAAAGGGATCCGAAATATCTGTTCTCAGATTCCACAGAAATAAAGCTAGCAAAGAGATCCACGAAATACAGATGTAACTCTGTGAGCTGAATTAACAGAACAGTAAGCAGTATCTCAGAAGCCTTCTTTCCAGATTTCATCTGAGGATATTTCCTTTTTCACCATGGCCCACTATGGGCTTCCAAATATCACTTTGCCAATTCCACAAGAACTGTCTTAGCGAAAGGCTTCTTGAGGGGAAAGCTGTAACTCTGTGAGATGATTTCACAGAACACAAAGAAGTTTCGCAGAAAGCTTCTTTCTCTTTGTTATCGGAGGATATTTCCTTTAGCCCTATTGTCTTCAAAGGGATCCTAAATATCTGTTCTCAGATTCCACACAAGTAAGGCTAGCAAAGAGATCCACGAAACAGATGTAACTCTGTGAGATGAATTAACGGAACACTAAGCAGTTTCTCAGAAAGCTTCTTTCCAGATTTCATCTGAGGATATTTCCTTTTTCACCATAGCCCTCAATGGGCTTCCAAATATCACTTTGCCAATTCCACAAGAACTGTCTTACCGAAAGGCTTCTTGAGGGGAAAGCTGTAACTATGTGAGATGATTTCACAGAACAGAAAGAAATTTCTCAGAAAGCTCTTTCTCTTTATCGGAGGATATTTCCTTTGGCCCTATAGTCTTCGAAGGTTCCGAAATATCTGTTCTCAGATTCCACAGAAATAAGGCTAGCAAAGAGATCCACGAAATACAGATGTAACTCTGTGAGTGGAAGTCACACATCACAGAGCAGTTTCTCAGAAAGCTTCTTTCCAGATTTCTTCTGAGGATATTTCCTTTTTCACCATAGCCCTCTATGGGCTTCCAAATATGACTTTGCCAATTCCACAAGAACTGTCTTAGCGAAAGGCTTCTTGAGGGGAAAGCTGTAACTCTGTGAGATGATTTCACAGAACACAAAAAAGTTTTTCAGAAAGCTTCTTTCTCTTTGTTTTCGGAGGATATTTCCTTTGGCCCTATAGTCTTCTAAGGGATCCGAAATATCTGTTCTCAGAATCCGCAGAAATAGGCTAGCATAGAAATCCATGAAATAGTGATGTAACTCTGTGAGCTGAATTAACAGAACACTAAGCAGTTTCTCAGAAAGCTTCTTTCCAGATTTCATCTGAGGATATTTCCTTTTTCACCATAGCCGACTATGGGCTTCGAAATATCTTTTTGCCAATTCCACAAGAACTTTCTTAGCGAAAGGCTTCTCGAGGGGAAAGCTGTAACTCTCTGAGATGATTTCACAGAACACAAAGAAGTTTCTCAGAAAACTTCTTTCTCTTTGTTATCGGAGGTTATTTCCTTTGGCCCTATAGTCTTCAATGGGATCCGAAATATCTGTTCTCAGATTCCACAGAAATAAGGCTAGAAAAGAGAATCACGAAATACAGATGTAACTCTGTGAGTGGAATTCAAAATTCCCTGAGCACTTTCTCAGAAAGCTTCTTTCCAGATTTCATCTGAGGATATTTTCTTTTTCACCATAGCCCTCTATGGGCTTCCAAATATCACTTTGCCAATTCCACAAGAAGTGTCTTAGCGAAAGGCTTCTTGAGGGGAAAGTTGTAACTCTTTGAGATGATTTCACAGAACACAAAGAAGTTTTTCAGAAAGCTTCTTTCTCTTTGTTTTCGGAGGATATATCCTTTGGCCCTATAGTCTTCAAAGGGATCCGAAATATCTGTTCTCAGATTCCACAGAAATAAGGCTAGCAAAGAGATCCACGAAATACAGATGTAACTCTGTGAGTGGAAGTCACACATCACAGAGCAGTTTCTCAGAAAGCTTCTTTCCAGATTTCATCTGAATATATTTCCGTTTTCACCGTAGCCATCTATGGGATTCCAAATATCACTTTGCCAATTCCACAAGAACTGTCTAAGCGAAAGGCTTCTTCAGGGGAAAGCTGTAACTCTGTGGGATGATTTCATAGAACACAAAGAAGTTTCTCAGAAAGCTTCTTTCTCTTTGTTATCGGTGGATATTTCCTTTGGCCCTATAGTCTTCAATGGGATCCGAAATATCTGTTCTCAGATTCCACAGAAAAAAGGCTAGCAAAGAGATCCACGAAATACAGATGTAACTCCGTGAGCTGAATTAACAGAACAGTAAGCAGTATCCCAGAAGCCTTCTTTCCAGATTTCATCTGAGGATATTTCCTTTTTCACCATCGCCCTCTATGGGCTTCAAATATCACTTTGCCAATTCCACAAGAACTGTCTTAGCGAAAGGCTTCTTGAGGGGAAAGCTGTAACTGTGTGAGATGATTTCACAGAACACAAAGAAGTTTCTCAGAAAGCTTCTTTCTCTTTGTTATCGGAGGATATTTCCTTTGGCCCTGTAGACTTCAAAGTGATCCGAAATATCTGTTCTCAGATTCCACAGAAATAAGACTAGCAAAGAGATCCACGAAATACAGATGTAACTCTGTAAGTGGAAGTCACACATCACAGAGCAGTTTCTCAGAAAGCTTCTTTCCAGATTTCTTCTGAGGATATTTCCTTTTTCACCATAGCCCTCTATGGGCTTCCAAATATGACTTTGCCAGTTCCACAAGAACTGTCTTAGCGAAAGGCTTCTTGAGGGGAAAGCTGTAACTCTGTGAGATGATTTCACCGAACACAAAGAAGTTTTTCAGAAAGCTTCTTTCTCTTTGTTTTCGGAGGATATTTCCTTTGGCCCTATAGTCTTCTAAGGGATCCGAAATATCTGTTCTCAGATTCCGCAGAAATAGGCTAGCATAGAAATCCATGAAATAGAGATGTAACTCTGTGAGCTGAATTAACAGAACACTAAGCAGTTTCTCAGAAAGCTTCTTTCCAGATTTCATCTGAGGATATTTCCTTTTTCACCATAGCCGACTATGGGCTTCGAAATATCTCTTTGCCAATTCCACAAGAACTTTTTTAGCGAAAGGCTTCTCGAGGGGAAAGCTGTAACTCTCTGAGATGATTTCACAGAACACAAAGAAGTTTCTCAGAAAACTTCTTTCTCTTTGTTATCGGAGGTTATTTCCTTTGGCCCTATAGTCTTCAAAGGGATCCGAAATATCTGTTTTCTGATTCCACAGAAATAAGGATAGAAAAGAGAATCACGAAATACAGATGTAACTCTGTGAGTGGAATTCAAAATTCCCTGAGCACTTTCTCAGAAAGCTTCTTTCCAGATTTAATCTGAGGATATTTCCTTTTTCACCATAGCCCTCTATGGGCTTCCAAATATCACTTTGCCAATTCCACAAGAACTGTCTTAGCGAAAGGCTTCTTGAGGGGAAAGTTGTAACTCTGTGAGATGATTTCACAGAACACAAAGAAGTTTTTCAGAAAGCTTCTTTCTCTTTGTTATCGGAGGATATTTCCTTTGGCCCTAGATTCTTCAAAGGGATCCGAAATATCTGTTCTCAGATTCCACAGAAATAAGGCTAGCAAAGAGATGCAGGAAATACAGATGTAACTCGGTGAGTGGAAGTCACACGTCACAGATCCGTTTCTCAGAAATCTTCTTTCCAGATTTCACCTGAGGATATTTCCTTTTTCACCATCGACCTCTAAGGGCTTCCAAATATCACTTTGCCAATTCCACAAGAACTGTCTTAGCGAAAGGCTTCTTGAGGGGAACACTGTAACTCTGTGAGATGATTTCACAAAACACAAAGAAGTTTCTCAGAAAGCTTCTTTCTCTTTGTTATCGGAGGATATTTCCTTTGGCCCTATAGTCTTCAAAGGGATCCGAAATATCTGTTCTCAGATTCCACAGAAATAAGGCTAGCAAAGAGATCCACGAAATAGAGATGTAACTCTGTGAGATAAATTAACAGACTACTAAGCAGTTTCTCAGAAAGCTTCTTTCCAGATTTCATCTGAGGATATTTCCTTTTGCACCATAGCCCTCTTTGGGCTTCCAAAATTCACTTTGCCAATTCCACAAGAACTGTCTTAGAGAAAGGCTTCTTCAGGGGAAAGCTGTAACTCTGTGAGATGATTTCACAGAACGCAAAGAAGTTTCCCAGAAAGCTTCTTTCTCTTTGTTATCAGAGGATATTTCCTTTGGCCCTGTAGTCTTCAAAGGGATCCGAAATATCTGTTCGCAGATTCCACAGAAATAAGGCTAGCAAAGAGATCCACGAAATACATGTGTAACTCTGTGAGTGGAAGTCACACATCACAGAGCAGTTTCTCAGAAGGCTTCTTTCCAGATTTCATCTGAGGATATTTCCTTTTTCACCATAGCCCTCTATGGGCTTCCAAATATCACTTTGCCAATTCCACAAGAACTGTCTTAGCGAAAGGCTTCTTGAGGGGAAAGCTGTAACTGTGTGAGATGATTTCACAGAACACAAAGAAATTTCTCAGGAAGCTTCTTTCTCTTTGTTATCGGAGGATATTTACTTTGGCCCTATTGTCTTCAAAGGGATCCTATATATCTGTTCTCAGATTCCACACAAGTTAGGCTAGCAAAGAGATCCACGAAACAGATGTAACTCTGTGAGATGAATTAACGGAACACTAAGCAGTTTCTCAGAAACATTCTTTCCAGATTTCATCTGAGGATATTTCCTTTTTCACCATAGCCCTCTATGGGTTTCCAAATATCACTTTGCCAATTCCACAAGAACTGTCTTAGCGAAAGGCTTCTTGAGGGGAAAGCTGTAACTCTGTGAGATGATTTCACAGAACACAAAGAAGTTTCTCAGCAAGCTTCTTTCTCTTTGTTTTCGGAGGATATTTCCTTTAGCCCTATTGTCTTCAAAGGGATCCTAAATATCTGTTCTCAGATTCCACACAAGTAAGGCTTGCAAAGAGATCCACGAAACAGATGTAACTCTGTGAGATGAATTAATGGAACACTAAGCAGTTTCTCAGAAAGTTTCTTTCCAGATTTCATCGGAGGATATTTCCTTTTTCACCATAGCCCTCTATGGGCTGCCAAATATCACTTTGACAATTCAACAAGAACTGTCTTACCGAAAGTCTTCTTGAGGGGAAAGCTGTAATTATGTGAGATGATTTCACAGAACAGAAAGAAATTTCTCAGAAAGCTTCTTTCTCTTTGTTATCGGAGGATATTTCCTTTGGCCCTATAGTCTTCAAAAGTTCCGAAATATCTGTTCTCAGATTCCACAGAAATAAGGCTAGCAAAGAGATCCACGAAATACAGATGTACCTCTGTGAGCTGAATTAACAGAACAGTAAGCAGTATCTCAGAAGCCTTCTATCCAGATATCATCTGAGGATATTTCCTTTTTCACCATAGCCCTCTAAGGGCTTCCAAATATCGCTTTGCCAATACCATAAGAACTGTCCTAGCGAAAGGCTTCTTGAAAAGAAAGCTATAACTCTGTGAGATGATTTCACAGAACACAAAGGAGTTTATCAGAAAGCTTCTTTCTCTTTGTTATCGGAGGATATTTCCTTTGGCCCTATAGTCTTCAAAGGGATCCGAAATCTCTGTTCTCAGATTCCAGAGAAATAAGGCTAGCAAAGAGATCCACGAAATACAGATGTAACTCTGTGAGTGGAAGTCACACATCACAGAGCAGTTTCTCAGAAAGCTTCTTTCCAGATTTCATCTGAGGATATTTCCTTTTTCACCATAGACCTCTATGGGCTTCCAAATATCACTTTGCCAATTCCACAAGAGCTGTCTTAGCGAAAGGCTTCTTGAGGGGAAAGCTGTAACTCTGTGAGATAATTTCACAGAACACAAAGAAGTTTCTCAGAAAGCTTCTTTCTCTTTGTTATCGGAGGATATTTCCTTTGGCCCTATAGTCTTCAAACGGATCCGAAATATCTGTTCTCAGATTCCACAGAAATAAGGCTACCAAAGAAATCCACGAAATACAGGTGTAACTCTGTGAGATGAATTAAGAGAACACTAAGCAGTTTCTCCGAAAGCTTCTTTCCAGATTTCATCTGAGGATATTTCCTTTTTCACCATAGCCCTCTATGGGCTTCCAAATATCACTTTGCCAATTCCACAAGAACTGTCTTAGCGAAAGGCTTCTTGAGGGGAAAGCTGTAACTCTGTGAGATGATTTCACAGAACACAAAGAAGTTTCTCAGAAAGCTTCTTTCTCTTTGTTATCGGAGGATATTTCCTTTGGCCCTATAGTCTTCAAAGGGATCCGAAATATCTGTTCTCAGATTCCACAGAAATAAGGCTAGCAAAGAGATCCACGAAATACAGGTGTAATTCTGTGAGATGAATTAACAGAACACTAAGCAGTTTCTCAGAAAGCTTCTTTCCAGATTTCATCTGAGGATATTTCCTTTTTCACCATAGCCCTCTATGGGCTTCCAAATATCACTTTGCCAATTCCACAAGAACTGTCGTAGCGAAAGGCTTCATGAGGATAAAGCTGTAACTCTGTGAGATGATTTCACAGAACACAAAGTAGTTTTTCAGAAAGCTTCTTTCTCTTTGTTATCAGAGGATATTTCCTTTGGCCCTATAGTCTTCAAAGGGATCCGAAATATCTGTTCTCAGATTCCACAGAAATAAGGCTAGCAAAGAGATCCACGAAATACAGATGTAACTCTGAGAGTGAAAGTCACACATCACAGAGCAGTTTCTCAGAAAGCTTCTTTCCAGATTTCATCTGAGGATATTTCCTTTTTCACCATAGACCTCTATGGGCTTCCAAATATCACTTTACCATTCCACAAGAGCTGTCTTAGCGAAAGGCTTCTTGAGGGGAAAGCTGTAACTCTGTGAGATGATTTCACAGAACACAAAGAAGTTTCTCAGAAAGCTTCTTTCTCTTTCTTATCGGAGGATATTTCCTTTGGCCCTATAGTCTTCAAAGGGATCCGAAATATCTGTTCTCAGATTCCACAGAAAGAAGGCTAGCAAAGAGATCCACGAAATACAGATGTAACTCTCTGAGAAGAATTAACAGAACACTAAGCAGTTTCTCAGAAATCTTCTTTCCAGATTAAATCTTAGGAAATTTAATTTTTCAACATAGCCCACTATGGGCTTCCAAATATCACTTTGCCAATTCCACAAGAACTGTCTTAGCGAAAGGCTTCTTGAGGGGAAAACTGTAACTCTGTGAGATGATTTCACAGAACATAAGGAAGTTTCTCAAAAAGCTTCTTTCTCTTTGTTATCGGATGATGTTTCCTTTGGCCCTGGAGTCTTCAAAGGGATCCGAAATATCTGTTCTCAGATTCCACAGAAATAAGGCTAGCAGAGAGATCCTCGAAATACAGATGTAACACTGTTTGTGGAAGGCACACATCACAGAGCAGTTTCTCAGAAAACTTCTTTCCAGATTTCATCTGAGGATATTTCCTTTATCACCATAGCCTTCTACGGGCTTCGAAATATCACTTTGCCAATACCACAATAACTGTGTTAGCGAAAGGCTTCTTGAGGGAAACGCTGTATCTCTGTGTGATGATTTCACAGAACACAAAGAAGTTTCTCAGAAAGCTTCTTTCTCTTTGTTATCGGAGGATATTTCCTTTGGCCCTATAGTCTTCAAAGGGATCCGAAATATCTGTTCTCAGATTCCACAGAAATAAGGCTAGCAAAGAGATCCACGAAATACAGGTGTAATTCTGTGAGATGAATTAACAGAACACTAAGCAGTTTCTCAGAAAGCTTCTTTCCAGATTTCATCTGAGGATATTTCCTTTTTCACCATAGCCCTCTATGGGCTTCCAAATATCACTTTGCCAATTCCACAAGAACTGTCGTAGCGAAAGGCTTCATGAGGATAAAGCTGTAACTCTGTGAGATGATTTCACAGAACACAAAGAAGTTTTTCAGAAAGCTTCTTTCTCTTTGTTATCGGAGGATATTTCCTTTGGCCCTATACTTTTCAAAGGGATCCGAAATATCTGTTCTCAGATTCCACAGAAATAAGGCTAGCAAAGAGATCCACGAAATGCAGATGTAACTCTGTGAGTGGAAGTCACACATCACAGAGCCGTTTCTAAGAAAGCTTCCTTGCAGATTTCATCAGAGGATATTTCCTTTTTCACCATAGCCCTCAATGGGCTTCCAAATATCACTTTGCCAATTCCACAAGAACTGTCTTAGCGAAAGGCTTTTTAAGGGGAAAGCTGTAACTCTGTGAGATGATTTCAAAGAACACAAAGAAGTTTCTCAGAAAGCTTCTTTCTCTTTGTTATCGGAGGATATTTCCTTTGGCCCTATAGTCTTCAAAGGGATCCGAAATATCTGTTCTCAGATTCCATAGAAATAAGGCTAGCAAAGAGATCCACGAAATACAGATGTAACTCTGAGAGTGAAAGTCACACATCACAGAGCAGTTTCTCAGAAAGCTTCTTTCCAGATTTCATCTGAGGATATTTCCTTTTTCACCATAGACCTCTATGGGCTTCCAAATATCACTTTACCATTCCACAAGAGCTGTCTTAGCGAAAGGCTTCTTGAGGGGAAAGCTGTAACTCTGTGAGATGATTTCACAGAACACAAAGAAGTTTCTCAAAAAGCTTCTTTCTCTTTCTTATCGGAGGATATTTCCTTTGGCCCTATAGTCTTCAAAGGGATCCGAAATATCTGTTCTCAGATTCCACAGAAAGAAGGCTAGCAAAGAGATCCACGAAATACAGATGTAACCCTCTGAGAAGAATTAACAGAACACTAAGCAGTTTCTCAGAAATCTTCTTTCCAGATTAAATCTTAGGAAATTTAATTTTTCAACATAGCCCACTATGGGCTTCCAAATATCACTTTGCCAATTCCACAAGAACTGTCTTAGCGAAAGGCTTCTTGAGGGGAAAACTGTAACTCTGTGAGATGATTTCACAGAACATAAGGAAGTTTCTCAAAAAGCTTCTTTCTCTTTGTTATCGGATGATGTTTCCTTTGGCCCTGGAGTCTTCAAAGGGATCCGAAATATCTGTTCTCAGATTCCACAGAAATAAGGCTAGCAGAGAGATCCTCGAAATACAGATGTAACACTGTTTGTGGAAGGCACACATCACAGAGCAGTTTCTCAGAAAACTTCTTTCCAGATTTCATCTGAGGATATTTCCTTTATCACCATAGCCTTCTATGGGCTTCGAAATATCACTTTGCCAATACCACAATAACTGTGTTAGCGAAAGGCTTCTTGAGGGAAACGCTGTATCTCTGTGTGATGATTTCACAGAACACAAAGAAGTTTCTCAGAAAGCTTCTTTCTCTTTGTTATCGGAGGATATTTCCTTTGGCCCTATAGTCTTCAAAGGGATCCGAAATATCTGTTCTCAGATCCCACAGAAATAAGGCTCGCAAAGAGATCCACGAAATACAGGTGTAATTCTGTGAGATGAATTAACAGAACACTAAGCAGTTTCTCAGAAAGCTTCTTTCCAGATTTCATCTGAGGATATTTCCTTTTTCACCATAGCCCTCTATGGGCTTCCAAATATCACTTTGCCAATTCCACAAGAACTGTCGTAGCGAAAGGCTTCATGAGGATAAAGCTGTAACTCTGTGAGATGATTTCACAGAACACAAAGAAGTTTTTCAGAAAGCTTCTTTCTCTTTGTTATCGGAGGATATTTCCTTTGGCCCTATACTTTTCAAAGGGATCCGAAATATCTGTTCTCAGATTCCACAGAAATAAGGCTAGCAAAGAGATCCACGAAATGCAGATGTAACTCTGTGAGTGGAAGTCACACATCACAGAGCCGTTTCTAAGAAAGCTTCCTTGCAGATTTCATCAGAGGATATTTCCTTTTTCACCATAGCCCTCAATGGGCTTCCAAATATCACTTTGCCAATTCCACAAGAACTGTCTTAGCGAAAGGCTTTTTAAGGGGAAAGCTGTAACTCTGTGAGATGATTTAAAAGAACACAAAGAAGTTTCTCAGAAAGCTTCTTTCTCTTTGTTATCGGAGGATATTTCCTTTGGCCCTATAGTCTTCAAAGGGATCCGAAATATCTGTTCTCAGATTCCATAGAAATAAGGCTAGCAAAGAGATCCACGAAATACAGATGTAACTCTGAGAGTGAAAGTCACACATCACAGAGCAGTTTCTCAGAAAGCTTCTTTCCAGATTTCATCTGAGGATATTTCCTTTTTCACCATAGACCTCTATGGGCTTCCAAATATCACTTTACCATTCCACAAGAGCTGTCTTAGCGAAAGGCTTCTTGAGGGGAAAGCTGTAACTCTGTGAGATGATTTCACAGAACACAAAGAAGTTTCTCAAAAAGCTTCTTTCTCTTTCTTATCGGAGGATATTTCCTTTGGCCCTATAGTCTTCAAAGGGATCCGAAATATCTGTTCTCAGATTCCACAGAAAGAAGGCTAGCAAAGAGATCCACGAAATACAGATGTAACCCTCTGAGAAGAATTAACAGAACACTAAGCAGTTTCTCAGAAATCTTCTTTCCAGATTAAATCTTAGGAAATTTAATTTTTCAACATAGCCCACTATGGGCTTCCAAATATCACTTTGCCAATTCCACAAGAACTGTCTTAGCGAAAGGCTTCTTGAGGGGAAAACTGTAACTCTGTGAGATGATTTCACAGAACATAAGGAAGTTTCTCAAAAAGCTTCTTTCTCTTTGTTATCGGATGATGTTTCCTTTGGCCCTGGAGTCTTCAAAGGGATCCGAAATATCTGTTCTCAGATTCCACAGAAATAAGGCTAGCAGAGAGATCCTCGAAATACAGATGTAACACTGTTTGTGGAAGGCACACATCACAGAGCAGTTTCTCAGAAAACTTCTTTCCAGATTTCATCTGAGGATATTTCCTTTATCACCATAGCCTTCTATGGGCTTCGAAATATCACTTTGCCAATACCACAATAACTGTGTTAGCGAAAGGCTTCTTGAGGGAAACGCTGTATCTCTGTGTGATGATTTCACAGAACACAAAGAAGTTTCTCAGAAAGCTTCTTTCTCTTTGTTATCGGAGGATATTTCCTTTGGCCCTATAGTCTTCAAAGGGATCCGAAATATCTGTTCTCAGATCCCACAGAAATAAGGCTCGCAAAGAGATCCACGAAATACAGGTGTAATTCTGTGAGATGAATTAACAGAACACTAAGCAGTTTCTCAGAAAGCTTCTTTCCAGATTTCATCTGAGGATATTTCCTTTTTCACCATAGCCCTCTATGGGCTTCCAAATATCACTTTGCCAATTCCACAAGAACTGTCGTAGCGAAAGGCTTCATGAGGATAAAGCTGTAACTCTGTGAGATGATTTCACAGAACACAAAGAAGTTTTTCAGAAAGCTTCTTTCTCTTTGTTATCGGAGGATATTTCCTTTGGCCCTATACTTTTCAAAGGGATCCGAAATATCTGTTCTCAGATTCCACAGAAATAAGGCTAGCAAAGAGATCCACGAAATGCAGATGTAACTCTGTGAGTGGAAGTCACACATCACAGAGCCGTTTCTAAGAAAGCTTCCTTGCAGATTTCATCAGAGGATATTTCCTTTTTCACCATAGCCCTCAATGGGCTTCCAAATATCACTTTGCCAATTCCACAAGAACTGTCTTAGCGAAAGGCTTTTTAAGGGGAAAGCTGTAACTCTGTGAGATGATTTCAAAGAACACAAAGAAGTTTCTCAGAAAGCTTCTTTCTCTTTGTTATCGGAGGATATTTCCTTTGGCCCTATAGTCTTCAAAGGGATCCGAAATATCTGTTCTCAGATTCCATAGAAATAAGGCTAGCAAAGAGATCCACGAAATACAGATGTAACTCTGAGAGTGAAAGTCACACATCACAGAGCAGTTTCTCAGAAAGCTTCTTTCCAGATTTCATCTGAGGATATTTCCTTTTTCACCATAGACCTCTATGGGCTTCCAAATATCACTTTACCATTCCACAAGAGCTGTCTTAGCGAAAGGCTTCTTGAGGGGAAAGCTGTAACTCTGTGAGATGATTTCACAGAACACAAAGAAGTTTCTCAGAAAGCTTCTTACTCTTTCTTATCGGAGGATATTTCCTTTGGCCCTATAGTCTTCAAAGGGATCCGAAATATCTGTTCTCAGATTCCACAGAAAGAAGGCTAGCAAAGAGATCCACGAAATACAGATGTAACCCTCTGAGAAGAATTAACAGAACACTAAGCAGTTTCTCAGAAATCTTCTTTCCAGATTAAATCTTAGGAAATTTAATTTTTCAACATAGCCCACTATGGGCTTCCAAATATCACTTTGCCAATTCCACAAGAACTGTCTTAGCGAAAGGCTTCTTGAGGGGAAAACTGTAACTCTGTGAGATGATTTCACAGAACATAAGGAAGTTTCTCAAAAAGCTTCTTTCTCTTTGTTATCGGATGATGTTTCCTTTGGCCCTGGAGTCTTCAAAGGGATCCGAAATATCTGTTCTCAGATTCCACAGAAATATGGCTAGCAGAGAGATCCTCGAAATACAGATGTAACACTGTTTGTGGAAGGCACACATCACAGAGCAGTTTCTCAGAAAACTTCTTTCCAGATTTCATCTGAGGATATTTCCTTTATCACCATAGCCTTCTACGGGCTTCGAAATATCACTTTGCCAATACCACAATAACTGTGTTAGCGAAAGGCTTCTTGAGGGAAACGCTGTATCTCTGTGTGATGATTTCACAGAACACAAAGAAGTTTCTCAGAAAGCTTCTTTCTCTTTGTTATCGGAGGATATTTCCTTTGGCCCTATAGTCTTCAAAGGGATCCGAAATATCTGTTCTCAGATCCCACAGAAATAAGGCTCGCAAAGAGATCCACGAAATACAGATGTAACTCTGTGAGTGGAAGTCACACATCACAGAGCAGTTTCTCAGAAAGCTTCTTTCCACATTTCATCTGAGGATATTTCCTTTTTCACCATAGCCCTCTATGGGCTTCCAAATATCACTTTGCCATTCCACAAGAACTGTCTTAGTGAAAGGCTTCTTGAGGGGAAAGCTGTAACTCTCTGAGATGATTTCACAGAACACAAAGAAGTTTCTCAGAAAGCTTCTTTCTCTTTGTTATCAGAGGATATTTCCTTTGGCCCTATAGTCTTCAAAGGGATCCGAAATATCGGTTCTCAGATTCCACAGAAATAAGGCTAGCAAAGAGATCCACGAAATACAGATGTAACTCTGTGAGATGAATTAACAGAACATTAAGCAGTTTCTCAGAAAGCTTCTTTCCAGATTTCAACTGAGGATATTTCCTTTTTCACCATAGCCCTCTGTGGGCTTCCAAATATCACTTTGCCAATTCCACAAGAACTGTATTAGCGAAATGCTTCTTGAGATGAAATCTGTAACTCTGTGAGATGATTTCACAGAACACAAAGAAGTTTTTCAGAGAGCTTCTTTCTCTTTGTTATCGGAGGATATTTCCTTTCGCCCTATATTCTTCAAAGGGATCTGAAATATCTGTTCTCAGATTCCACAGACATAAGGCTAGCAAAGAGATCCAAGAAATACAGATGTAACTCTGTGAGTGGAAGTCACACATCACAGAGCAGTTTCTCAGAAAGCTTCTTTCCAGATTTCATCTGAGGATATTTCCTTTTTCACCATAGCCCTCTATGGGCTTCCAAATAATCACTTTGCCAATTCCACAAGAACGGTCTTAGCAAAAGGCTTCTTGAAGGGAGAGCTGTACCTCTGTGAGATGATTTCACAGAACCCAAAGAAGTTTCTCAGAAAGCTTCTTTCTCTTTTTTATCGGAGGATATTTCCTTTGGCCCTATAGTCTTCAAAGGGATCCGAAATATCTGTTCTCAGATTCCACAGAAAAAAGGCTAGCAAAGAGATCCACGAAATACAGATGTAACTCTCTGAGAAGAATTAACAGAACACTAAGCACTTTCTCAGAAATCTTCTTTCCAGATTTCATCTGAGGATATTTCCTTTTACACAATAGCCCTCTATGGGCTTCCAAATATCACTTTGCCAATTCCACAAGAACTGTCTTAGCGAAAGGCTTTTTAAGGGGAAAGCTGTAACTCTGTGAGATGATTTCAAAGAACACAAAGAAGTTTCTCAGAAAGCTTCTTTCTCTTTGTTATCGGATGATATTTCCTTTGGCCCTATAGTCTTCAAAGGGATCCGAAACATCTGTTCTCAGATTCCACAGAAATAAGGCTAGCAAAGAGATCCACGAAATACAGATGTAACTCTGTGAGTGGAAGTCACACATCACAGAGCAGTTTCTCAGAAAGCTTCTTTCCATATTTCATCTGAGGATATTTCCTTTTTCACCATAACCCTCTATGGGCTTCCAAATATCACTTTGCCAATTCCACAAAAACTGTCCTAGCGAAAGGTTTCTTGAGAAGAAAGCTGTAACTCTGTGAGATGATTTCACAGATCACAAAGAAGTTTCTCAGTAAGCTTCTTTCTCGTTGTTATCGGAGGATATTTCCTTTGGACCTATAGTCTTCAAAGGGATCCGAAATATCTGTTCTCAGATTCCACAGAAATAAGGCTAGCAAAGAGATACACGAAATACAGATGTAACTCTGTGAGTGGAAGTCACACATCACAGAGCAGTTTCTCAGAAAGCTTCTTTCCAGATTTCATCTGAGGATATTTCCTTTTTCACCATAGACCTCTATGGGCTTCCAAATATCATTTCCCATTCCACAAGAGCTGTCTTAGCGAAAGGCTTCTTGAGGGGAAAGCTGTAACTCTGTGAGATGATTTCACAGAACACAAAGAAGTTTCTCAGAAAGCTTCTTTCGCTTTCTTATCGGAGGATATTTCCTTTGGCCCTATAGTCTTCAAAGGGATCCGAAATATCTGTTCTCAGATTCCACAGAAAGAAGGCTAGCAAAGAGATCCACGAAATACAGATGTAACTCTCTGAGAAGAATTAACAGAACACTAAGCAGTTTCTTAGAAATCTTCTTTCCAGATTAAATCTGAGGAAATTTAATTTTTCAACATAGCCCACTATGGGCTTCCAAATATCAATTTGCCAATTCCACAAGAACTGTCTTAGCGAAAGGCTTCTTGAAGTGAAAGCTGTAACTCTGTGAGATGATTTCACAGAACTCAAGGAAGTTTCTCAGAAAGCTTCTTTCTCTTTTTTATCGGAGGATATTTCCTTTGGCCCTATAGTCTTCAAAGGGATCCGAAATATCTGTTCTCAGATTCCACAGAAATAAGGCTAGCAAAGAGATTCAAGAAATACAGATGTAATTCTGTGAGTGGAAGTCACACATCACAGAGTAGTTTCTCAGAAAGCTTTTTTCCAGATTTCATCTCAGGATATTTCCTTTTTCACCATAGCCCTCTATGGGCTTCCAAATATCACTTTGCCAATTCCACAAGAACTGTCTTAGCGAAACGTTTCCTGAGGGGAAAACTGTAACTCTGTGAGATGATTTCACAGAACATAAAGAAGTTTCTCAGAAAGCTTCTTTCTCTTTGTTATCGGATGATGTTTCCTTTGGCCCTGAAGTCTTCAAAGGGATCCGAAATATCTGTTCTCAGATTCCACAGAAATAAGTCTAGCAGAGAGATCCACGAAATACAGATGTAACACTGTTTGTGGAAGGCTACATCACAGAGCAGATTCTCAGAAAACTACTTTCCAGATTTCATCTGAGGATATCTCCTTTATCACCATAGCCTTCTATGGGCTTCGAAATATCACTTTGCCAATACCACAATATCTGTGTTAGCGAAAGGCTTCTTGAGGGAAACGCTGTAACTCTGTGTGATGATTTCACAGAACACAAAGAAGTTTCTCAGAAAGCTTCTTTCTCTTTGTTATCGGAGGATATTTCCTTTGGCCCTATAGTCTTCAAAGGGATCCGAAATATCTGTTCTCAGATTCCACAGAAATAAGGCTCGCAAAGAGATCCACGAAATACAGATGTAACTCTGTGAGTGGAAGTCACACATCACAGAGCAGTTTCTCAGAAAGCTTCTTTCCACATTTCATCTGAGGATATTTCCTTTTTCACCATAGCCCTCTATGGGCTTCCAAATATCACTTTGCCATTCCACAAGAACTGTCTTAGTGAAAGGCTTCTTGAGGGGAAAGCTGTAACTCTGTGAGAGGATTTCACAGAACACAAAGAAGTTTCTCAGAAAGCTTCTTTCTCTTTGTTATCGGAGGATATTTCCTTTGGCCCTATAGTCTTCAAAGGGATCCGAAATATCGGTTCTCAGATTCCACAGAAATAAGGCTAGCAAAGAGATCCACGAAATACAGATGTAACTCTGTGAGATGAATTAACAGAACACTAAGCAGTTTCTCAGAAAGCTTCTTTCCAGATTTCAACTGAGGATATTTCCTTTTTCACCATAGCCCTCTGTGGGCTTCCAAATATCACTTTGCCAATTCCACAAGAACTGTCTTAGCGAAAGGCTTCTTGAGAGGAAATCTGTAACTCTGTGAGATGATTTCACAGAACACAAAGAAGTTTTTCAGAGAGCTTCTTTCTCTTTGTTATCGGAGGATATTTCCTTTCGCCCTATATTCTTCAAAGTGATCTGAAATATCTGTTCTCAGATACCACAGACATAAGGCTAGCAAAGAGATCCAAGAAATACAGATGTAACTCTGTGAGATGAATTAACAGAACACTAAGCAGTTTCTGAGAAAGCTTCGTTCCAGATTTGATCTGAGGATATTTCCTTTTTTACCATAGCCCTGTAAGGGCTTCCAAACATCACTTTGACAATTCCACAATAACTGTCTTAGCGAAAGGCTTCTTTAGGGGAGAGCTGTAACTCTGTGAGATGATTTAACAGAACACAAAGAAGTTTCTCAGAAAGCTTCTTTCTCTTTGTTATCGGAGGATATTTCCTTTGGCCCTATAGTCTTCAAAGGGATCCGAAATATCTGTTCCCAGATTCCACAGAAATAAGTCTAGCAAAGAGATCCCCGAAATACAGATGTAACTCTGGGAGTGGAAGTCACACATCACAGAGCAGTTTCACAGAAAGCTTCTTTGCAGATTTCATCTGAGGATATTTCCTTTTTCGCCATAGCCCTCTATGCGCTTCCAAATATCGCTTTGCCATTCCACAAGAACTGTCTTAGCGAAAGGCTTCTTGAGGGGAAAGCTGTAACTCTGTGAGATGATTTCACAGAACACAAAGAAGTTTGTCGGAAAGCTTCTTTCTCATTGTTATCGGAGGATACTTCCTTTGGCCCTATAGTCTACAAAGGGATCCGAAATATCTGTTCTCAGATTCCACAGAAATAAGGCTAGCAAAGAGATCCACGAAATACATGTGTAACTCTGTGAGTGGAAGTCACACATCACAGAGCAGTTTCTCAGAAGGCTTCTTTCAAGATTTCATCTGAGGATATTTCCTTTTTCACCATAGCCCTCTATGGGCTTCCAAATATCACTTTGCCAATTCCACAAGAACTGTCTTAGCGAAAGGCTTCTTGAGGGGAAAGCTGTAACTGTGTGAGATGATTTCACAGAACACAAAGAAATTTCTCAGGAAGCTTCTTTCTCTTTGTTATCGGAGGATATTTACTTTGGCCCTATTGTCTTCAAAGGGATCCGAAATATCTGTTCTCAGATTCCACAGAAATAAGGCTGGCAAAGAGATCCACGAAATACAGATGTAACTCTGTGAGCTGAATTAACGGAACACTAAGCAGTTTCTCAGAAACATTCTTTCCAGATTTCATCTGAGGATATTTCCTTTTTCACCATAGCCCTCTATGGGTTTCCAAATATCACTTTGCCAATTCCACAAGAACTGTCTTAGCGAAAGGCTTCTTGAGGGGAAAGCTGTAACTCTGTGAGATGATTTCACAGAACACAAAGAAGTTTCTCAGAAAGCTTCTTTCTCTTTGTTTTCGGAGGATATTTCCTTTAGCCCTATTGTCTTCAAAGGGATCCTAAATATCTGTTCTCAGATTCCACACAAGTAAGGCTTGCAAAGAGATCCACGAAACAGATGTAACTCTGTGAGATGAATTAATGGAACACTAAGCAGTTTCTCAGAAAGTTTCTTTCCAGATTTCATCGGAGGATATTTCCTTTTTCACCATAGCCCTCTATGGGCTGCCAAATATCACTTTGACAATTCAACAAGAACTGTCTTACCGAAAGTCTTCTTGAGGGGAAAGCTGTAATTATGTGAGATGATTTCACAGAACAGAAAGAAATTTCTCAGAAAGCTTCTTTCTCTTTGTTATCGGAGGATATTTCCTTTGGCCCTATAGTCTTCAAAAGTTCCGAAATATCTGTTCTCAGATTCCACAGAAATAAGGCTAGCAAAGAGATCCACGAAATACAGATGTACCTCTGTGAGCTGAATTAACAGAACAGTAAGCAGTATCTCAGAAGCCTTCTATCCAGATATCATCTGAGGATATTTCCTTTTTCACCATAGCCCTCTAAGGGCTTCCAAATATCACTTTGCCAATACCATAAGAACTGTCCTAGCGAAAGTCTTCTTGAAAAGAAAGCTATAACTCTGTGAGATGATTTCACAGAACACAAAGGAGTTTATCAGAAAGCTTCTTTCTCTTTGTTATCGGAGGATATTTCCTTTGGCCCTATAGTCTTCAAAGGGATCCGAAATATCTGTTCTCAGATTCCGAGAAATAAGGCTAGCAAAGAGATCCACGAAATACAGATGTAACTCTGTGAGTGGAAGTCACACATCACAGAGCAGTTTCTCAGAAAGCTTCTTTCCAGATTTCATCTGAGGATATTTCCTTTTTCACCATAGACCTCTATGGGCTTCCAAATATCACTTTGCCAATTCCACAAGAGCTGTCTTAGCGAAAGGCTTCTTGAGGGGAAAGCTGTAACTCTGTGAGATAATTTCACAGAACACAAAGAAGTTTCTCAGAAAGCTTCTTTCTCTTTGTTATCGGAGGATATTTCCTTAGGACCTATAGTCTTCAAAGGGATCCGAAATATCTGTTCTCAGATTCCACAGAAATAAGGCTAGCAAAGAGATCCACAAAATACAGATGTAACTCTGTGAGATAAATTAACAGACTACTAAGCAGTTTCTCAGAAAGCTTCTTTCCAGATTTCATCTGAGGATATTTCCTTTTGCAGCATAGCCCTCTTTGGGCTTCCAAATTTCACTTTGCCAATTCCACAAGAACTGTCTTAGAGAAAGGCTTCTTCAGGGGAAATCTGTAACTCTCTGAGATGATTTCACAGAACACAAAGAAGTTTCTCAGAAAGCTTCTTTCTCTTTCTTATCGGAGGATATTTCCTTAGGCCCTATAGTCTTCAAAGGGATCCGAAATATCTGTTCTCGGATTCCACAGAAATAAAGCTAGCAAAGTGATCCACGAAACACAGATGTAACTCTGATAGTGGAAGTCACACATCACAGAGTAGTTTCTCAGAAAGCTTCTTTCCAGATTTCGTCTGAGGATATTTGCTTTTTCACCATAGCCCTCTATGGGCTTCCAAATATCACTTTGCAAATTCCACAAGAACTGTCTTAGCGAAAGGCTTCTTGAGGGGAAAGCTGTAACTCTCTGAGATGATTTCACAGAACACAAAGAAGTTTCTCAGAAAGCTTCTTTCACTTTGTTATCGGAGGATATTTCCTTTGGCCCTATAGTCTTCAAAGGGATCCGAAATATCTGTTCTCAGATTCCACAGAAATAAGGCTAGCAAAGAGATCCACGAAATACAGGTGTAATTTTGTGAGATGAATTAACAGAACACTAAGCAGTTTCTCAGAAAGCTTCTTTCCAGATTTCATCTGAGGATATTTCCTTTTTCAGCATAGCCCTCTATGGGCTTCCAAATATCACTTTGCCAATTCCACAAGAACTGTCTTAGCGAAAGGCTTCTTGAGGGGAGCGCTGTAACTCTGTGAGATGATTTCACAGAACACAAAGAAGTTTCTCAGAAAGCTTCTTTCTCTTTGTTATCGGAGGATATTTCCTTTGGCCCTATAGTTTTCAAAGGGATCCGAAATATCTGTTCTCAGATTCCACAGAAATAAGGCTAGCAAAGAGATCCACGAAATGCAGATGTAACTCTGTGAGTGGAAGTCACACATCACAGAGCCGTTTCTCAGAAAGCTTCCCTGCAGATTTCATCTGAGGATATTTCCTTTTTCACCATAGCCCTCTATGGGCTTCCAAATATCACTTTGTGAATTCCACAAGAACTGTCATAGCGAAAGGCTTCTTGAGGGGAAAGCTGAAACTCTGAGATGATTTCACAGAACACAAAGAAGTTTCTCAGAAAGCTTCTTTCTCTTTGTTATTGGAGGATATTTCCTTTGGCCCTATAGTCTTCAAAGGGATCCGAAATATCTTTTCTCATATTCCACAGAAATAAGGCTAGCAAAGAGATCCACGAAACACAGATGTAACTCTGTGAGTGGAAGTCACACATCACAGAGCAGTTTCTCAAAAAGCTTCTTTCCATATTTCATCTGAGGATATTTCCTTTTTCACCATAGCCCTGTATGGGCTTCCAAATATCACTTTGCCAATTCCACAAAAACTGTCCTAGCGAAAGGCTTCTTGAGAAGAAAGCTGTAACTCTGTGAGATGATTTCACAGAACACAAAGGAGTTTATCAGAAAGCGTCTTTCTCTTTGTTATCGGAGGATATTTCCTTTGGCCCTATAGACTTCAAAGGGATCCGAAATATCTGTTCTCAGATTCCAGAGAAATAAGGCTAGCAAAGAGATCCAAGAAATACAGATGTAACTCTGTGAGTGGAAGTCACACATCACAGAGCAGTTTCTCAGAAAGCTTCTTTCCAGATTTCATCTGAGGACATTTCCTTTTTCACCATAGACGTCTATGGGCTTCCAAATATATCCTTGCCAATTCCACAAGAACTGTCTTAGCGAAAGGCTTCTTGAGTATAAAGCTGTAACTCTGTGAGATGATTTCACAGAAAAACAAGAAGTTTCTCAGAAAGCTTCTTTCTCTTTGTTATCGGAGGATATTTCCTTTGGCCCTAGAGTATTCAAAGGGATCCGAAATATCTGTTCTCAACTTCCGCAGAAATAAGGCTAACGAAGAGATCTACAAAATACAGATGTAACTCTGTGAGTGAAAGTCACACATCACAGAGTAGTTTCTTAGAAAGCTTCTTTCCAGATTTCATCTGAGAATATTTCCTTTTTCACCATAGCCCTCTATGGGGTTCCAAATATCACTTTTCCAATTCCACAAGAACTGTCTTAGCGAAAGGCTTCTTGAGAAGAAAGCTGTAACTCTGTGAGATGATTTCACAGAACACAAAGAAGTTTCTCAGAAAGCTTCTTTCTCTTTGTTATCGGAGGATATTTCCTTTGGCCCTATAGTCTTCAAAGGGATCCGAAATATCTGTTCTCAGATTCCACAGAAATAAGGCTAGCAAAGAGATCCACGAAATACAGATGTAACTCTGTGAGTGGAAGTCACACATCACAGAGCAGTTTCTCAGAAAGCTTCTTTCCAGATTTCATCTGAGGATATTTCCTTTTTCACCATAGCCCTCAATGGGCTTCCAAATATCACTTTGCCAATTCCACAAGAACTGTCTTAGCGAAAGGCGTCTTGAGGGGAAAGCTGTAACTCTGTGATATGATTTCACAGAACACAAAGAAGTTTCTCAGAAAGCTTCTTTCTCTTTGTTATCGGAGGATATTTCCTTTGGCCCTATAGTCTACAAAGGGATCCGAAATATCTGTTCTCAGATTCCACAGAAATAAGGCTAGCAAAGAGATCCACGAAATACAGGTGTAATTCTGTGAGATGAATTAACAGAACACTAAGCAGTTTCTCCGAAAGCTTCTTTCCAGATTTCATCTGAGGATATTTCCTTTTTCAGCATAGCCCTCTATGGGCTTCCAAATATCACTTTGCCAATTCCACAAGAACTGTCTTAGCGAAAGGCTTCTTGAGGGGAAAGCTGTAACTCTGTGAGATGATTTCACAGAACACAAAGAAGTTTCTTAGGAAGCTTCTTTCTCATTGTTATCGGAGGATATTTCCTTTGGCCCTAGATTCTTCAAAATGATCCGAAATATCTGTTCTCAGATTCCACAGAAATAAGGCTAGCAAAGAGATGCAGGAAATACAGATGAAATTCGATGAGTGGAAGTCACACGTCACAGATCCGTTTCTCAGAAATCTTCTTTCCAGATTTCATCTGAGGATATTTCCTTTTTCACCATCGATCTCTAAGGGCTTCCAAATATCACTTTGCCAATTCCACAAGAACTGTCTTAGCGAAAGGCTTCTTGAGGGGAACACTGTAACTCTGTGAGATGATTTCACAAAACACAAAGAAGTATCTCAGAAAGCTTCTTTGTCTTTGTTATCGGAGAATATTTCCTTTGGCCCTATAGTCTTCAAAGGGATCCGAAATATCTGTTCTCAGATTCCACAGAAATAAGGCTAGCAAAGAGATCCACGAAATACAGATGTAACTCTGTGAGATAAATTAACAGACTAATAAGCAGTTTCTCAGAAAGTTTCTTTCCAGATTTCATCTGAGGATATTTCCTTTTTCACCATAGCCCTCTATGGGCTTCCAAATATCACTTTGCCAATTCCACAAGAACTGTCTTAGCGAAAGGCTTCTTGAGGGGAAATCTGTAACTCTCTGAGATGATTTCACAGAACACAAAGAAGTTTCTCGGAAAGCTTCTTTCTCTTTCTTATCGGAGGATATTTCCTTAGGCCCTATAGTCTTCAAAGGGATCCGAAATATCTGTTCTCGGATTCCACAGAAATAAAGCTAGCAAAGTGATCCACGAAACACAGATGTAACTCTGATAGTGGAAGTCACACATCACAGAGTAGTTTCTCAGAAAGCTTCTTTCCAGATTTCGTCTGAGGATATTTGCTTTTTCACCATAGCCCTCTATGGGCTTCCAAATATCACTTTGCAAATTCCACAAGAACTGTCTTAGCGAAAGGCTTCTTGAGGGGAAAGCTGTAACTCTCTGAGATGATTTCACAGAACACAAAGAAGTTTCTCAGAAAGCTTCTTTCACTTTGTTATCGGAGGATATTTCCTTTGGCCCTATAGTCTTCAAAGGGATCCGAAATATCTGTTCTCAGATTCCACAGAAATAAGGCTAGCAAAGAGATCCACGAAATACAGGTGTAATTTTGTGAGATGAATTAACAGAACACTAAGCAGTTTCTCAGAAAACTTCTTTCCAGATTTCATCTGAGGATATTTCCTTTTTCAGCATAGCCCTCTATGGGCTTCCAAATATCACTTTGCCAATTCCACAAGAACTGTCTTAGCGAAAGGCTTCTTGAGGGGAGCGCTGTAACTCTGTGAGATGATTTCACAGAACACAAAGAAGTTTCTCAGAAAGCTTCTTTCTCTTTGTTATCGGAGGATATTTCCTTTGGCCCTATAGTTTTCAAAGGGATCCGAAATATCTGTTCTCAGATTCCACAGAAATAAGGCTAGCAAAGAGATCCACGAAATGCAGATGTAACTCTGTGAGTGGAAGTCACACATCACAGAGCCGTTTCTCAGAAAGCTTCCCTGCAGATTTCATCTGAGGATATTTCCTTTTTCACCATAGCCCTCTATGGGCTTCCAAATATCACTTTGTGAATTCCACAAGAACTGTCATAGCGAAAGGCTTCTTGAGAAGAAAGCTGTAACTCTGTGAGATGATTTCACAGAACACAAAGGAGTTTATCAGAAACCTTCTTTCTCTTTGTTATCGGAGGATATTTCCTTTGGCCCTATAGTCTTCAAAGGGATCCGAAATATCTGTTCTCAGATTCCAGAGAAATAAGGCTAGCAAAGAGATCCAAGAAATACAGATGTAACTCTGTGAGTGGAAGTCACACATCACAGAGCAGTTTCTCAGAAAGCTTCTTTCCAGATTTCATCTGAGGACATTTCCTTTTTCACCATAGACCTCTATGGGCTTGCAAATATCACTTTGCCAATTCCACAAGAGCTGTCTTAGCGAAAGGCTTCTTGAGGGGAAAGCTGTAACTCGGTGAGATGATTTCACAGAACACAAAGAAGTTTCTCAGAAGGTTCTTTCTCTTTGTTATTGGAGGATATTTCCTTTGGCCCTATAGTCTTCAAAGGGATCCGAAATATCTGTTCTCAGATTCCACAGAAATAAGGCTAGCAAAGAGATCCGCGAAATACAGATGTAACTCTGTGAGTGGAAGTCACGCAACACAGAGCAGTTTCTCAGAAATCTTCTTTCCAGATTTCATCTGAGGATATTTCCTTTTTCGCCATAGCCCTTTATGGGCTTCCATATATCACTTTGCCAATTCCACAAGAACTGTCTTAGCGAAAGTCTTCTTGAGGGGAAAGCTGTAACTCTGTGAGATGATTTCACAGAACACAAAGAAGTTTCTCAGAAAGCTTCTTTCTCTTTGTTATCGGAGGATATTTCCTTTGGCCCTATAGTCTTCAAAGGGATCCGAAATATCTGTTCTCAGATTCCACAGAAATAAGGCTAGCAAAGAGATTCACGAAAAACAGATGTAACTCTGTGAGATGAATTAACAGAAGACTAAGCAGTTTCTCAGAAAGCTTTTTTCCAGCTTTCATCTGAGGATATTTCCTTTTTCACCATAGCCCTCTAAGGGCTTCCAAATATCACTTTGACAATACCACAAGAACGGTCTTAGCGAAAGACTTCTTGAGGGGAAATCTGTAACTCTGTGAGATGATTTCACAGAACACAAAGAAGTTTCTCAGAAAGCTTCTTTCTCTTTGTTATTGGAGGATATTTCCTTTGGCCCTATAGACTTCAAAGGGATCCGAAATATCTGTTCTCAGATTCCAGAGAAATAAGGCTAGCAAAGAGATCCAAGAAATACAGATGTAACACTGTGAGTGGAAGTCACACATCACAGAGCAGTTTCTCAGAAAGCTTCTTTCCAGATTTCATCTGAGGATATTTCCTTTTTCACCATAGACCTCTATGGGCTTCCAAATATCACTTTGCCAATTCCACAAGAGCTGTCTTAGCGAAAGGCTTCTTGAGGGGAAAGCTGTAACTCTGTGAGATGATTTCACAGAACACAAAGAAGTTTATCAGAAATCTTCTTACTCTTTGTTATCGGAGGATATTTCCTTTGGCCCTAGAGTCTTCAAAGGGATCCGAAATATCTGTTCTCAGATTCCACAGAAATAAGGCTAGCAAAGAGATCCACGAAATACAAACGTAACTCTGTGAGATGAATTAACAGAACACTAAGCAGTTTCTCAGAAAGCTTCTTTCCAGATTTCATCTGAGGATATTTCGTTTTTCACCATAGCCCTCTATGGGCTTCCAAATATCACTTTGACAATACCACAAGAACGGTCTTAGCGAAAGGCTTCTTGAGGGGAAAGCTGTAACTCTGTGAGATGATTTCACAGAACACAAAGAAGTTTCTCAGAAAGCTTCTTTCTCTTTGTTATCAGAGGATATTTCCTTTGGCCCTATAGTGTTCAAAGGGATCCGAAATATCTGTTCTCAGATTCCACAGAAATAAGGCTAGCAAAGAGATTCACGAAATACAGATGTAACTCTGTGAGTGGAAGTCACACATCACAGAGCAGATTCTCAGAAAGCTTCTTTCCAGATTTCATCTGAGGATATTTCCTTTTTCACCATAGACGTCTATGGGCTTCCAAATATATCCTTGCCAATTCCACAAGAACTGTCTTAGCGAAAGGCTTCTTGAGGATAAAGCTGTAACTCTGTCAGATGATTTCACAGAAAAACAAGAAGTTTCTCAGAAAGCTTCTTTCTCTTTGTTATCGGAGGATATTTCCTTTGGCCATAGAGTAATCAAAGGGATCCGAAATATCTGTTCTCAACTTCCGCAGAAATAAGGCTAACGAAGAGATCTACAAAATACAGATGTAACTCTGTGAGTGAAAGTCACACATCACAGAGCAGTTTCTTAGAAAGCTTCTTTCCAGATTTCATCTGAGAATATTTCCTTTTTCACCATAGCCCTCTATGGGGTTCCAAATATCACTTTTCCAATTCCACAAGAACTGTCTTAGCGAAAGGCTTCTTGAGAAGAAAGCTGTAACTCTGTGAGATGATTTCACAGAACACAAAGAAGTTTCTCAGAAAGCTTCTTTCTCTTTGTTATCGGAGGATATTTCCTTTGGCCCTATAGTCTTCAAAGGGATCCGAAATATCTGTTCTCAGATTCCACAGAAATAAGGCTAGCAAAGAGATCCACGAAATACAGATGTAACTCTGTGAGTGGAAGTCACACATCACAGAGCAGTTTCTCAGAAAGCTTCTTTCCAGATTTCATCTGAGGATATTTCCTTTTTCACCATAGCCCTCAATGGGCTTCCAAATATCACTTTGCCAATTCCACAAGAACTGTCTTAGCGAAAGGCTTCTTGAGGGAAAAGCTGTAACTCTGTGATATGATTTCACAGAACACAAAGAAGTTTCTCAGAAAGCTTCTTTCTCTTTGTTATCGGAGGATATTTCCTTTGGCCCTATAGTCTACAAAGGGATCCGAAATATCTGTTCTCAGATTCCACAGAAATAAGGCTAGCAAAGAGATCCACGAAATACAGGTGTAATTCTGTGAGATGAATTAACAGAACACTAAGCAGTTTCTCAGAATGCTTCTTTCCAGATTTCATCTGAGAATATTTCCTTTTTCAGCATAGCCCTCTATGGGCTTCCAAATATCACTTTGCCAATTCCACAAGAACTGTCTTAGCGAAAGGCTTCTTGAGGGGAGCGCTGTAACTCTGTGAGATGATTTCACAGAACACAGAGAAGTTTCTCAGAAAGCTTCTTTCTCTTTGTTATTGGAGGATATTTCCTTTGGCCCTATAGTCTTCAAAGGGATCCGAAATATCTGTTCTCAGATTCCACAGAAATAAGGCTAGCGAAGAGATCCACGAAATACAGATGTAACTCTGTGAGTGGAAGTCACACATCACAGAGCCGTTTCTCAGAAAGCTTCCTTCCAGATTTCATCTGAGGATATTTCCTTTTTCACCATAGCCCTCTATGGGCTTCCAAATATCACTTTGCCAATTCCACAAGAACTGTCTTAGCGAAAGGCTTCTTGAGGGGAAAGCTGTAACTCTGTGAGATGATTTCACAGAACACAAAGAAGTTTCTCAGAAAGCTTCTTTCTCTTTGTTATCGGAGGATATTTCATTTGGCCCTATAGTCTTCAAAGGTATTCGAAATATCTGTTCTCAGATCCCACATAAATAAGGCTAGCAAAGAGATCCACGAAATACAAATGAAACTCTGTGAGATGAATTAACAGAACACTAAGCAGTTTCTCAGAAAGTTTCTTTCCAGATTTCATCTGAGGATATTTCCTTTTTCACCATAGCCCTCTCTGGGCTTCCAAATATCACTTTGCCAATTCCACGAGAACTGTCTTAGCAAAAGGCTTCTTGAGGGGAAAGCTGTAACTCTGTGAGATGATTTCACAGAACCCAAAGAAGTTTCTCAGAAAGCTTCTTTCTATTTGTTATCAGAGGATATTTCCATTGGCCATATAGTCTTCAAAGGGAACCGAAATATCTGTTCTCAGATTCCACAGAAATAAGGCTAGCAAAGAGATCCACGGAATACAGATGTAACTTTGTGTGTGGAAGTCACACATCACAGCGCCGTTTCTCAGAAAGGTTTTTTGCAGATTTCATCGGAGGATATTTCCTCTTTCGCCATAGCCCTCTAAGGGCTTCCAAATGTCACTTTGCCAATTCCACAAGAACTGTCTTAGCGAAAGGCTTCTTGACGGGAAAGCTGTAACTCTGTGAGATGATTTCACAGAACACAAAGAAGTTTCTCAGAAAGCTTCTTTCTCTTTGTTATCGGAGGATATTTCCTTTGGCCCTATAGTCTTCAAAGGGATCCGAAATATCTGTTCTCAGATTCCACAGAAATAAGGCTAGCAAAGAGATCCACGAAATACAGATGTAACTCTGTGAGTGGAAGTCACACATCACAGAGCAGTTTCTCAGAAAGCTTCTTTCCAGATTTCATCTGAGGATATTTCCTTTTTCACCATAGCCCTCAATGGGCTTCCAAATATCACTTTGCCAATTCCACAAGAACTGTCTTAGCGAAAGGCTTCTTGAGGGGAAAGCTGTAACTCTGTGATATGATTTCACAGAACACAAAGAAGTTTCTCAGAAAGCTTCTTTCTCATTGTTATCAGAGGATATTTCCTTTGGCCCTATAGTATACAAAGGGATCCGAAATATCTGTTCTCAGATTCCACAGAAATAAGGCTAGCAAAGAGATCCACGAAATACAGGTGTAATTCTGTGAGATGAATTAACAGAACACTAAGCAGTTTCTCAGAATGCTTCTTTCCAGATTTCATCTGAGGATATTTCCTTTTTCAGCATAGCCCTCTATGGGCTTCCAAATATCACTTTGCCAATTCCACAAGAACTGTCTTAGCGAAAGGCTTCTTGAGGGGAGCGCTGTAACTCTGTGAGATGATTTCACAGAACACAGAGAAGTTTCTCAGAAAGCTTCTTTCTCTTTGTTATTGGAGGATATTTCCTTTGGCCCTATAGTCTTCAAAGGGATCCGAAATATCTGTTCTCAGATTCCACAGAAATAAGTCTAGCGAAGAGATCCACGAAATACAGATGTAACTCTGTGAGATGAATTAACAGAACACTAAGCAGTTTCTCAGAAAGCTTCTATCCAGATGTCATCTGAGGATACTTCCTTTTTCACCATAGCCCTCTATGGGCTTCCAAATATCACTTTGCCAATTCCACAAGAACTTTCTTAGCGAAAGGCTTCTTGAGGGGAAAGCTGTAACTCTGTGAAATGATTTCACAGAACACAAAGAAGTTTCTCAGAAAGCTTCTTTCTCTTTGTTATCGGGGGATATTTCCTTTGACCCTATAGTCTTCAAAGGGTTCCGAAATATCTGTTCTCAGATTCCACAGAAACAAGGCTAGCAAAGAGATCCACGAAATACAGATGTAACTCTGTGAGTGGAAGTCACGCATCACAGAGCAGTTTCTCAGAAAGCTTCTTTCCAGGTTTCATCTGAGGATATTTCCCTTTTCACCCTAGCCCTCTATGGGCTTCCAAATATCACTTGGCCAATTCCACAAGAACTGTCTTAGTGAAAGGCTTCTTGCGATGAAAGCTGTAACTCTGTGAGATGATTTCACAGAACACAAAGAAGTTTCTCAGAAAGCTTCTTTCTCTTTGTTATCAGAGTATATTTCCTTTGGCCTTATAGTCTTCAAAGGTATCCGAAATATCTGTTCTCAGATTCCACAGAAATAAGGCTAGCAAAGAGATCCACGAAATACAGATGTAACTCTGTGAGGGGAAGTCACACATTACAGAGCAGTTTCTCAGAAAGCTTCATTCCAGATTTCATCTGTGGATATTTAATTTTTCACCATAGCCCTCTATGGGCTTCCAAATATCACTTTGCCATTTCCACAAGAACTGTCCTAGCGAAAGACTTCTTGAGGGGAACGCTGTAACTCTGTGAGATGATTTCACAGAACACAAAGAACTTTCTCAGAAAGCCTCTTTCTCTTTGTTATCGGAGGATATTTCCTTTGGCCCTATAGTCTTCAAAGGGATCCGAAATATCTGTTCTCAGATTCCACAGAAATAAGGCTAGCAAAGAGATCCACGAAATACAGATGTAACTCTGTGAGATGAATTAACAGAACACTAAGCCGTTTCTCAGAAAGCTTCTTTCCAGATTTCATCTGAGGATATTTCCTTTTTCACCATAGCCCTCTCTGGGCTTCCAAATATCACTTTGCCAATTCCACGAGAACTGTCTTAGCAAAAGGCTTCTTGAGGGGAAAGCTGTAACTCTGTGAGATGATTTCACAGAACCCAAAGAAGTTTCTCAGAAATCTTCTTTCTATTTGTTATCAGAGGATATTTCCATTGGCCGTATAGTCTTCAAAGGGAACCGAAATATCTGTTCTCAGATTCCACAGAAATAAGGCTAGCAAAGAGATCCACGGAATACAGATGTAACTTTGTGTGTGGAAGTCACACATCACAGCGCCGTTTCTCAGAAAGGTTTTTTGCAGATTTCATCGGAGGATATTTCCTCTTTCGCCATAGCCCTCTAAGGGCTTCCAAATGTCACTTTGCCAATTCCACAAGAACTGTCTTAGCGAAAGGCTTCTTGACGGGAAAGCTGTAACTCTGTGAGATGATTTCACAGAACACAAAGAAGTTTCTCAGAAAGCTTCTTTCTCTTTGTTATCAGAGGATATTTCCTTTGGCCCTATAGTGTTCAAAGGGATCCGAAATATCTGTTCTCAGATTCCACAGAAATAAGGCTAGCAAAGAGATCCACGAAATACAGATGTAACTCTCTGAGTGGAAGTCACACATCACAGAGCAGATTCTCAGAAAGCTTGTTTCCAGATTTCATCTGAGGATATTTCCTTTTTCACCATAGACGTCTATGGGCTTCCAAATATATCCTTGCCAATTCCACAAGAACTGTCTTAGCGAAAGGCTTCTTGAGGATAAAGCTGTAACTCTGTGAGATGATTTCACAGAAAAACAAGAAGTTTCTCAGAAAGCTTCTTTCTCTTTGTTATCGGAGGATATTTCCTTTGGCCCTAGAGTATTCAAAGGGATCCGAAATATCTGTTCTCAACTTCCGCAGAAATAAGGCTAACGAAGAGATCTACAAAATACAGATGTAACTCTGTGAGTGAAAGTCACACATCACAGAGCAGTTTCTTAGAAAGCTTCTTTCCAGATTTCATCTGAGAATATTTCCTTTTTCACCATAGCCCTCTATGGTGTTCCAAATATCACTTTTCCAATTCCACAAGAACTGTCTTAGCGAAAGGCTTCTTGAGAAGAAAGCTGTAGCTCTGTGAGATGATTTCACAGAACACAAAGAAGTTTCTCAGAAAGCTTCTTTCTCTTTGTTATCGGAGGATATTTCCTTTGGCCCTATAGTCTTCAAAGGGATCCGAAATATCTGTTCTCAGATTCCACAGAAATAAGGCTAGCAAAGAGATCCACGAAATACAGATGTAACTCTGTGAGTGGAAGTCACACATCACAGAGCAGTTTCTCAGAAATCTTCTTTCCAGATTTCATCTGAGGATATTTCCTTTTTCACCATAGCCCTCAATGGGCTTCCAAATATCACTTTGCCAATTCCACAAGAACTGTCTTAGCGAAAGGCTTCTTGAGGGGAAAGCTGTAACTCTGTGATATGATTTCACAGAACACAAAGAAGTTTCTCAGAAAGCTTCTTTCTCATTGTTATCAGAGGATATTTCCTTTGGCCCTATAGTCTACAAAGGGATCCGAAATATCTGTTCTCAGATTCCACAGAAATAAGGCTAGCAAAGAGATCCACGAAATACAGGTGTAATTCTGTGAGATGAATTAACAGAACACTAAGCAGTTTCTCAGAATGCTTCTTTCCAGATTTCATCTGAGGATATTTCCTTTTTCAGCATAGCCCTCTATGGGCTTCCAAATATCACTTTGCCAATTCCACAAGAACTGTCTTACCGGAAGGCTTCTTGAGGGGAAAGCTGTATCTCTGTGACATGATTTCAGAGAACACAAAGAAGTTTCGCAGAAAGCTTCTTTCTCTTTGTTATCCGAGGATATTTGCTTTTGCCCAATAGTCTTCAAACGGATCCGAAATATCTGTTCTCAGATTCCACAGAAATAAAGGTAGCAAAGAGATCCACGAAATACAGATGCAAGTCTGTGAGTGGAAGTCACACATCACAGAGCAATTTCTCAGAAAGCTTCTTTCCAGATTTCATCTGAGGATATTTCCTTTTTCACCAGAGCCCTCTATTGGCTTCCAAATATCACTTGGCCAATTCCACAAGAACTGTCTTAGCGAAAGGCTTCTTGAGGGGAAAGCTGTAACTCTGTGAGACGATTTCACATAACACAAAGTAATTTCTCAGAAAGCTTCTTTCTCTTTTTTATCGGAGGATATTTCCTTTGGCCCTGTAGTCTTCAAAGGGATCCGAAATATCTGTTCTCAGATTCCACAGAAATAAGGCTAGCAAAGAGATCCACGAAATACAGATGTAACTCTGTCAGTGGAAGTCACACATCACAGATCTGTTTCTCAGAAAGCTTCTTTCCAGATTTCATCTGAGGATATTTATTTTTTCACCATAGCCCTCTATGGGCTTCCAAATATTACTTTGCAAATTCCAGAAGAACTGTCTTAGCGAAAGGCTTCTTGAGGGGAAAGCTGTAACTCTGTGAGATGATTTCACAGAACACAAAGAAATTTCTCAGAAAGCTTCTTTCTCTTTTTTTTCGGAGGATATTTCCTTTGGCCCTACTGTCTTCAAAGGGATCCGAAATATCTGTTCTCAGATTCCACAGAAATAAGGCTAGCAAAGAGATCCACGAAATACAGGTGTAATTCTGTGAGATGAATTAACAGAACACTAAGCAGTTTCTCAGAAAGCTTCTTTCCAGATTTCATCTGAGGATATTTCCTTTTTCAGCATAGCCCTCTATGGGCTTCCAAATATCACTTTGCCAATTCCACAAGAACTGTCTTAGCGAAAGGCTTCTTGAGGGGAAAGCTGTAACTCTGTGAGATGATTTCACAGAACACAAAGAAGTTTCTTAGGAAGCTTCTTTCTCATTGTTATCGGAGGATATTTCCTTTGGCCCTAGATTCTTCAAAATGATCCGAAATATCTGTTCTCAGATTCCACAGAAATAAGGCTAGCAAAGAGATGCAGGAAATACAGATGAAACTCGGTGAGTGGAAGTCACACGTCACAGATCCGTTTCTCAGAAATCTTCTTTCCAGATTTCATCTGAGGATATTTCCTTTTTCACCATCGACCTCTAAGGGCTTCCAAATATCACTTTGCCAATTCCACAAGAACTGTCTTAGCGAAAGGCTTCTTGAGGGGAACACTGTAACTCTGTGAGATGATTTCACAAAACACAAAGAAGTATCTCAGAAAGCTTCTTTGTCTTTGTTATCGGAGAATATTTCCTTTGGCCCTATAGTCTTCAAAGGGATCCGAAATATCTGTTCTCAGATTCCACAGAAATAAGGCTAGCAAAGAGATCCACGAAATACAGACGTAACTCTGTGAGATAAATTAACAGACTAATAAGCAGTTTCTCAGAAAGTTTCTTTCCAGATTTCATCTGAGGATATTTCTTTTTTCACCATAGCCCTCTATGGGCTTCCAAATATCACTTTGCCAATTCCACAAGAACTGTCTTAGCGAAAGGCTTCTTGAGGGGAAATCTGTAACTCTCTGAGATGATTTCACAGAACACAAAGAAGTTTCTCGGAAAGCTTCTTTCTCTTTCTTATCGGAGGATATTTCCTTAGGCCCTATAGTCTTCAAAGGGATCCGAAATATCTGTTCTCGGATTCCACAGAAATAAAGCTAGCAAAGTGATCCACGAAACACAGATGTAACTCTGATAGTGGAAGTCACACATCACAGAGTAGTTTCTCAGAAAGCTTCTTTCCAGATTTCGTCTGAGGATATTTGCTTTTTCACCATAGCCCTCTATGGGCTTCCAAATATCACATTGCAAATTCCACAAGAACTGTCTTAGCGAAAGGCTTCTTGAGGGGAAAGCTGTAACTCTCTGAGATGATTTCACAGAACACAAAGAAGTTTCTCAGAAAGCTTCTTTCACTTTGTTATCGGAGGATATTTCCTTTGGCCCTATAGTCTTCAAAGGGATCCGAAATATCTGTTCTCAGATTCCACAGAAATAAGGCTAGCAAAGAGATCCACGAAATACAGGTGTAATTTTGTGAGATGAATTAACAGAACACTAAGCAGTTTCTCAGAAAGCTTCTTTCCAGATTTCATCTGAGGATATTTCCTTTTTCAGCATAGCCCTCTATGGGCTTCCAAATATCACTTTGCCAATTCCTCAAGAACTGTCTTAGCGAAAGGCTTCTTGAGGGGAGCGCTGTAACTCTGTGAGATGATTTCACAGAACACAAAGAAGTTTCTCAGAAAGCTTCTTTCTCTTTGTTATCGGAGGATATTTCCTTTGGCCCTATAGTTTTCAAAGGGATCCGAAATATCTGTTCTCAGATTCCACAGAAATAAGGCTAGCAAAGAGATCCACGAAATGCAGATGTAACTCTGTGAGTGGAAGTCACACATCACAGAGCCGTTTCTCAGAAAGCTTCCCTGCAGATTTCATCTGAGGATATTTCCTTTTTCACCATAGCCCTCTATGGGCTTCCAAATATCACTTTGTGAATTCCACAAGAACTGTCATAGCGAAAGGCTTCTTGAGAAGAAAGCTGTAACTCTGTGAGATGATTTCACAGAACACAAAGGAGTTTATCAGAAACCTTCTTTCTCTTTGTTATCGGAGGATATTTCCTTTGGCCCTATAGACTTCAAAGGGATCCGAAATATCTGTTCTCAGATTCCAGAGAAATAAGGCTAGCAAAGAGATCCAAGAAATACAGATGTAACTCTGTGAGTGGAAGTCACACATCACAGAGCAGTTTCTCAGAAAGCTTCTTTCCAGATTTCATCTGAGGACATTTCCTTTTTCACCATAGACCTCTATGGGCTTGCAAATATCACTTTGCCAATTCCACAAGAGCTGTCTTAGCGAAAGGCTTCTTGAGGGGAAAGCTGTAACTCGGTGAGATGATTTCACAGAACACAAAGAAGTTTCTCAGAAGGTTCTTTCTCTTTGTTATTGGAGGATATTTCCTTTGGCCCTATAGTGTTCAAAGGGATCCGAAATATCTGTTCTCAGATTCCACAGAAATAAGGCTAGCAAAGAGATCCGCGAAATACAGATGTAACTCTGTGAGTGGAAGTCACGCAACACAGAGCAGTTTCTCAGAAATCTTCTTTCCAGATTTCATCTGAGGATATTTCCTTTTTCGCCATAGCCCTTTATGGGCTTCCATATATCACTTTGCCAATTCCACAAGAACTGTCTTAGCGAAAGTCTTCTTGAGGGGAAAGCTGTAACTCTGTGAGATGATTTCACAGAACACAAAGAAGTTTCTCAGAAAGCTTCTTTCTCTTTGTTATCGGAGGATATTTCCTTTGGCCCTATAGTCTTCAAAGGGATCCGAAATATCTGTTCTCAGATTCCACAGAAATAAGGCTAGCAAAGAGATCCACGAAATACAGATGTAACTCTGTGAGATGAATTAACAGAAGACTAAGCAGTTTCTCAGAAAGCTTCTTTCCAGATTTCATCTGAGGATATTTCCTTTTTCACCATAGCCCTCTATGGGCTTCCAAATATCACTTTGACAATACCACAAGAACGGTCTTAGCGAAAGACTTCTTGAGGGGAAATCTGTAACTCTGTGAGATGATTTCACAGAACACAAAGAAGTTTCTCAGAAAGCTTCTTTCTTTTGTTATTGGAGGATATTTCCTTTGGCCCTATAGACTTCAAAGGGATCCGAAATATCTGTTCTCAGATTCCAGAGAAATAAGGCTAGCAAAGAGATCCAAGAAATACAGATGTAACACTGTGAGTGGAAGTCACACATCACAGAGCAGTTTCTCAGAAAGCTTCTTTCCAGATTTCATCTGAGGATATTTCCTTTTTCACCATAGACCTCTATGGGCTTCCAAATATCACTTTGCCAATTCCACAAGAGCTGTCTTAGCGAAAGGCTTCTTGAGGGGAAAGCTGTAACTCTGTGAGATGATTTCACAGAACACAAAGAAGTTTATCAGAAATCTTCTTACTCTTTGTTATCGGAGGATATTTCCTTTGGCCCTAGAGTCTTCAAAGGGATCCGAAATATCTGTTCTCAGATTCCACAGAAATAAGGCTAGCAAAGAGATCCACGAAATACAAACGTAACTCTGTGAGATGAATTAACAGAACACTAAGCAGTTTCTCAGAAAGCTTCTTTCCAGATTTCATCTGAGGATATTTCGTTTTTCACCATAGCCCTCTATGGGCTTCCAAATATCACTTTGACAATACCACAAGAACGGTCTTAGCAAAAGGCTTCTTGAGGGGAAAGCTGTAACTCTGTGAGATGATTTCACAGAACACAAAGAAGTTTCTCAGAAAGCTTCTTTCTCTTTGTTATCAGAGGATATTTCCTTTGGCCCTATAGTGTTCAAAGGGATCCGAAATATCTGTTCTCAGATTCCACAGAAATAAGGCTAGCAAAGAGATCCACGAAATACAGATGTAACTCTGTGAGTGGAAGTCACACATCACAGAGCAGATTCTCAGAAAGCTTCTTTCCAGATTTCATCTGAGGATATTTCCTTTTTCACCATAGACGTCTATGGGCTTCCAAATATATCCTTGCCAATTCCACAAGAACTGTCTTAGCGAAAGGCTTCTTGAGGATAAAGCTGTAACTCTGTCAGATGATTTCACAGAAAAACAAGAAGTTTCTCAGAAAGCTTCTTTCTCTTTGTTATCGGAGGATATTTCCTTTGGCCATAGAGTAATCAAAGGGATCCGAAATATCTGTTCTCAACTTCCGCAGAAATAAGGCTAACGAAGAGATCTACAAAATACAGATGTAACTCTGTGAGTGAAAGTCACACATCACAGAGTAGTTTCTTAGAAAGCTTCTTTCCAGATTTCATCTGAGAATATTTCCTTTTTCACCATAGCCCTCTATGGGGTTCCAAATATCACTTTTCCAATTCCACAAGAACTGTCTTAGCGAAAGTCTTCTTGAGAAGAAAGCTGTAACTCTGTGAGATGATTTCACAGAACACAAAGAAGTTTCTCAGAAAGCTTCTTTCTCTTTGTTATCGGAGGATATTTCCTTTGGCCCTGTAGTCTTCAAAGGGATCCGAAATATCTGTTCTCAGATTCCACAGAAATAAGGCTAGCAAAGAGATCCACGAAATACAGATGTAACTCTGTGAGTGGAAGTCACACATCACAGAGCAGTTTCTCAGAAAGCTTCTTTCCAGATTTCATCTGAGGATATTTCCTTTTTCACCATAGCCCTCAATGGGCTTCCAAATATCACTTTGCCAATTCCACAAGAACTGTCTTAGCGAAAGGCTTCTTGAGGGGAAAGCTGTAACTCTGTGATATGATTTCACAGAACACAAAGAAGTTTCTCAGAAAGCTTCTTTCTCTTTGTTATCGGAGGATATTTCCTTTGGCCCTATAGTCTACAAAGGGATCCGAAATATCTGTTCTCAGATTCCACAGAAATAAGGCTAGCAAAGAGATCCACGAAATACAGGTGTAATTCTGTGAGATGAATTAACAGAACACTAAGCAGTTTCTCAGAATGCTTCTTTCCAGATTTCATCTGAGAATATTTCCTTTTTCAGCATAGCCCTCTATGGGCTTCCAAATATCACTTTGCCAATTCCACAAGAACTGTCTTAGCGAAAGGCTTCTTGAGGGGAGCGCTGTAACTCTGTGAGATGATTTCACAGAACACAGAGAAGTTTCTCAGAAAGCTTCTTTCTCTTTGTTATTGGAGGATATTTCCTTTGGCCCTATAGTCTTCAAAGGGATCCGAAATATCTGTTCTCAGATTCCACAGAAATAAGGCTAGCGAAGAGATCCACGAAATACAGATGTAACTCTGTGAGTGGAAGTCACACATCACAGAGCCGTTTCTCAGAAAGCTTCCTTCCAGATTTCATCTGAGGATATTTCCTTTTTCACCATAGCCCTCTATGGGCTTCCAAATATCACTTTGCCAATTCCACAAGAACTGTCTTAGCGAAAGGCTTCTTGAGGGGAAAGCTGTAACTCTGTGAGATGATTTCACAGAACACAAAGAAGTTTCTCAGAAAGCTTCTTTCTCTTTGTTATCGGAGGATATTTCATTTGGCCCTATAGTCTTCAAAGGTATTCGAAATATCTGTTCTCAGATCCCACATAAATAAGGCTAGCAAAGAGATCCACGAAATACAAATGAAACTCTGTGAGATGAATTAACAGAACACTAAGCAGTTTCTCAGAAAGTTTCTTTCCAGATTTCATCTGAGGATATTTCCTTTTTCACCATAGCCCTCTCTGGGCTTCCAAATATCACTTTGCCAATTCCACGAGAACTGTCTTAGCAAAAGGCTTCTTGAGGGGAAAGCTGTAACTCTGTGAGATGATTTCACAGAACCCAAAGAAGTTTCTCAGAAATCTTCTTTCTATTTGTTATCAGAGGATATTTCCATTGGCCGTATAGTCTTCAAAGGGAACCGAAATATCTGTTCTCAGATTCCACAGAAATAAGGCTAGCAAAGAGATCCACGGAATACAGATGTAACTTTGTGTGTGGAAGTCACACATCACAGCGCCGTTTCTCAGAAAGGTTTTTTGCAGATTTCATCGGAGGATATTTCCTCTTTCGCCATAGCCCTCTAAGGGCTTCCAAATGTCACTTTGCCAATTCCACAAGAACTGTCTTAGCGAAAGGCTTCTTGACGGGAAAGCTGTAACTCTGTGAGATGATTTCACAGAACACAAAGAAGTTTCTCAGAAAGCTTCTTTCTCTTTGTTATCAGAGGATATTTCCTTTGGCCCTATAGTGTTCAAAGGGATCCGAAATATCTGTTCTCAGATTCCACAGAAATAAGGCTAGCAAAGAGATCCACGAAATACAGATGTAACTCTGTGAGTGGAAGTCACACATCACAGGACAGATTCTCAGAAAGCTTCTTTCCAGATTTCATCTGAGGATATTTCCTTTTTCACCATAGACGTCTATGGGCTTCCAAATATATCCTTGCCAATTCCACAAGAACTGTCTTAGCGAAAGGCTTCTTGAGGATAAAGCTGTAACTCTGTGAGATGATTTCACAGAAAAACAAGAAGTTTCTCAGAAAGCTTCTTTCTCTTTGTTATCGGAGGATATTTCCTTTGGCCCTAGAGTATTCAAAGGGATCCGAAATATCTGTTCTCAACTTCCGCAGAAATAAGGCTAACGAAGAGATCTACAAAATACAGATGTAACTCTGTGAGTGAAAGTCACACATCACAGAGCAGTTTCTTAGAAAGCTTCTTTCCAGATTTCATCTGAGAATATTTCCTTTTTCACCATAGCCCTCTATGGTGTTCCAAATATCACTTTTCCAATTCCACAAGAAGTGTCTTAGCGAAAGGCTTCTTGAGAAGAAAGCTGTAGCTCTGTGAGATGATTTCACAGAACACAAAGAAGTTTCTCAGAAAGCTTCTTTCTCTTTGTTATCGGAGGATATTACCTTTGGCCCTATAGTCTTCAAAGGGATCCGAAATATCTGTTCTCAGATTCCACAGAAATAAGGCTAGCAAAGAGATCCACGAAATACAGATGTAACTCTGTGAGTGGAAGTCACACATCACAGAGCAGTTTCTCAGAAAGCTTCTTTCCAGATTTCATCTGAGGATATTTCCTTTTTCACCATAGCCCTCAATGGGCTTCCAAATATCACTTTGCCAATTCCACAAGAACTGTCTTAGCGAAAGGCTTCTTGAGGGGAAAGCTGTAACTCTGTGATATGATTTCACAGAACACAAAGAAGTTTCTCAGAAAGCTTCTTTCTCATTGTTATCAGAGGATATTTCCTTTGGCCCTATAGTCTACAAAGGGATCCGAAATATCTGTTCTCAGATTCCACAGAAATAAGGCTAGCAAAGAGATCCACGAAATACAGGTGTAATTCTGTGAGATGAATTAACAGAACACTAAGCAGTTTCTCAGAATGCTTCTTTCCAGATTTCATCTGAGGATATTTCCTTTTTCAGCATAGCCCTCTATGGGCTTCCAAATATCACTTTGCCAATTCCACAAGAACTGTCTTAGCGAAAGGCTTCTTGAGGGGAGCGCTGTAACTCTGTGAGATGATTTCACAGAACACAGAGAAGTTTCTCAGAAAGCTTCTTTCTCTTTGTTATTGGAGGATATTTCCTTTGGCCCTATAGTCTTCAAAGGGATCCGAAATATCTGTTCTCAGATTCCACAGAAATAAGTCTAGCGAAGAGATCCACGAAATACAGATGTAACTCTGTGAGATGAATTAACAGAACACTAAGCAGTTTCTCAGAAAGCTTCTATCCAGATGTCATCTGAGGATACTTCCTTTTTCACCATAGCCCTCTATGGGCTTCCAAATATCACTTTGCCAATTCCACAAGAACTTTCTTAGCGAAAGGCTTCTTGAGGGGAAAGCTGTAACTCTGTGAAATGATTTCACAGAACACAAAGAAGTTTCTCAGACAGCTTCTTTCTCTTTGTTATCGGGGGATATTTCCTTTGACCCTATAGTCTTCAAAGGGTTCCGAAATATCTGTTCTCAGATTCCACAGAAACAAGGCTAGCAAAGAGATCCACGAAATACAGATGTAACTCTGTGAGTGGAAGTCACGCATCACAGAGCAGTTTCTCAGAAAGCTTCTTTCCAGGTTTCATCTGAGGATATTTCCCTTTTCACCCTAGCCCTCTATGGGCTTCCAAATATCACTTGGCCAATTCCACAAGAACTGTCTTAGTGAAAGGCTTCTTGCGATGAAAGCTGTAACTCTGTGAGATGATTTCACAGAACACAAAGAAGTTTCTCAGAAAGCTTCTTTCTCTTTGTTATCAGAGTATATTTCCTTTGGCCTTATAGTCTTCAAAGGTATCCGAAATATCTGTTCTCAGATTCCACAGAAATAAGGCTAGCAAAGAGATCCACGAAATACAGATGTAACTCTGTGAGGGGAAGTCACACATTACAGAGCAGTTTCTCAGAAAGCTTCATTCCAGATTTCATCTGTGGATATTTAATTTTTCACCATAGCCCTCTATGGGCTTCCAAATATCACTTTGCCATTTCCACAAGAACTGTCCTAGCGAAAGACTTCTTGAGGGGAACGCTGTAACTCTGTGAGATGATTTCACAGAACACAAAGAACTTTCTCAGAAAGCCTCTTTCTCTTTATTATCGGAGGATATTTCCTTTGGCCCTATAGTCTTCAAAGGGATCCGAAATATCTGTTCTCAGATTCCACAGAAATAAGGCTAGCAAAGAGATCCACGAAATACAGATGTAACTCTGTGAGATGAATTAACAGAACACTAAGCCGTTTCTCAGAAAGCTTCTTTCCAGATTTCATCTGAGGATATTTCCTTTTTCACCATAGCCCTCTCTGGGCTTCCAAATATCACTTTGCCAATTCCACGAGAACTGTCTTAGCAAAAGGCTTCTTGAGGGGAAAGCTGTAACTCTGTGAGATGATTTCACAGAACCCAAAGAAGTTTCTCAGAAAGCTTCTTTCTATTTCTTATCAGAGGATATTTCCATTGGCCGTATAGTCTTCAAAGGGAACCGAAATATCTGTTCTCAGATTCCACAGAAATAAGGCTAGCAAAGAGATCCACGGAATACAGATGTAACTTTGTGTGTGGAAGTCACACATCACAGCGCCGTTTCTCAGAAAGGTTTTTTGCAGATTTCATCGGAGGATATTTCCTCTTTCGCCATAGCCCTCTAAGGGCTTCCAAATGTCACTTTGCCAATTCCACAAGAACTGTCTTAGCGAAAGGCTTCTTGACGGGAAAGCTGTAACTCTGTGAGATGATTTCACAGAACACAAAGAAGTTTCTCAGAAAGCTTCTTTCTCTTTGTTATCAGAGGATATTTCCTTTGTCCCTATAGTGTTCAAAGGGATCCGAAATATCTGTTCTCAGATTCCACAGAAATAAGGCTAGCAAAGAGATCCACGAAATACAGATGTAACTCTGTGAGTGGAAGTCACACATCACAGAGCAGATTCTCAGAAAGCTTCTTTCCAGATTTCATCTGAGGATATTTCCTTTTTCACCATAGACGTCTATGGGCTTCCAAATATATCCTTGCCAATTCCACAAGAACTGTCTTAGCGAAAGGCTTCTTGAGGATAAAGCTGTAACTCTGTGAGATGATTTCACAGAAAAACAAGAAGTTTCTCAGAAAGCTTCTTTCTCTTTGTTATCGGAGGATATTTCCTTTGGCCCTAGAGTATTCAAAGGGATCCGAAATATCTGTTCTCAACTTCCGCAGAAATAAGGCTAACGAAGAGATCTACAAAATACAGATGTAACTCTGTGAGTGAAAGTCACACATCACAGAGCAGTTTCTTAGAAAGCTTCTTTCCAGATTTCATCTGAGAATATTTCCTTTTTCACCATAGCCCTCTATGGTGTTCCAAATATCACTTTTCCAATTCCACAAGAACTGTCTTAGCGAAAGGCTTCTTGAGAAGAAAGCTGTAGCTCTGTGAGATGATTTCACAGAACACAAAGAAGTTTCTCAGAAAGCTTCTTTCTCTTTGTTATCGGAGGATATTTCCTTTGGCCCTATAGTCTTCAAAGGGATCCGAAATATCTGTTCTCAGATTCCACAGAAATAAGGCTAGCAAAGAGATCCACGAAATACAGATGTAACTCTGTGAGTGGAAGTCACACATCACAGAGCAGTTTCTCAGAAAGCTTCTTTCCAGATTTCATCTGAGGATATTTCCTTTTTCACCATAGCCCTCAATGGGCTTCCAAATATCACTTTGCCAATTCCACAAGAACTGTCTTAGCGAAAGGCTTCTTGAGGGGAAAGCTGTAACTCTGTGATATGATTTCACAGAACACAAAGAAGTTTCTCAGAAAGCTTCTTTCTCATTGTTATCAGAGGATATTTCCTTTGGCCCTATAGTCTACAAAGGGATCCGAAATATCTGTTCTCAGATTCCACAGAAATAAGGCTAGCAAAGAGATCCACGAAATACAGGTGTAATTCTGTGAGATGAATTAACAGAACACTAAGCAGTTTCTCAGAATGCTTCTTTCCAGATTTCATCTGAGGATATTTCCTTTTTCAGCATAACTCTATGGGCTTCCAAATATCACTTTGCCAATTCCACAAGAACTGTCTTAGCGAAAGGCTTCTTGAGGGGAGCGCTGTAACTCTGTGAGATGAATTCACAGAACACAGAGAAGTTTCTCAGAAAGCTTCTTTTTCTTTGTTATTGGAGGATATTTCCTTTGGCCCTATAGTCTTCAAAGGGATCCGAAATATCTGTTCTCAGATTCCACAGAAATAAGTCTAGAGAAGAGATCCACGAAATACAGATGTAACTCTGTGAGATGAATTAACAGAACACTAAGCAGTTTCTCAGAAAGCTTCTATCCAGATGTCATCTGAGGATACTTCCTTTTTCACCATAGCCCTCTATGGGCTTCCAAATATCACTTTGCCAATTCCACAAGAACTTTCTTAGCGAAAGGCTTCTTGAGGGGAAAGCTGTAACTCTGTGAAATGATTTCACAGAACACAAAGAAGTTTCTCAGAAAGCTTCTTTCTCTTTGTTATCGGGGGATATTTCCTTTGACCCTATAGTCTTCAAAGGGTTCCGAAATATCTGTTCTCAGATTCCACAGAAACAAGGCTAGCAAAGAGATCCACGAAATACAGATGTAACTCTGTGAGTGGAAGTCACGCATCACAGAGCAGTTTCTCAGAAAGCTTCTTTCCAGGTTTCATCTGAGGATATTTCCCTTTTCACCCTAGCCCTCTATGGGCTTCCAAATATCACTTGGCCAATTCCACAAGAACTGTCTTAGTGAAAGGCTTCTTGCGATGAAAGCTGTAACTCTGTGAGATGATTTCACAGAACACAAAGAAGTTTCTCAGAAAGCTTCTTTCTCTTTGTTATCAGAGTATATTTCCTTTGGCCTTATAGTCTTCAAAGGTATCCGAAATATCTGTTCTCAGATTCCACAGAAATAAGGCTAGCAAAGAGATCCACGAAATACAGATGTAACTCTGTGAGGGGAAGTCACACATTACAGAGCAGTTTCTCAGAAAGCTTCATTCCAGATTTCATCTGTGGATATTTAATTTTTCACCATAGCCCTCTATGGGCTTCCAAATATCACTTTGCCATTTCCACAAGAACTGTCCTAGCGAAAGACTTCTTGAGGGGAACGCTGTAACTCTGTGAGATGATTTCACAGAACACAAAGAACTTTCTCAGAAAGCCTCTTTCTCTTTGTTATCGGAGGATATTTCCTTTGGCCCTATAGTCTTCAAAGGGATCCGAAATATCTATTCTCAGATTCCACAGAAAGAAGGCTAGAAAAGAAATGCACGAAATACAGATGTAACTCTCTGAGATGAATTAACAGAATACTATGCAGTTTCACAAAATTCTTCCTTTCAGATTTCATCTGAGGATATTTATTTATTCAACATAGCCCTCTATGGGCTTCCAAATATCACTTTGCCAATTCCACAAGAACTGTCTTACCGGAAGGCTTCTTGAGGGGAAAGCTGTATCTCTGTGACATGATTTCAGAGAACACAAAGAAGTTTCGCAGAAAGCTTCTTTCTCTTTGTTATCCGAGGATATTTGCTTTTGCCCAATAGTCTTCAAACGGATCCGAAATATCTGTTCTCAGATTCCATAGAAATAAAGGTAGCAAAGAGATCCACGAAATACAGATGCAAGTCTGTGAGTGGAAGTCACACATCACAGAGCAATTTCTCAGAAAGCTTCTTTCCAGATTTCATCTGAGAATATTTCCTTTTTCACCAGAGCCCTCTATTGGCTTCCAAATATCACTTGGCCAATTCCACAAGAACTGTCTTAGCGAAAGGCTTCTTGAGGGGAAAGCTGTAACTCTGTGAGACGATTTCACATAACACAAAGTAATTTCTCAGAAAGCTTCTTTCTCTTTTTTATCGGAGGATATTTCCTTTGGCCCTGTAGTCTTCAAAGGGATCCGAAATATCTGTTCTCAGATTCCACAGAAATAAGGCTAGCAAAGAGATCCACGAAATACAGATGTAACTCTGTCAGTGGAAGTCACACATCACAGATCTGTTTCTCAGAAAGCTTCTTTCCAGATTTCATCTGAGGATATTTATTTTTTCTCCATAGCCCTCTATGGGCTTCCAAATATTACTTTGCAAATTCCAGAAGAACTGTCTTAGCGAAAGGCTTCTTGAGGGGAAAGCTGTAACTCTGTGAGATGATTTCACAGAACACAAAGAAATTTCTCAGAAAGCTTCTTTCTCTTTTTTTTCGGAGGATATTTCCTTTGGCCCTACTGTCTTCAAAGGGATCCGAAATATTTGTTCTCAGATTTCACTGAAATAAGGCTAGCAAAGAGATCCGAGAAATACAGATGTAACTCTGTGAGATGAATTAACAGAACACTAAGCAGTTTCTCAGAAAGCTTCTTTCCAGATTTCATCTGAGGATATTTCCTTTTTCACCATAGCCCTCTATGGGTTTCCAAATATCACTTTGCCAATTCCACAAGAACTGTCTTAGCGAAAGGCTTCTTGAGGGGAAAGCTGTAACTCTGTGAGATGATTTCACAGAACACAAAGAAGTTTCTCAGAAAGCTTCTTTTTCTTTGTTATCGGAGGTTATTTCCTTTATCCCTATTGTCTGCAAAGGGATCCTAAATATCTGTTCTCAGATTCCACACAAGTAAGGCTAGCAAAGAGATCCACGAAACAGATGTAACTCTGTGAGATGAATTAACGGAACACTATGCAGTTTCTCAGAAAGCTTCTTTCCAGATTTCATCTGAGGATATTTACTTTTTCACCAGAGCCCTCTATGGGCTTCCAAATATCACTTTGCCAATTCCACAAGAACTGTCTTACCGAAAGGCTTCTGGAGGGGAAAGCTGTAACTATGTGAGATGATTTCACAGAACAGAAAGAAATTTCTCAGAAAGCTCTTTCTCTTTGTTAACGGAGGATATTTCCTTTGGCCCTATAGTCTTCAAAGGGATCCGAAATATCTGTTCTCAGATTCCACAGAAATAAGGCTAGCAAAGAGATCCACGAAATACAGATGTAACTCTCTGAGATGAATTAACAGAACAGTAAGCAGTATCTCAGAAGCCTTCTTTCCAGATTTCATCTGAGGATATTTCCTTTTTCAGCATAGCCCTCTATGGGCTTCCAAATATCACTTTGCCAATTCCACAAGAACTGTCTTAACGAAAGGCTTCTTGAGGCGAAAGCTGTAACTCTGTGAGATGATTTCACAGAACACAAAGAAGTTTCTCAGAAAGCTTCTTTCTCTTTGTTATCGGAGGATATTTCCTTTGGCCCTGTAGTCTTCAAAGTGATCCGAAATATCTGTTCTCAGATTCCACAGAAATAAGGCTAGCAAAGGGATCCACGAAATACAGATGTAACTCTGTGAGTGGAAGTCACACATCACAGAGCAGTTTCTCAGAAAGCTTCTTTCCAGATTTCTTCTGAGTATATTTCCTTTTTCACCATAGCCCTCTATGGGCTTCCAAATATCACTTTGCCAATTCCACAAGAACTGTCTTAGCGAAAGGCTTCTTGAGGGGAAAGCTGTAACTCTGTGAGATGATTTCACAGAACACAAAGAAGTTTTTCAGAAAGCTTCTTTCTCTTTGTTTTCGGAGGATATTTCCTTTGGCCCTATAGTCTTCTAAGGGATCCGAAGTATCTGTTCTCAGATTCCGCAGAAATAGGCTAGCATAGAAATCCATGAAATAGAGATGTAACTCTGTGAGCTGAATTAACAGAACACTAAGCAGTTTCTCAGAAAGCTTCTTTCCAGATTTCATCTGAGGATATTTCCTTTTTCACCATAGCCGACTATGGGCTTCCAAATATCAGTTTGCCAATTCCACAAGAACTTTCTTAGGGAAAGGCCTCTCGAGGGGAAAGCTGTAACTCTCTGAGATGATTTCACAGAACACAAAGAAGTTTCTCAGAAAGCTTCTTTCTCTTTGTTATCGGAGGATATTTACTTTGGCCCTATAGTCTTCAAAGGGATCCGAAATATCTGTTCTCAGATTCCACAGAAATAAGGCTAGAAAAGAGAATCACGAAATACAGATGTAACTCTGTGAATGGAATTCAAAATTCCCAGAGCACTTTCTCAGAAAGCTTCTTCCCAGATTTAATCTGAGGATATTTACTTTTTCACCCTAGCCCTCTATGGGCTTCCAAATATTACTTTGCCAATTCCACAAGAACTGTCTTAGCGAAAGGCTTCTTGAGGATAAAGCTGTAACTCTGTGAGATGATTTCACAGAACACAAAGAATTTTTTCAGAAAGCTTTTTTCTCTTTGTTATCGGAGGATATTTCCTTTGGCCCTATAGTCTTCAAAGGGATCCGAAATATCTGTTCTCAGATTCCATAGAAATAAGGCTAGCAAAGAGATCCACGAAATACAGATGTAACTCTGCGAGTGGAAGTCACACATCACAGAGCAGTTTCTCAGAAAGCTTCTTTCCAGATTTCATCTGAATATATTTCCTTTTTCACCGTAGCCCTCTATGGGATTCCAAATATCACTTTGCCAATTCCACAAGAACTGTCTTAGCGAAAGGCTTCTTCAGGGGAAAGCTGTAACTCTGTGAGATGATTTCACAGAACACAAAGAAGTTTCTCAGAAAGCTTCTTTCTCTTTGTTATCGGTGGACATTTCCTTTGGCCCTATAGTCTTCAATGGGATCCGAAATATCTGTTCTCAGATTCCACAGAAATAAGGCTAGCAAAGAGATCCACGAAGTACAGATGTAACTCTTTGAGTGGAAGTCATACATCACAGAGCAGTTTCTCAGAAAGCTTCTTTCCAGATTTCATCTGAGGATATTTCCTTTTTCAGCATAGCCCTCTGTGGGCTTTCAAATATCACTTTGCAAATTCCACAAGAACTGTCTTAGCGAAAGGCTTCTTGAGGGGAAAGCTGTAACTCTGTGAGATGATTTCACAGAACACAAAGAAGTTTCTTAGGAAGCTTCTTTCTCATTGTTATCGGAGGATATTTCCTTTGGCTCTAGATTCTTCAAAGGGATCCGAAATATCTGTTCTCAGATTCCACAGAAATAAGGCTAGCAAAGAGATGCAGGAAATACAGATGAAACTCGGTGAGTGGAAGTCACACGTCACAGATCCGTTTCTCAGAAATCTTCTTTCCAGATTTCATCTGAGGATATTTCCTTTTTCACCATCGACCTCTAAGGGCTTCCAAATATCACTTTGCCAATTCCACAAGAACTGTCTTAGCGAAAGGCTTCTTGAGGGGAACACTGTAACTCTGTGAGATGATTTCACAAAACACAAAGAAGTATCTCAGAAAGCTTCTTTGTCTTTGTTATCGGAGGATATTTCCTTTGGCCCTATAGTCTTCAAAGGGATCCGAAATATCTGTTCTCAGATTCCACAGAAATAAGGCTAGCAAAGAGATCCACGAAATACAGATGTAACTCTGTGAGATGAATTAACAGAACACTAAGCAGTTTCTCAGAAAGCTTCTTTCCAGATTTCATCTGAGGATATTTCCTTTTTCACCATAGCCCTCTATGGGCTTCCAAATATCACTTTGCCAATTCCACAAGAACTGTCTTAGCGATAGGCTTCTTGAGGGGAAATCTGTAACTCTCTGAGATGATTTCACAGAACACAAAGAAGTTTCTCAGAAAGCTTCTTTCTCTTTCTTATCGGAGGATATTTCCTTAGGCCCTATAGTCTTCAAAGGGATCCGAAATATCTGTTCTCGGATTCCACAGAAATAAAGCTAGCAAAGTGATCCACGAAACACAGATGTAACTCTGATAGTGGAAGTCACACATCACAGAGTAGTTTCTCAGAAAGCTTCTTTCCAGATTTCGTCTGAGGATATTTGCTTTTTCACCGTAGCCCTCTATGGGCTTCCAAATATCACTTTGCAAATTCCACAAGAACTGTCTTAGCGAAAGGCTTCTTGAGGGGAAAGCTGTAACTCTCTGAGATGATTTCACAGAACACAAAGAAGTTTCTCAGAAAGCTTCTTTCACTTTGTTATCGGAGGATATTTCCTTTGGCCCTATAGTCTTCAAAGGGATCCGAAATATCTGTTCTCAGATTCCACAGAAATAAGGCTAGCAAAGAGATCCACGAAATACAGGTGTAATTTTGTGAGATGAATTAACAGTACACTAAGCAGTTTCTCAGAAAGCTTCTTTCCAGATTTCATCTGAGGATATTTCCTTTATCAGCATAGCCCTCTATGGGCTTCCAAATATCACTTTGCCAATTCCACAAGAACTGTCTTAGCGAAAGGCTTCTTGAGGGGAGCGCTGTAACTCTGTGAGATGATTTCACAGAACACAAAGAAGTTTCTCAGAAAGCTTCTTTCTCTTTGTTATCGGAGGATATTTCCTTTGGCCCAATAGTTTTCAAAGGGATCCGAAATATCTGTTCTCAGATTCCACAGAAATAAGGCTAGCAAAGAGATCCACGAAATGCAGATGTAACTCTGTGAGTGGAAGTCACACATCACAGAGCAGTTTCTCAGAAAGCTTCTTTCCATATTTCATCTGAGGATATTTCCTTTTTCACCATAGCCCTGTATGGGCTTCCAAATATCACTTTCCAATTCCACAAAAACTGTCCTAGCGAAAGGCTTCTTGAGAAGAAAGCTGTAACTCTGTGAGAAGATTTCACAAAACACAAAGAAGTATCTCAGAAAGCTTCTTTGTCTTTGTTATCGGAGGATATTTCCTTTGGCCCTATAGTCTTCAAAGGGATCCGAAATATCTGTTCTCAGATTCCACAGAAATAAGGCTAGCAAAGAGATCCACGAAATACAGATATAACTCTGTGAGATAAATTAACAGACTAATAAGCAGTTTCTCAGAAAGCTTCTTTCCAGATTTCATCTGAGGATATTTCCTTTTTCACCATAGCCCTCTATGGGCTTCCAAATATCACTTTGCCAATTCCACAAGAACTGTCTTAGCGAAAGGCTTCTTGAGGGGAAATCTGTAACTCTGTGAGATGATTTCACAGAACACAAAGAAGTTTCTCAGAAAGCTTCTTTCTCTTTCTTATCGGAGGATATTTCCTTAGGCCCTATAGTCTTCAAAGGGATCCGAAATATCTGTTCTCGGATTCCACAGAAATAAAGCTAGCAAAGTGATCCACGAAACACAGATGTAACTCTGATAGTGGAAGTCACACATCACAGAGTAGTTTCTCAGAAAGCTTCTTTCCAGATTTCATCTGAGGATATTTCCTTTTTCACCATAGCCCTCTAAGGCTTCCAAATATCACTTTGCAAATTCCACAAGAACTGTCTTAGCGAAAGGCTTCTTGAGGGGAAAGCTGTAACTCTCTGAGATGATTTCACAGAACACAAAGAAGTTTCTCAGAAAGCTTCTTTCACTTTGTTATCGGAGGATATTTCCTTTGGCCCTATAGTCTTCAAAGGGATCCGAAATATCTGTTCTCAGATTCCACAGAAATAAGGCTAGCAAAGAGATCCACGAAATACAGGTGTAATTTTGTGAGATGAATTAACAGAACACTAAGCAGTTTCTCAGAAAGCTTCATTCCAGATTTCATCTGAGGATATTTCCTTTTTCAGCATAGCCCTCTATGGGCTTCCAAATATCACTTTGCCAATTCCACAAGAACTGTCTTAGCGAAAGGCTTCTTGAGGGGAGCGCTGTAACTCTGTGAGATGATTTCACAGAACACAAAGAAGTTTCTCAGAAAGCTTCTTTCTCTTTGTTATCGGAGGATATTTCCTTTGGCCCTATACTTTTCAAAGGGATCCGAAATATCTGTTCTCAGATTCCACAGAAATAAGGCTAGCAAAGAGATCCACGAAATGCAGATGTAACTCTGTGAGTGGAAGTCACACATCACAGAGCCGTTTCTCAGAAAGCTTCCCTGCAGATTTCATCTGAGGATATTTCCTTTTTCACCATAGCCCTCTATGGGCTTCCAAATATCACTTTGTGAATTCCACAAGAACTGTCATAGCGAAAGGCTTCTTGAGGGGAAAGCTGAAACTCTGAGATGATTTCACAGAACACAAAGAAGTTTCTCAGAAAGCTTCTTTCTCTTTGTTATTGGAGGATATTTCCTTTGGCCCTATAGTGTTCAAAGGGATCCGAAATATCTTTTCTCATATTCCACAGAAATAAGGCTAGCAAAGAGATCCACGAAACACAGATGTAACTCTGTGAGTGGAAGTCACACATCACAGAGCAGTTTCTCAGAAAGCTTCTTTCCATATTTCATCTGAGGATATTTCCTTTTTCACCATAGCCCTGTATGGGCTTCCAAATATCACTTTGCCAATTCCACAAAAACTGTCCTAGCGAAAGGCTTCTTGAGAAGAAAGCTGTAACTCTGTTAGATGATTTCACAGAACACAAAGGAGTTTATCAGAAAGCTTCTTTCTCTTTGTTATCGGAGGATATTTCCTTTGGCCCTATAGTCTTCAAAGGGATCCGAAATATCTGTTCTCAGATTCCAGAGAAATAAGGCTAGCAAAGAGATCCAAGAAATACAGATGTAACTCTGTGAGTGGAAGTCACACATCACAGAGCAGTTTCTCAGAAAGCTTCTTTCCAGATTTCATCTGAGGACATTTCCTTTTTCACCATAGACCTCTATGGGCTTCCAAATATCACTTTGCCAATTCCACAAGAGCTGTCTTAGCGAAAGGCTTCTTGAGGGGAAAGCTGTAACTCTGTGAGATGATTTCACAGAACACAAAGAAGTTTCTCAGAAGGTTCTTTCTCTTTGTTATTGGAGGATATTTCCTTTGGCCCTATAGTCTTCAAAGGGATCCGAAATATCTGTTCTCAGATTCCACAGAAATAAGGCTAGCAAAGAGATCCGCGAAATACAGATGTAACTCTGTGAGTGGAAGTCACGCAACACAGAGCAGTTTCTCAGAAATCTTCTTTCCAGATTTCATCTGAGGATATTTCCTTTTTCGCCATAGCCCTTTATGGACTTCCATATATCACTTTGCCAATTCCACAAGAACTGTCTTAGCGAAAGTCTTCTTGAGGGGAAAGCTGTAACTCTGTGAGATGATTTCACAGAACACAAAGAAGTTTCTCAGAAAGCTTCTTTCTCTTTGTTATCGGAGGATATTTCCTTTGGCCCTATAGTCTTCAAAGGGATCCGAAATATCTGTTCTCAGATTCCACAGAAATAAGGCTAGCAAAGAGATCCACGAAATACAAACGTAACTCTGTGAGATGAATTAACAGAACACTAAGCAGTTTCTCAGAAAGCTTCTTTCCCGATTTCATCTGAGGATATTTCGTTTTTCACCATAGCCCTCTATGGGCTTCCAAATATCACTTTGACAATACCACAAGAACGGTCTTAGCGAAAGGCTTCTTGAGGGGAAAGCTGTAACTCTGTGAGATGATTTCACAGAACACAAAGAAGTTTCTCAGAAAGCTTCTTTCTCTTTGTTGTCAGAGGATATTTCCTTTGGCCCTATAGTGTTCAAAGGGATCCGAAATATCTGTTCTCAGATTCCACAGAAATAAGGCTAGCAAAGAGATCCACGAAATACAGATGTAACTCTGTGAGTGGAAGTCACACATCACAGAGCAGATTCTCAGAAAGCTTCTTTCCAGATTTCATCTGAGGATATTTCCTTTTTCACCATAGACGTCTATGGGCTTCCAAATATATCCTTGCCAATTCCACAAGAACTGTCTTAGCGAAAGGCTTCTAGAGAGGAAAGCTGTAACTCTGTGAGATGATTTCACAGAAAAACAAGAAGTTTCTCAGAAAGCTTCTTTCTCTTTGTTATCGGAGGATATTTCCTTTGGCCCTAGAGTATTCAAAGGGATCCGAAATATCTGTTCTCAACTTCCGCAGAAATAAGGCTAACGAAGAGATCTACAAAATACAGATGTAACTCTGTGAGTGAAAGTCACACATCACAGAGCAGTTTCTTAGAAAGCTTCTTTCCAGATTTCATCTGAGAATATTTCCTTTTTCACCATAGCCCTCTATGGGGTTCCAAATATCACTTTTCCAATTCCACAAGAACTGTCTTAGCGAAAGGCTTCTTGAGAAGAAAGCTGTAACTCTGTGAGATGATTTCACAGAACACAAAGAAGTTTCTCAGAAAGCTTCTTTCTCTTTGTTATCGGAGGATATTTCCTTTGGCCCTATAGTCTTCAAAGGGATCCGAAATATCTGTTCTCAGATTCCACAGAAATAAGGCTAGCAAAGAGATCCACGAAATACAGATGTAACTCTGTGAGTGGAAGTCACACATCACAGAGCAGTTTCTCAGAAAGCTTCTTTCCAGATTTCATCTGAGGATATTTCCTTTTTCACCATAGCCCTCTATGGTGTTCCAAATATCACTTTGCCAATTCCACAAGAACTGTCTTAGCGAAAGGCTTCTTGAGGGGAAAGCTGTAACTCTGTGATATGATTTCACAGAACACAAAGAAGTTTCTCAGAAAGCTTCTTTCTCTTTGTTATCGGAGGATATTTCCTTTGGCCCTATAGTCTTCAAAGGGATCCGAAATATCTGTTCTCAGATTCCACAGAAATAAGGCTAGCAAAGAGATCCACGAAATACAGGTGTAATTCTGTGAGATGAATTAACAGAACACTAAGCAGTTTCTCAGAATGCTTCTTTCCAGATTTCATCTGAGGATATTTCCTTTTTCACCATCGACCTCTAAGGGCTTCCAAATATCGCTTTGCCAATTCCACAAGAACTGTCTTAGCGAAAGGCTTCTTGAGGGGAAAGCTGTAACTCTGTGAGATGATTTCACAGAACACAAAGACGTTTCCCAGGAAGCTTCTTTTTCTTTGTTATCGGAGGATATTTCCTTTGGCCCTATAGTCTTCAAAGGGATTCCAAATATCTGTTCTCAGATTCCACAGAAATAAGGCTAGCAAAGAGATCCAAGAAATACAGATGTAACTCTGTGAGTGGAAGTCACGCATCACAGAGCAGTTTCTCAGAAAGCTTCTTTCCAGATTTCATCTGAGGATATTTCCTTTTTCACCATAGCCCTCTATGAGCTTCCAAATATCACTTTGCCAATTCCACAAGAACTGTCTTAGCGAAAGGATTCTTGAGCGGAAAGCTGTAACTCTGTGATATGATTTCACAGAACACAAAGAAGTTTCTCAGAAAGCTTCTTTCTCTTTGTTATCGGAGGATATTTCATTTGGCCCTATAGTCTTCAAAGGTATTCGAAATATCTGTTCTCAGATTCCACATAAATAAGGCTAGCAAAGAGATCCACGAAATACAAATGAAACTCTGTGAGATGAATTAACAGAACACTAAGCAGTTTCTCAGAAAGTTTCTTTCCAGATTTCATCTGAGGATATTTCCTTTTTCACCATAGCCCTCTATGGGCTTCCAAATATCACTTTGCCAATTCCACAAGAACTGTCTTAGCAAAAGGCTTCTTGAGGGGAAAGCTGTAACTCTGTGAGATGATTTCACAGAACCCAAAGAAGTTTCTCAGAAAGCTTCTTTCTATTTGTTATCAGAGGATATTTCCATTGGCCCTATAGTCTTCAAAGGGAACCGAAATATCTGTTTTCAGATTCCACAGAAACAAGGCTAGCAAAGAGATCCACGGAATACAGATGTAACTTTGTGTGTGGAAGTCACACATCACAGCGCCGTTTCTCAGAAAGGTTTTTTGCAGATTTCATCGGAGGATATTTCCTCTTTCGCCATAGCCCTCTATGGGCTTCCAAATATCACTTTGCCAATTTCTCAAGAACTGTCTTAGCGAAAGGCTTCTTGAGGGGAAAGTTGTAACTCTGTGAGATGATTTCACAGAACACAAAGAAGTTTCTCAAAAAGCTTCTTTCTCTTTGTTATCGGAGGATATTTCCTTTGGCCCTATACTCTTCCACGGATCTGAATTATCTGTTCTCAGATTCCACAGAAATAAGGCTAGCAAAGAGATCCACGAAATACCGATGTAACTCTGTGATATGAATTAACAGAACACTAAGCACTTTCTCAGAAAGCTTCTTACAGATTTCATCTGAGGATATTTCCTTTTTCACCGTAGCCCTCTATGGGCTTTCAAATATCACTTTGCCAATTCCAGAAGAACTGTCTTAGCGAAAGGCTTCTTGAGAGGAAAGATGTAACTCTGTGAGATGATTTCACAGAACACAAAGATGTTTCTCAGAGAGTTTCTTTCTCTTTGTTATCGTAGGATATTTCCTTTGGCCCTATAGTCTTCAACGGGATCCGAAATATCTGTTCTCAGATTCCACAGAAATAAGGCTAGCAAAGAGATCCACGAAATACAGATGTAACTCTGTGAGCTGAATTAACAGAACACTAAGCAGTTTCTCAGAAAGCTTCTTTCCAGATTTCATCTGAGTATATTTCATTTTTCAACATAGCCCTCTATGGGCTTCCAAATATCACTTTGCTAATACCACAAGAACTGTCTTAGCGAAAGGCTTCTTGAGGGGAAAGCTGTAACTCTGTGAGATGATTTCACAGAACACAAAGAAGTTTCTCAGAAAGCTTCTTTCCATTTGTTATGGGAGGATATTTCCTTTGGCCCTATAGTCATCAAAGGGATCCGAAATATCTGTTCTCAGATTCCACAGAAATAAGGCTAGCAAAGAGATCCACGAAATACAGATGTAACTCTGTGAGTGGAAGTCACACATCAGAGAGAAGTTTCTCAGAAATCTTCTTTCCAGATTTCATCTGAGGATATTTCCTTTTTCTCCATAGCTCTCTATAGGCTTCTAAATATCACTTTGCCAATTCCAGAAGAACTGTCTTAGCGAAAGGCTTCTTGAGGGGAAAGCTGTAACTCTGTGAGATGATTTCACCGAACACAAAGAAGTTTCACAGAAACCTTCTTTCTCTTTGTTATCGGAGGATATTTCCTTTGGCCCTAAAGACTTCAAAGGGATCCGAAATATCTGTTCTCAGATTCCACAGAAAAACGGCTAGCAAAGAGATCCACGAAATACAGATGTAACTCTATGAGATGTATTAACAGAACACTAAGCAGTTTCTCAGAAAGTTTCTTTCCAGATTTCATCTGAGGATATTTCCTTTTTCACCATAGCCCTCTATGGGCTTCCAAATATCACTTTGCCAATTCCACAAGAACTGTCTTAGCAAAAGGCTTCTTGAGGGGAAAGCTGTAACTCTGTGAGATGATTTCACAGAACCCAAAGAAGTTTCTCAGAAAGCTTCTTTCTATTTGTTATCAGAGGATATTTCCATTGGCCCTATAGTCTTCAAAGGGAACCGAAATATCTGTTTTCAGATTCCACAGAAATAAGGCTAGCAAAGAGATCCACGGAATACAGATGTAACTTTGTGTGTGGAAGTCACACATCACAGCGCCGTTTCTCAGAAAGGTTTTTTGCAGATTTCATCGGAGGATATTTCCTCTTTCGCCATAGCCCTCTATGGGCTTCCAAATATCACTTTGCCAATTTCTCAAGAACTGTCTTAGCGAAAGGCTTCTTGAGGGGAAAGTTGTAACTCTGTGAGATGATTTCACAGAACACAAAGAAGTTTCTCAAAAAGCTTCTTTCTCTTTGTTATCGGAGGATATTTCCTTTGGCCCTATACTCTTCCACGGATCTGAATTATCTGTTCTCAGATTCCACAGAAATAAGGCTAGCAAAGAGATCCACGAAATACCGATGTAACTCTGTGATATGAATTAACAGAACACTAAGCACTTTCTCAGAAAGCTTCTTACAGATTTCATCTGAGGATATTTCCTTTTTCACCGTAGCCCTCTATGGGCTTTCAAATATCACTTTGCCAATTCCAGAAGAACTGTCTTAGCGAAAGGCTTCTTGAGAGGAAAGATGTAACTCTGTGAGATGATTTCACAGAACACAAAGATGTTTCTCAGAGAGTTTCTTTCTCTTTGTTATCGTAGGATATTTCCTTTGGCCCTATAGTCTTCAACGGGATCCGAAATATCTGTTCTCAGATTCCACAGAAATAAGGCTAGCAAAGAGATCCATGAAATACAGATGTAACTCTGTGAGCTGAATTAACAGAACACTAAGCAGTTTCTCAGAAAGCTTCTTTCCAGATTTCATCTGAGGATATTTCCTTTTTCAACATAGCCCTCTATGGGCTTCCAAATATCACTTTGCTAATACCACAAGAACTGTCTTAGCGAAAGGCTTCTTGAGGGGAAAGCTGTAACTCTGTGAGATGATTTCACAGAACACAAAGAAGTTTCTCAGAAAGCTTCTTTCCATTTGTTATCGGAGGATATTTCCTTTGGCCCTATAGTCATCAAAGGGATCCGAAATATCTGTTCTCAGATTCCACAGAAATAAGGCTAGCAAAGAGATCCACGAAATACAGATGTAACTCTGTGAGTGGAAGTCACACATCAGAGAGCAGTTTCTCAGAAATCTTCTTTCCAGATTTCATCTGAGGATATTTCCTTTTTCTCCATAGCTCTCTATAGGCTTCTAAATATCACTTTGCCAATTCCAGAAGAACTGTCTTAGCGAAAGGCTTCTTGAGGGGAAAGCTGTAACTCTGTGAGATGATTTCACCGAACACAAAGAAGTTTCACAGAAACCTTCTTTCTCTTTGTTATCGGAGGATATTTCCTTTGGCCCTAAAGACTTCAAAGGGATCCGAAATATCTGTTCTCAGATTCCACAGAAAAACGGCTAGCAAAGAGATCCACGAAATACAGATGTAACTCTATGAGATGTATTAACAGAACACTAAGCAGTTTCTCAGAAAGTTTCTTTCCAGATTTCATCTGAGGATATTTCCTTTTTCACCATATCCCTCTAGGGGTTCCAAATATCACTTTGCCAATTCCACAAGAACTGTCTTAGCGAAAGGCTTCTTGAGGGGAAAGCTGTAACGCTGTGAGATGATATCACAGAACACAAAGAAGTTTCTCAGAAAGCTTCTTTCTCTTTGTTTTCGGAGGATATTTCCTTTGGCCCTGCATTCTTCAAAGGGATCCGAAATATCTGTTTTCAGATTCCTCAGAAATAAGGCTAGCAAAGAGATCCACGAAATACAGTTGTAAATCTGTGAGCTGAGTTAACAGAACACTAAGCAGTTTCTCAGAAAGCTTCTTTCCAGATTTCATCTGAGGTTATTTCCTATTTCAGCATAGCCCTCTATGGGCTTCCAAATATCACTTTACCAATACGACAAGAACTGTCTTAGCGAACGGCTTCTTGAGGGGAAAGCTGTAACTCTGTGAGAAGATTTCACAGAACACAAAGAAGTTTCTCAGAAAGCTTCTTTCTATTTGTTATCGGAGGATATTTCCTTTGGCCCTATAGTCTTCAAAGGGATCCGAAATATCTGTTCTCAGATTCCACAGAAATAAGGCTAGCAAAGAGATCCACGAAATACAGATGTAACTCTGTGAGTGGAAGTCACACATCAGAGAGCAGTTTCTCGGAAAGCTTCTTTCCAGATTTCATCTGAGGATATTTCCTTTTTCACCATAGCTCTCTAGAGGCTTCTAAATATCACTTTTCCAATTCCACAAGAACTGTCTTAGCGAAAGGCTCCTTGAGGGGAAAGCTGTAACTCGGTGAGATGATTTCACAGAACACAAAGACGTTTCTCAGAAAGCTTCTTTCTCTTTCTTACCGGAGGATATTTCCTTTGGCCCTGTAGTCTTCAAAGGGATCCGAAATATCTGTTCTCAGTTTCCACAGAAATAAGGCCAGCAAAGAGATCCACGAAATTCAGATGAAACTCTGTGAGTGGAAGTCACACATCACAGAGCTGTTTCTCAGAAAGCTTCTTTCCAGATTTCATCGGAGGATATTTCCTTTTTCACCATAGCCCTCTATGGGCTTCCAAATATCACTTTTCCAATTCCACAAGAACTGTCTTAGCGAAAGGCTTCTTGAGAAGAAAGCTGTAACTCTGTGAGATGATTTCACAGAACACAAAGAAGTTTCTCAGAAAGCTTCTTTCTCTTTGTTATCGGAGGATATTTCCTTTGGCCCTATAGTCTTCAAAGGGATCCGAAATATCTGTTCTCAGATTCCACAGAAATAAGGCTAGCAAAGAGATCCACGAAATACAGATGTAACTCTGTGAGTGGAAGTCACACATCACAGAGCAGTTTCTCAGAAAGCTTCTTTCCAGATTTCATCTGAGGATATTTCCTTTTTCACCATAGCCCTCAATGGGCTTCCAAATATCACTTTGCCAATTCCACAAGAACTGTCTTAGCGAAAGGCTTCTTGAGGGGAAAGCTGTACCTCTGTGATATGATTTCACAGAACACAAAGAAGTTTCTCAGAAAGCTTCTTTCTCTTTGTTATCGGAGGATATTTCCTTTGGCCCTATAGTCTTCAAAGGGATCCGAAATATCTGTTCTCAGATTCCACAGAAATAAGGCTAGCAAAGAGATCCACGAAATACAGGTGTAATTCTGTGAGATGAATTAACAGAACACTAAGCAGTTTCTCAGAATGCTTCTTTCCAGATTTCATCTGAGGATATTTCCTTTTTCACCATAGCCCTCTATGGGCTTCCAAATATGACTTTGCCAATTCCACAAGAACTGTCTTAGCGAAAGGCTTCTTGAGGGGAGCGCTGTAACTCTGTGAGATGATTTCACAGAACACAAAGAAGTTTCTCAGAAAGCTTCTTTCTCTTTGTTATTGGAGGATATTTCCTTTGGCCCTATAGTCTTCAAAGGGATCCGAAATATCTGTTCTCAGATTCCACAGAAATAAGGCTAGCGAAGAGATCCACGAAATACAGATGTAACTCTGTGAGTGGAAGTCACACATCACAGAGCCGTTTCTCAGAAAGCTTCCTTCCAGATTTCATCTGAGGATATTTCCTTTTTCACCATAGCCCTCTATGGGCTTCCAAATATCACTTTGCCAATTCCACAAGAACTGTCTTAGCGAAAGGCTTCTTGAGGGGAAAGCTGTAACTCTGTGAGATGATTTCACAGAACACAAAGAAGTTTCCCAGGAAGCTTCTTTTTCTTTGTTATCGGAGGATATTTCCTTTGGCCCTATAGTCTTCAAAGGGATTCCAAATATCTGTTCTCAGATTCCACAGAAATAAGGCTAGCAAAGAGATCCAAGAAATACAGATGTAACTCTGTGAGTGGAAGTCACGCATCACAGAGCAGTTTCTCAGAAAGCTTCTTTCCAGATTTCATCTGAGGATATTTCCTTTTTCACCATAGCCCTCTATGAGCTTCCAAATATCACTTTGCCAATTCCACAAGAACTGTCTTAGCGAAAGGCTTCTTGAGCGGAAAGCTGTAACTCTGTGAGATGATTTCACAGAACACAAAGAAGTTTCTCAGAAAGCTTCTTTCTCTTTGTTATCGGAGGATATTTCATTTGGCCCTATAGTCTTCAAAGGTATTCGAAATATCTGTTCTCAGATTCCACATAAATAAGGCTAGCAAAGAGATCCACGAAATACAAATGAAACTCTGTGAGATGAATTAACAGAACACTAAGCAGTTTCTCAGAAAGTTTCTTTCCAGATTTCATCTGAGGATATTTCCTTTTTCACCATAGCCCTCTATGGGCTTCCAAATATCACTTTGCCAATTCCACAAGAACTGTCTTAGCAAAAGGCTTCTTGAGGGGAAAGCTGTAACTCTGTGAGATGATTTCACAGAACCCAAAGAAGTTTCTCAGAAAGCTTCTTTCTATTTGTTATCAGAGGATATTTCCATTGGCCCTATAGTCTTCAAAGGGAACCGAAATATCTGTTTTCAGATTCCACAGAAATAAGGCTAGCAAAGAGATCCACGGAATACAGATGTAACTTTGTGTGTGGAAGTCACACATCACAGCGCCGTTTCTGAGAAAGGTTTTTTGCAGATTTCATCGGAGGATATTTCCTCTTTCGCCATAGCCCTCTATGGGCTTCCAAATATCACTTTGCCAATTTCTCAAGAACTGTCTTAGCGAAAGGCTTCTTGAGGGGAAAGTTGTAACTCTGTGAGATGATTTCACAGAACACAAAGAAGTTTCTCAAAAAGCTTCTTTCTCTTTGTTATCGGAGGATATTTCCTTTGGCCCTATACTCTTCCACGGATCTGAATTATCTGTTCTCAGATTCCACAGAAATAAGGCTAGCAAAGAGATCCACGAAATACCGATGTAACTCTGTGATATGAATTAACAGAACACTAAGCACTTTCTCAGAAAGCTTCTTACAGATTTCATCTGAGGATATTTCCTTTTTCACCGTAGCCCTCTATGGGCTTTCAAATATCACTTTGCCAATTCCAGAAGAACTGTCTTAGCGAAAGGCTTCTTGAGAGGAAAGATGTAACTCTGTGAGGTGATTTCACAGAACACAAAGATGTTTCTCAGAGAGTTTCTTTCTCTTTGTTATCGTAGGATATTTCCTTTGGCCCTATAGTCTTCAATGGGATCCGAAATATCTGTTCTCAGATTCCACAGAAATAAGGCTAGCAAAGAGATCCACGAAATACAGATGTAACTCTGTGAGCTGAATTAACAGAACACTAAGCAGTTTCTCAGAAAGCTTCTTTCCAGATTTCATCTGAGGATATTTCCTTTTTCACCATAGCCCTCTATGGGCTTCCAAATATCACTTTTCCAATTCCACAAGAACTGTCTAAGAGAAAGGCTTCTTCAGGGGAAAGGTGTAACTCTGTGAGATGATTTCACAGAACACAAAGAAGTTTCACAGAAAGCTTCTACCTCTTTGTTATCGGAGGATATTTGCTTTGGCCCTATAGTCTTCAAAGGGATCCGAAATATCTGTTCTCAGATTCCACAGAAATAAGGCTAGCAAAGAGATCCACGAAATACAGATGTAACTCTGTGAGTGGAAATCATACATCACAGAGCAGTTTCTCAGAAACCTTCTTTCCAGATTTCATCTGAGAATATTTATTTCTTCAACATAGCCCTCTATGGGCTTCCAAATATCACTTTGCGAATTCCACAAGAACTGTCTTAGTGAAAGGCTTCTTGAGGGAAAACCTGTAAATCTGTGAGATGATTTCACAGAACACAAAGAAGTTTCTCAGAAAGCTTCTTTCTCTTTGTTATCGGAGGATATTTCCTTTGGCCCTATAGTATTCAAAGGGATCCGAAATATCTGTTCTCAGATTCCACAGAAATAAGGCTAGCAAAGAGATCCACGAAATACAGATATAACTCTGTGAGTGGAAGTCACACATCACAGAGCAGTTTCTCAGAAAGCTTCCTTCCAGATTTCATCAGAGGATATTTCCTTTTTCACCATAGCCCTCTATGGGCTTCCCAATGTCACTTTGCCAATTCCACAAGAACTGTCTTAGCGAATGGCTTCTTGAGGGGAGCACTGTAACTCTGTGAGATGATATCACAGAACACAAAGAAATTTCTCAGAAACCTTCTTTCTCTTTGTTAATGGAGGATATTTCCTTTGGCCCTATAGTCTTCAAAGGGATCCGAAATATCATTTCTCAGATTACACAGAAATAAGGCTTGCAAAGATATCCACGAAATACAAATGTAACTCTGTGAGATGAATTAACAGTACCCTAAGCAGTTTCTCAGAAAGCATCTTTCCAGATTTCATCTGAGGATATATCCTTTTTCACCATTGCCCTCTATGGGCCTCCAAATATCACTTTGCTAATTCCACAAGAACTGTCTTAGCGAAAGGCTTCCTGAGGGGAAAGCTGTATCTCTGTGAGATTATTTAACAGAACACAAAGAAGTTTTTCAGAAAGCTTCTTTCTCTTTGTTATCGGAGGATATTTCCTTTCGACTATCGTCTTCAAAAGGATCCGAAATAACTGTTCTCAGATTCCACAGAAATAAGGCTAGCAAAGTGATCCACGAAATACAGATGTAAATCAGTGAGATGAATTAACAGAACACTAAGCAGTTTCTCAGAAAGCTTCTTTCCAGATTTCATCTGAGGATATTTCCTTTTTCACCAAAGCACTCTATGGGCTTCCTAATATCACTTTGCCAATTCCACAAAAACTGTCTTAGCGAAAGGCTTCTTGAGGGGAAAGCTGTAACTCTGTGAGATGATTTCACAGAACACAAAGAAGTTTCTCAGAAAGCTTCTTTCTCTTTGTGATCAGAGGATATTTCCTTTGGCCCTATAGTCTTCAAAGGGATCCGAAATATCTGTTCTCAGCTTCCACAGAAATAAGGCTAGCAAAGAGATCCACGAAATACAGATGTAACTCTGTGAGTGGAAGTCACACATCACAGAGCGGTTTCTCAGAAAGCTTCTTTCCAGATTTCATCTGAGGATATTTCCTTTTTCACCATAGCCCTCTATGGGCTTCCAAATATCACTTTGCCAATTCCACAAGAACTGTCTAAGCGAAAGACTTCTTCCGGGATAAGCTGTAACACTGTGAGATGATTTCACAGAACACAAAGAAGTTTCTCAGAAAGCTTCTTTCTCTTTGTTATCGGAGGATATATCCTTTGGCCCTATATTCTTCAAAGGGATCCGAAATATCTGTTCTCAGATTCCACAGAAAGAAGGCTAGCAAAGAGATCCTCGAAATACAGATGTAACTCTGTGAGTGGAAGTCACACATCACAGAGTAGTTTCTCAGAAAGATTCTTTCCAGATTTCATCTGAGGATATTTCCTTTTTCACAATAGCCCTCTATGGACTTCCAAATATCACTTTGCCAATTCCACAACAACTGTCTTAGCGAAAGGCTCCTTGAGGGGAAAGCTGTTACTCTGTGAGATGATTTCACAGAACACAAAGAAGTTTCTCGGAAAGTTTCTCTCTCAGTGTTATCGGAGGATATTTACTTTGACCCTAGAGTCTTCTAAGGGATACCAAATATCTATTCTCAGATTCCACCGAAATGAGGCTAGCAAAGAGATCCACGAAATACAGATGTAACTCTGTGAGTGGAAGTCACACATCACAGAGCAGTTTCTCAGAAATCTTCCTTCCAGATTTCATCTGAGGATATTTCCTTTTTCACCATAGCCCTATATGGGCTTCCAAATATCACTTTGCAAGTTCCATAAGAACTGTCTTAGCGAAAGGCTTCTTGAGGGGAAAGCTGTATCTCTGTGAGATTATTTAACAGAACACAAAGAAGTTTTTCAGAAAGCTTCTTTCTCTTTGTTATCGGAGGATATTTCCTTTCGACTATCGTCTTCAAAGGGATCCGAAATAACTGTTCTCAGATTCCACAGAAATAAGGCTAGCAAAGTGATCCACGAAATACAGATGTAAATCAGTGAGATGAATTAACAGAACACTAAGCAGTTTCTCAGAAAGCTTCTTTCCAGATTTTATCTGAGGATATTTCCTTTTTCACCAAAGCACTCTATGGGCTTCCTAATATCACTTTGCCAATTCCACAAAAACTGTCTTAGCGAAAGGCTTCTTGAGGGGAAAGCTGTAACTCTGTGAGATGATTTCACAGAACACAAAGAAGTTTCTCAGAAAGCTTCTTTCTCTTTGTGATCAGAGGATATTTCCTTTGGCCCTATAGTCTTCAAAGGGATCCGAAATATCTGTTCTCAGCTTCCACAGAAATAAGGCTAGCAAAGAGATCCACGAAATACAGATGTAACTCTGTGAGTGGAAGTCACACATCACATAGCGGTTTCTCAGAAAGCTTCTTTCCAGATTTCATCTGAGGATATTTCCTTTTTCACCATAGCCCTCTATGGGCTTCCAAATATCACTTTGCCAATTCCACAAGAACTGTCTAAGCGAAAGACTTCTTCGGGGATAAGCTGTAACACTGTGAGGTGATTTCACAGAACACAAAGAAGTTTCTCAGAAGGCTTCCTTCTCTTTGTTATCGGAGGATATATCCTTTGGCCCTATATTCTTCAAAGGGATCCGAAATATCTGTTCTCAGATTCCACAGAAAGAAGGCTAGCAAAGAGATCCTCGAAATACAGATGTAACTCTGTGAGTGGAAGTCACACATCACAGAGTAGTTTCTCAGAAAGATTCTTTCCAGATTTCATCTGAGGATATTTCCTTTTTCACAATAGACCTCTATGGACTTCCAAATATCACTTTGACAATTCCACAAGAACTGTCTTAGCGAAAGGCTTCTTGAGGGGAAAGCTGTAACTCTGTGAGATGATTTCACAGAACACAAAGAAATTTCTCGGAAAGTTTCTCCCTCAGTGTTATCGGAGGATATTTACTTTGACCCTAGAGTCTTCTAAGGGATCCCAAATATCTGTTCTCAGATTCCATAAAAATAAGGCTAGCAAAGAGATCCACGAAATACAGATGTAACTCTGTGAGAGGAATTAACAGAACACAAAGCAGTTTCTCAGAAAGCTTCTTTCCAGATTTCAACTGAGGATATTTCCTTTTTCACCATAGCCCTCTATGGGCTTCCAAATATCACCTTGCCAATTCCACAAGAACTGTCTTAGTGAAAGGCTTCTTGAGAGGAAAGCTGAAACTCTGTGAGATGATTTCACAGAACACAAAGAAGTTTCTCAGAGAGTTTCTTTCTCTTTGTTATCGGAGGATATTTCCTTTGGCCCTAAGTCTTCAAAGGGATCCGAAATATCTGTTCTCAGATTCCACAGAAATAAGGCTAGCGAAGAGATCCAAGAAATACAGATGTAACTCTGTGAGCTGAATTAACAGAACACTAAGCAGTTTCTCAGAAAGCTTCTTTCCAGATTTCATCTGAGTATATTTCCTTTTTCACCATAGCCCTCTATTGGCTTCCAAATATCACTGTGCCAATTCCGCAAGAACTCTCTTAGCGAAAAGCTTGTTGAGGGGAAAGCTGTAACTCTGTGAGATGATTTCACAGAACACAAAGAAGTTTCTCAGAAAGCTTCTTTCTCTTTGTTATCGGAGGATATTTCCTTTGGCCCTATAGTTTTCAAAGGGATTCGAAATATCTGTTCTCAGATTCCACAGAAATAAGGCTAGCAAAGAGATCCACGAAATACAGATGTAACTCTGTGTGTGGAAGTCACACATCAGAGAGCAGTTTCTCAGAAAGCTTCTTTCCAGATTTCATCTGAGGATATTTCCTTTTTCACCTTAGCCCTCTATGGGCTTCTAAATATCACTTTGCCAATTCCACAAGAACTGTTTTAGCGAAAGGCTTCCTGAGGGGAAAGCTGTAACTCTGTGAGATGATTTCACAGAACACAAAGAAGTTTCTCAGAAAGCTTCTTTCTCTTTGTTATTGGAGGGTATTTACTTTGGAACTATCGTCTTCTAAGGGATCCTAAATATCTGTTCTCAGATTCCACAGAAATAAGGCTAGCGAAGAGATCCTCGAAATACAGACGTAACTCTGTGAGTGGAAGTCTCACCTCACAGAACAGTTTCTCAGAAAGCTTCTTTCCAGATTTCATCTGGGGATATTTCCTTTTTCACCATAGCCCCCTATGGGCTTCCAAATATCACTTTGTCAATTCCACAGGAACTGTCTTAGCGAAATCCTTCTTGAGGGGAAAGCTGTAACTCTGTTAGATGATTTCCAGAACACAAAGAAGTTTCTCAGAAAGCTTCTTTCTCTTTGTTATCGGAGGATATTTCCTTTGGCCCTGCAGTCTTCAAAGGGATCCGAAATATCTGTTCTTATTCCTCAGAAATAAGGCTAGCAAAGAGATCCACGAAATACAGTTGTAACTCTGTGAGCTGAGTTAACAGAACACTAAGCAGTTTCTCAGAAAGCTTCTTCCCAGATTTCATCTGAGGATATTTCCTTTTTCAGCATAGCCCTCTATGGGCTTCCAAATGTCACTTTGCCAATTCCACAAGAACTGTCTTAGCGAAAGGCTTCTTGAGAGGAAAGATGTAACTCTGTGAGATGATTTCACAGAACACAAAGAAGTTTCTCAGAGAGTTTCTTTCTCTTTGTTATCGTAGGATATTTCCTTTGGCCCTATAGTCTTCAACGGGATCCGAAATATCTGTTCTCAGATTCCACAGAAATAAGGCTAGCAAAGAGATCCACGAAATACAGATGTAACTCTGTGAGATGAATTAACAGAACACTAAGCAGTTTCTCAGAAAGCTTCTTTCCAGATTTCATCTGAGGATATTTCCTTTTTCACCATAGCCCTCTATGGGCTTCCAAATAGCGAAAGGCTTCTTGAGGGGAAAGCTGTAACTCTGTGAGATGATTTCACAGAACACAAAGAGGTTTCTCAGAAAGCTTCTTTCTCTTTGTTATCGGAGGATATTTACTATGGCCCTATAGTCTTCTAAGGGATCCGAAATATCTGTTTTCAGATTCCACTGAAATAAGGCTAACAAAGAGATCAACGAAATACAGATGTAAATCTGTGAGATGAATTAACAGAACACTAAGCAGTTTCACAGAAATGTTCTTTCCAGATTTCATCTGAGGATATTTCCTTTTTCACCAAAGCACTCTATGGGCTTCCTAATATCACTTTGCCAATTCCACAAGAACTGTTTTAGCGAAAGGTTTCTTGAGGGGAAAGTTGTAACTCTGTGAGATGATTTCACAGAACACAAAGAAGTTTCTCAGAAAGCTTCTTTCTCTTTGTTATTGGAGGGTATTTACTTTGGCCCTATCGTCTTCTAAGGGATCCTAAATATCTGTTCTCAGATTCCATAGAAATAAGGCTAGCGAAGAGATCCTCGAAATACAGATGTAACTCTGTGAGTGGAAGTCACACATCACAGAGCAGTTTCTCAGAAAGCTTCTTTCCAGATTTCATCTGAGGATAATTCCTTTTTCACCATAGCCCTCTATGGGCTTCCAAATACCACTTTGCCAATTCCACAAGAACTGTCTTAGCGAAAGGCTTCTTGAGGGGAGCGCTGTAACTCTGTGAGATGATTTCACCTAACACAAAGAAGTTTCACAGAAAGCTTCTTTCTCTTTGTTATCGGAGGATATTTCCTTTGGCCCTATAGTCTTCAAAGGGATCCGAAATATCTGTTCTCAGATTCCACAGAAATAAGGCTAGCATAGCGATCCATGAAATACAGATGTAACTCTGTGAGATGAATTAACATAACACTAAGCAGTTTCTCAGAAAGTTTCTTTCCAGATTTCATCTGAGGATATTTCCTTTTTCACCATATCCATCTAGGGGTTCCAAATATCACTTTGCCAATTCCATAAGAACTGTCTTAGCAAACGGCTTATTGAGGGGAAAGCTGTAACTCTGTGAGATGATTTCACAGAACACAAAGAAGTTTCTGAGAAAGCTTCTTTCTCTTTGTTATCTGAAGATATTTCCTTTGGCCCTATAGTCTTCAAAGGGATCCGAAATATCTGTTCTTGGATTCCACAGAAATAACGCTAGCGAAGGGATCCTCGAAATACAGATGTAACTGTGTGAGTGGAAGTCACACAATACAGAGCAGTTTCTCAGGAAGCTTCTTTCCAGATTTCATCTGAGGATATTTCCTTTTTCACCATAGCCCACTATGGTCTTCCCAATATCACTTTGCAAATTCCACAAGAACTGTCTTAGCGAAAGGCTTCTTGAGGGGAAAGCTGTAACTCTGTGAGATGATTTCACAGAACACAAAGAAGTTTCTCAGAAAGCTTCTTTCTCTTTGTTATTGGAGGATATTTCCTTTGGCCCTAGAGTCTTCAAAGGGATCCGAAATATCTGTTCTGAGATTCCACAGAAATAAGGCTAGCGAAGATATCCACGAAATACAGATGTAACACTGTGAGTGGAAGTCCCACATCACAGAGCAGTTTCTCAGGAAGCTTCTTTCCAGATTTCATCTGAGAATATTTCCTTTTTCACCAAAGCCCTCTATGGGCTTCCAAATATCACTTTGCCAATTCCACAAGAACTGTCTTAGCGAAAGGCTTCTTGAGGGGAAAGCTGCAACTCTGTGAGATGATTTCACAGAACACGAAGAAGTTTGTCAGAAAGCTTCTTTCTCTTTGTTATCGGAGGATATTTCCTTTGGCCCTAGAGTCTTCAAAGGGATCCGAAATATCTGTTCTCAGATTCCACAGAAATAAGGCTAGCAAAGTGATTCACGAAATACAGATGTAACTCTGTGAGATGAATTAACAGAACACTAAGCAGTTTCTCAGAAAGCTCCTTGCCAGATTTCATCGGAGGATATTTCCTTTTTCACCATAGCCCTCTATGGGCTTTCAAATATCACTTTGCCAAATACACAAGAACTGTCATAGCGAAAGGCTTCTTGAGGGGAAAGCTGTAACTCTGTGAGATGATTTCACAGAACACAAATAGGTTTCTCAGAAAGCTTCTTTCTCTATGTTATCTGAGGATATTTACTTTGGCCCTATAGTCTTCCAAGGGATCCGAAATATCTGTTCTCAGATTCCACAGATATAAGGCTAGCAAAGAGATCCACGAAATACAGATGTAAATCTGTGAGATGAATTAACAGAACACTAAGCAGTTTCTCAGAAAACTTCTTTCCAGATTTCATCTGAGGATATTTCCTTTTTCAGCATAGCCCTCTATGGGATTCCTAATATCACTTTGCCAATTCCACAAGAACTGTCTTAGCGAAAGGCTTCCTGAGGGGAAAGCTGTAACTCTGTGAGATGATTTCACAGAACACAAAGAAGTTTCTCAGAAAGCTTCTTTCTCTTTGTTATCGGAGGATATTTCCTTTGGCCCTATAGTCTTAAAGGGATCCGAAATATCTGTTCTCAGATTCCACAGAAGTAAGGCTAGCAAAGTTATCCACGAAATACAGATGTAACACTGTGAGCTGAATTAACAGAACACGAAGCATTTTTTCAGAAATCTTCTTTCCCGATTTCATCTGAGGATATTTCCTTTTTCAGCATAGCCCTCTAGGGGCTTCCAAATAGCGAAAGGCTTCTTGAGGGGAAAGCTGTAACTCTGTGAGATGATTTCACAGAACACAAAGAGGTTTCTCAGAAAGCTTCTTTCTCATTGTTATCGGAGGATATTTCCTTTGGCCCTATAGTCTTCAAAGGGATCCGAAATATCTGTTCTCAGATTCCACAGAAATAAGGCTAGCAAAGAGATCCACGAAATACAGATGTAACTCTGAGAGTGGAAGTCACACATCACAGAGCAGTTTCTCAGAAAGATTCTTTCCAGATTTCATCTGAGCATATTTCCTTTTTCACCATAGCCCTCTATGGGCTTCCAAATATCACTTTGCCAATTCCACAAGAACTGTCTTAGAGAAAGTCTTCTTGAGGGGAAAGCTGTAAGTCTGTGAGATGATTTCACAGAACACATAGAAGTTTCCCAGAAAGCTTCTTTCTCTTTGTTATCGGAGGATATTTCCTTTGGCCCCATAGTCTTCAAAGGGATCCAAAATATCTGTTCTCAGATTCCACAGAAATAAGGCTAGCAAAGAGATCCACGAAATACAGATGTAACCCTGGAGATGAATTAACAGAACACTAAGCAGTTTCTCAGAAAGTTTCTTTCCAGATTTCATCTGAGGATATTTCCTTTTTCACCATATCCCTCTAGGGGTTCCATATATCACTTTGCCAATTCCATAAGAACTGTCTTTGCGAACGGCTTCTTGAGGGGAAAGCTGTAACTCTGTGAGATGATTTCACAGAACACAAAGAAGTTTCTCAGAAAGCTTCTTCCTCCATGTTACCGGAGGATATTTCCTTTGGCCCTATAGTCTTCAAAGGGATCCGAAATATCTGTTCTCAGATTCCATAGAAATAAGGCTAGCAAAGAGATCCACGAAATACAGATGTAACTCTGTGAGGGGAAGTCACACATCACAGAGCAGTTTCTCAGAAAGCTTCTTTCCAGATTTCATCTGAGGATATTTCCTTTTCCCCATAGCCCTCTATGGGCTTCCAAATATCACTTGGCCAATTCCACAAGAACTGACTTAGCGAAAGGTTTCTTGAGGGGAAAGCTGTAACTCTGTGAGATGTTTTCACAGAACACAAAGAAGTTTCCCAGAAAGCTTCTTTCTCTTTGTTATCGGAGGATATTTCCTTTGGCCCTATAGTCTTAAAGGGATCGGAAATATCTGTTCTCAGATTCCACAGAAGTAAGGCTAGCAAAGTTATCCACGAAATACAGATGTAACACTGTGAGCTGAATTAACAGAACACGAAGCATTTTCTCAGAAATCTTCTTTCCCGATTTCATCTGAGGATATTTCCTTTTTCAGCATAGCCCTCTAGAGGCTTCCAAATATCACTTTGCCAATTCCACAAGAACTGTCATAGCGAAAGGCTTCTTGAGGGGAAAGCTGTAACTCTGTGACATGATTTCACAGAACACAAAGAGGTTTCTCAGAAAGCTTCTTTCTCTTTGTTATCGGAGGATATTTACTATGGCCCTATAGTCTTCTAAGGGATCCGAAATATATGTTCTCAGATTCCACAGAAATAAGGCTAACAAAGATATCGACGAAATACAGATGTAAATCTGTGAGATGAATTAACAGAACACTAAGCAGTTTCACAGAAAGGTTCTTTCCAGATTTCATCTGAGGATATTTCCTTTTTCACCAAAGCACTCTATGGGCTTCCTAATATCACTTAGCCAATTCCACAAGAACTGTCTTAGCCAAAGGCTTCTTGAGGGGAAAGCTGTAACTCTGTGAGATGATTTCACAGAACACAAAGAAATTTCTCAAAAATCTTCTTTCTCTTTGTTAACGGAGGATATTTCCTTTGGTCGTATAGTATTCAAAGGGAACCTAAATATCTGTTCTCAGATTCCACAGAAATAAGGCTAGCAAAGAGATCCAGGAACTACAGATGTAACTCTGTGAGATGAATTAACAGAACACTAAGCAGTTTCTCAGAGAGTTTCTTTCCAGATTTCATCTGATGATATTTCCTTTTTCACCATAGCCCTCTGTGGGCTTCCAAATATCACTTTGCCAATTCCACAAGAACTGTCCTAGCGAAAGGCTTCTTGAGGGGAAAGCTGAAACTCTGTGAGATGATTTCACAGAACACAAAGAAGTTTCTCAGAAAGCTTCTTTCTCTTTATTTTCGGAGGATATTTCCTTTGGCCTAGAGTCTTCCAAGGGATCCGAAATATCTGTTCTCAGATTCCACAGAAATAAGGCTAGCAAAGTGATCCAAGAAATACAGATGTAACTATGTGAGATGAATTAACAGAACACTAAGCAGTTTCTCACAAAGCTTCTTTCCAGATTTCATCGGAGGATATTTCCTTTGGCCCTATAGTCCTCAAAGGGATCCGAAACATCTGTTCTCAGATTCCACAGAAATAAGGCTAGCAAAGAGACCCACGAAATACAGATGTAACTCTGTGAGTGGAAGTCACACATCACAGAGCAGTTTCTCAGAAAGCTTCTTTTCAGATTAGATCTTAGGATATTTCCTTTTTCACCATAGCCCTCTATGGGCTTCCAAATATCACTTGGCCAATTCCACAAGAACTGTCTTAGCGAAAGGCTTCTTGAGGGGAAAGCTGTAACTCCGTTAGATGATTTCACAGAACACAAAGAAGTTTCTCAGACAGCTTCTTTCTCTTTGTTATCGGAGGATATTTCCTTTGGCCCTATAGTCTTCAAAGGGATCCGAAATATCTGTTCTCAGATTCCACAGAAATAAGGCTAGCAAAGAGATCCAAGAAATAAAGATGTAACTCTGTGAGATGAATTTACAGAACACTAAGCAGTTTCTCAGAAAGCTTCTTTCCAGATTTCATCTGAGGATACTTCCTTTTTCACCATAGCCCTCTAGGGATTCCAAATATCACTTTGCCAATTCCACAAGAACTGTCTTAGCGAACGGCTTCTTGAAGGGAAAGCTGTAACTCTGTGAGATGATTTCACAGAACACAAAGACGTTTCTCAGAAAGCTTCTTTCTCTTTGTTATCGGAGGATATTTCCCTTGGCCCTATAGACTTCAAAGGGATCCGAAATATCTGTTCTCAGTTTCCACAGAAATAAGGCTAGCAAAGAGATACACGAAATACAGATGTAACTCTGTGAATGTAAGTAACACATCTCAGAGTAGATTCTCAGAAAGCTTCTTTCCAGATTTCATCTGAGGATATTTCCTTTTTCACCATAGCCCTCTATGGGTTTCCAAATATCACTTGGCCAATTACACAAGAACTGTCTTAGCGAAAGACTTCTTGAGGGGAAAGCTCTAACTCTGTGAGATGATTTCACAGAACACAAAGAAGTTTCTCAGAAAGCTTCTTTCTCTTTGTTACCGGAGGATATTTCCTTTGGCCCTATAGTCTTCAAAGGGATCCGAAATATCTGTTCTCAGATTCCACAGAAATAAGGCTAGCAAAGAGTTCCTCGAAATACAGATGTAACTCTGTGAGTGGAAGTCACACATCACAGAGCAGTTTCTCACAAAGCTTCTTTCCAGATTCCATCTGAGGATATTTCCTTTTTCACCATAGCCCTCTATGGCCTTCCAAATATCACTTTGCCAATTCCAGAAGAACAGTCTTAGCGAAAGGCTTTTTAGGGGAAAGGTGTAACTCTTTGAGATGATTTCACAGACAACAAAGAAGTTTCTCAGAAATCTTCTTTCTCTTTGTTATCGGAGGATATTTCCTTTGGCCCTATAGTATTCAAAGGAATCTGAAATATCTGTTCTCAGATTCCACAGAAACAAGGCTAGCAAAGAGATACACGAAATACAGATGTAACTCTCTGAGATGAATTAACAGAACACTACGCAGTTTCTCAGAGATTTTCTTTCCAGATTTCATCTGAGGATATTTCCTTTTTCACCATAGCCCTCTATGGGCTTCCAAATATCACTTTGCCAATTCCACAAGAACTGTCTTAGAGAAAGGCTTCCTGAGGGGAAAGCTGTAACTCTGCGAGACGATTTCAAAGAACACAAAGAAGTTTCTCAGAAAGCTTCTTTCTCTTTGTTATCGGAGGATATTTCCATTGGCCCTATAGTCTTCAAAGGGATCCGAAATATCTGTTCTCAGATTCCACAGAAATAAGGCCAGCAAAGAGATCCACGAAACAAAGATGTAACTCTGTGAGTGGAAGTCACACATCAGAGAGCAGTTTCTCAGAAAGCTTCTTTCCAGATTTCATCGGAGTATATTTCCTTTTTCAACATAGCCCTCTATGGGCTTCCAAATATCACTTTGCCAATTACACAAGAACTGTCTTAGCGAAAGGCTTCTTGAGGGGAAAGCTGTAACTCTGTGAGATGATTTCACAGAACACAAAGTAGTTTCTCAGAAAGCTTCTTTCTCTTTGTTACCGGAGGATATTTCCTTTGGCCCTATAGTCTTCAAAGGGATCCGAAACATCTGTTCTCAGATTCCACAGAAATAAGGCTAGCAAAGAGACCCACGAAATACAGATGTAACTCTGTGAGTGGAAGTCACACATCACAGAGCAGTTTCTCAGAAAGCTTCTTTTCAGATTTGATCTGAGGATATTTCCTTTTTCACCATAGCCCTCTATGGGCTTCCAAATATCACTTGGCCAATTCCACAAGAACTGTCTTAGCGAAAGGCTTCTTGAGGGGAAAGCTGTAACTCCGTTAGATGATTTCACAGAACACAAAGAAGTTTCTCAGACAGCTTCTTTCTCTTTGTTATCGGAGGATATTTCCTTTGTCCCTATAGTCTTCAAAGGGATCCGAAATATCTGTTCTCAGATTCCACAGAAATAAGGCTAGCAAAGAGATCCAAGAAATAAAGATGTAACTCTGTGAGATGAATTTACAGAACACTAAGCAGTTTCTCAGAAAGCTTCTTTCCAGATTTCATCTGAGGATACTTCCTTTTTCACCATAGCCCTCTAGGGATTCCAAATATCACTTTGCCAATTCCAGAAGAACTGGCTTAGCGAACGGCTTCTTGAAGGGAAAGCTGTAACTCTGTGAGATGATTTCACAGAACACAAAGACGTTTCTCAGAAAGCTTCTTTCTCTTTGTTATCGGAGGATATTTCCCTTGGCCCTATAGTCTTCAAAGGGATCCGAAATATCTGTTCTCAGATTCCACAGAAATAAGGCTAGCAAAGAGATACACGAAAAACAGATGTAACTCTGTGAATGTAAGTCACACATCTCAGAGTAGATTCTCAGAAAGCTTCTTTCCAGATTTCATCTGAGGATATTTCCTTTTTCACCATAGCCCTCTATGGGTTTCCAAATATCACTTGGCCAATTCCACAAGAACTGTGTTAGCGAAAGACTTCTTGAGGGGAAAGCTCTAACTCTGTGAGATGATTTCACAGAACGCAAAGAAGTTTCTCAGAAAGCTTCTTTCTCTTTGTTACCGGAGGATATTTCCTTTGGCCCTATAGTCTTCAAAGGGATCCGAAATATCTGTTCTCAGATTCCACAGAAATAAGGCTAGCAAAGAGTTCCTCGAAATACAGATGTAACTCTGTGAGTGGAAGTCACACATCACAGAGCAGTTTCTCACAAAGCTTCTTTCCAGATTCCATCAGAGGATATTTCCTTTTTCACCATAGCCCTCTATGGGCTTCCAAATATCACTTTGCCAATTCCAGAAGAACTGTCTTAGCGAAAGGCTTTTTAGGGGAAAGGTGTAACTCTGTGAGATGATTTCACAGACAACAAAGAAGTTTCTCAGAAATCTTCTTTCTCTTTGTTATCGGAGGATATTTCCTTTGGCCCTATAGTATTCAAAGGGATCTGAAATATCTGTTCTCAGGTTCCACAGAAACAAGGCTAGCAAAGAGATACACGAAATACAGATGTAACTCTCTGAGATGAATTAACAGAACACTACGCCGTTTCTCAGAGATTTTCTTTCCAGATTTCATCTGAGGATATTTCCTTTTTCACCATAGCCCTCTATGGGCTTCCAAATATCACTTTGCCAATTCCACAAGAACTGTCTTAGAGAAAGGCTTCTTGAGGGGAAAGCTGTAACTCTGCGAGACGATTTCAAAGAACACAAAGAAGTTTCTCAGAAAGCTTCTTTCTCTTTGTTATCGGAGGATATTTCCATTGGCCCTATAGTCTTCAAAGGGATCCGAAATATCTGTTCTCAGATTCCACAGAAATAAGGCTAGCAAAGAGATCCACGAAATACAGAAAACTCTCTGAGATGAATTAGCAGAACACTAAGCAGTTTCTCAGAAAGCTTCTTGCCAGATTTCATCTGAGGATATTTCCTTTTTCACCATAGCCCCCTAGGGGTTCCAAATATCACTTTGCCAATTCCACAAGAACTGTCTTAGCGAAAGGCTTCTTGAGGGGAAAGCTGTAACTCTGTGAGACGATTTCACAGAACACAAAGAAGTTTTTCAGAAAGCTTCTTTCCCTTTGTTATCGGAGGATATTTCCTTTGGCCCTATAATCTTCAAAGGGATCCGAAATATCTGTTCTCAGATTCCACAGAAACAAGGCAAGCAAAGAGATCCACGAAATACAGATGTAACTCTCTGAGATGAATTATCAGAACACTAAGCAGATTCTCAGAAACCTTCTTTCCAGATTTCATCTGAGGGTATTTATTTTTTTCAACATAGCCCTCTATGGGCTTCCAAATATCACTTTGCCAATTGCACAGGAACTGTCTTAGCGAAAGGCTTCTTGAAGGGAAAGCTGTAACTCTGTGAGATGATTTCACAGAACACAAAGAAGTTTCTCAGAAAGCTTCTTTCTCTTTGTTATCGGAGGATATTTCCTTTGGCCCTATAGTCTTCAAAGGGATCCGAAATATCTGTTCTCAGATTCCACAGAAATAAGACTAGCAAGGAGATCCACGAAATACAGGTGTAACTCTGTGAGGGAAGTCACACATCACAGAGCAGTTTCTCAGAAAGCTTCTTTCCAGATTTCATCTGAGGATATTTCCTTTTTCACCATAACCCTCTATGGGCTTCCAAATGTCACTTTGCCAATTCCACAAGAACTGTCTTAGCGAAAGGCTTCTTGAGGGGAAAGCTGTAACTCCGTGAGATGATTTCACAGAACACAAAGAAGTTACTCAGAAAGCTTCTTTCTCTTTGTTACCGGAGGATATTTCCTTTGGCCTTATAGTCTTCAAAGGGATCCGAAATATCTGTTCTCAGATTCCACAGATATAAGACAAGCAAGGAGATCCACGAAATACATGTGTAACTCTGTGAGGGAAGTCACACATCACAGAGCAGTATCTGAGAAAGCTTCTTTCCAGATTTCATCTGAGGATATTTCCTTTTTCACCATAGCCCTCTATTGGCTTTCAAATGTCACTTGGCCAATTCCACAAGAACTGTCTTAGCGAAAGGCTTCTTGAGGGGAAAGGTGTAACTCTGTGAGACGATTTCACAGAACACAAAGACGTTTCTCAGAAAGCTTCTTTCTCTGTGTTACCGGAGGATATTTCCTTTGGCCCTATAATCTTCAAAGGGATCCGAAATATCTGTTCTCAGATTCCACAGAAATAAGGCTAGCAAAGAGATCCACGAAATGCAGATGTAACTCTGTGAATAGAAATCACACATCATAGAGCAGTTTCTCAAAAAGCTTCTTTCGAGATTTCGTCTGAGGGTATTTCCTTTTTCACCATAGCCCTCTATGGGCTTCCAAATATCACTTTGCCAATTCCACAAGAACTGTCTTAGCGAAAGTCTTCTTGAGGGGCAAGCTGTAACTCTGTGGGATGATTTCACAGAACACAAAGAAGTTTCTCAGAAAGCTTCTTTCTCTTTGTTATCGGAGGATATTTCCTTTGGCCCTGTAGTCTTTAAAGGGATCTGAAATATCTGTTCTCAGATTACACAGAAATAAGGCTAGCAAAGGGATTCACGAAATACAGATGTAACTCCCTGAGATGAATTAGCAGAACACTAAGCAGTTTCTCAGAAAGCTTCTTTCCAGATTTCATCTGTGTATATTTATTTTTTCACCATAGCCCTCTAGGGCCTTCCAAATATCACTTTGCCAATTCCACAAGAACTGTCTTAGCGAAAGGCTTCTTGAGGGGAAAGCTGTAATTCTGTGAGATGATTTCACAGAACACAAAGAAGTTTCTCAGAAAGCTTCTTTCTCTTTGTTATCGGAGGATATTTCCTTAGGACCTATAGTCTTCAAAGGGATCCGAAATATCTGGTCTCAGATTCCACATAAATAAGGCTAGCAAAGAGATCCACGAAATACAGATGTAACTCTGTGAGTGGAAGTCACACATCACAGAGCCGTTTCTCAGAAAACTTCTTTCCGGATTTCATCTGAGGATATTTCCTTTTTCACCATAGCCTTCTATGGGCTTCCAAATATCACTTTGCCAATTCCACAAGAACTGTCTTAGCGAAAGGCTTCTTGAAGGGAAAGCTGTAACTCTGTGAGATGATTTCACATAACACAAAGAAGTTTCTCAGAAAGCTTCTTTCTCTTTGTTATCGGAGGATATTTCCTTTGCACCTGTAGTCTTCAAAGGGATCCGAAATATCTGTTCTCAGATTCCACAGAAATAAGGCTAGAAAGGAGATCCAAGATATACAAATGTAACTCTGTGAGCTGAATTAACAGAACACTAAGCAGTTTCTCAGAAAGCTTCGTTCCAGATTTCATCTGAGGTTATTTCCTTTTTCACCATAGCCCTCTATGGGCTTCCAAATATCACTTTGCCAATTCCACAAGAACTGTCTTAGCGAAAGGCTTCTTGATGGAAAACTGTAACTCTGTGAGATGATTTCACAGAACACAAAGAAGTTTCTCAGAAAATTTCTTTCTCTTTGTTATCGGAGGATATTTCCCTGGCCCTGTAGTGTTCGAAGGGATCCGATATATCTGTTCTCACCTTTCACAGAAATAAGGCTAGCAAAGAAATCCACGAAATACAGATGTAACTCTGTGAGCTGAATTAACAGAACACTAAGCAGTTTCTGAGAAAGATTCTTTCCAGATTTCAACTGAGGATATTTCCTTTTTCAACATATCCCTCTATGGGCTTCCAAATATCACTTTGCCAATTCCACCAGAACTGTCTTAGCGAAAGGCTTCTTGAGGGGAAAGCTGTAACTCTGTGAGATGATTTCACAGAACACAAAGAAGTTTCTCAGAAAGCTACTTTCTCTTTGTTATCGGAGGGTATTTACTTTGGAACTATCGTCTTCTAAGTGATCCTAAATATCTGTTTTCAGATTCCACAGAAATAAGGCTAGCAAAGAGATCCACGAAATACAGATGTAACTCTGTGACCTGAATTAACAGAACACTAAGCATTTTCTCAGAAAGCTTCTTTCCAGATTTCATCTGCGGATATTTCCTTGTTCACCGTAGCCCTCTTTGGGCTTCAAAATATCACTTTGCCAATTCCACAAGAACTGTCTTAGCGAAAGGCTTCTTGAGGGGAAAGCTGTAACTCTATGTGATGATTTCAGAGAACACAAAGAAGTTTCTCAGAAAGCTTCTTTCTCTTTGTTATCGGAGGATATTTCCTTTGGCCCTATAGTCTTCAAAGGGATCCGAAGTATGTGTTCTCAGATTCCACAGAAATAAGTCTAGCAAAGAGATCCTCGAAGTAGAGTTGTAACTCTGTGAGTGGAAGTCACACATCACAGAGCAGTTTCTCAGAAAGCTTCTTTCCAGATTTCATCTGAGGATATTTCCTTTTTCACCATAGCCCTCTATAGGCTACCAAATATCACTTTGCCAATTCCACAAGAACTGTCTTAGCGAAAGGCTTCTTGAGGGGAAAGCTGTAACTGTGTGAGATGACTTCACGGAACAGAAAGAAATTTCTCAGAAAGCTTCTTTCTCTTTGTTATCGTAGGATATTTCCTTTGGCCCTATAGTCTTCAAAGTGATCCGAAGTATCTCTTCCCAGATTCCACAGAAATAAGGCTAGCAGAGATCCACGAAATACAGATGTAACTCTGCGAACTGAATCAACAGAACACTAAGCATTATCTCAGAAACCTACTTTCCAGATTTCATCTGAGGATATTTCCTTTTTCACCGTAGCCCTCTATGGGCTTCCAATATCACTTTGCCAATTCCACAAGAACTGTCTTAACGAAAGGATTCTTGAGGGGAAAGCTGTAACTCTCTGAGATGATTTCACAGAACAAAAGAAGTTTCTCAGAAAGCTTCTTTCTCTTTGTTATCCGAGGATATTTCCTTTGACCCTATATTTTTCAAAGGGACCGAAATATCTGTTCTCAGATTCCACAGAAATAAGGCTAGGAAAGAGATCCAAGAAATACAGATATAACTCAGTGAGATGAATTAACAGAACACTAAGCAGTTTCTCAGAAAGCTTCTTTCCAGATTTCATCTGAGGATATTTCCTTTTTCACCATAGCCCTCTAAGGGCTTACAAATATCACTTTGCCAATTCCACAAGAACTGTATTAGTGAAAGGCTTTTTGATGGGAGAGCTGTAACTCTGTGAGATGATTTCACAGAACACAAAGAAGATTCTCAGAAAGCTTCTTTCTCTTTGTTATTGGAGGATATTTCCTTTGGCCCTATAGTCTTCAAAGGGATCAGAAATATCTGTTGTCAGATTCCACAGAAATAAGGATAGCAAAGGGATCAAAGAAATACAGATGTAACACTGTGAAATGAATTAACAGAACCCTAATCAGTTTCTCAGAAATCTTCTTTCCAGATTTCATCTGAGGATATTTACTTTTTCACCATAGCCCTCTAGGGGTTCCAAATATCACTTTGCCGATTCCACATGAACTGTCTTAGCGAAAGGCTTCTTGAGGGGAAAGATGTAACTGTGGGAGATGACTTCACAGAACAGAAAGAAATTTCTCAGAAAGCTTCTTTCTCTTTGTTATCGGAGGATATTTCCTTTGGCCCTATAATCTTCAAAGGGATCCGAAATATCTGTTCTCAGATTCCACAGAAATAAGGCTAGCAAGGAGATCCACGAAAAACACTTGTAACTCTGTGAGTGCAAGTCACACATCACAGAGCAGTTTCTCAGAAAGCTTCTTTCCAAATTTCATCTGAGGATATTTCCTTTTTCACCATAGCCCTCTATGAGCTTCCAAATATCACTTTGCCAATTCCACAAGAACTGTCTTAGCGAAAGGCTTCTCGAAGGGAAAGCTGAAACTCTGTGAGATGATTTCACAGAACACAAAGAAGTTTCTCAGAAAGCTTCTTTCTCTTTGTTATCGGAGGATGTTTCCTTTGGCCCAATAGTCTTCAAGGGGATCCGAAATATCTGTTCTCAGATTCCACAGAAATAAGGCTAGCAAAGAGATCCACGAAATACAGATGTAACTCTGTGAGTGGAAGTCACACATGACAGAACAGTTTCTCAGAAAGCTTCTTTTCAGGTTTCACCTGAGGATATTTCCTTTTTCACCATAGCCCTCTATGGGCTTCCAAATAAAACTTTGCCATTTCCACAAGAACTGTCTTAGCGAAAGCCTTCTTGAGGGGAAAGCTGTAACTCTGTGAGATGATTTCACAGAACACAAAGAAGTTTCTCAGAAAGCTTCTTTCTCTTTGTTATCGGAGGTTATTCCCTTTGGCCCTATAGTTTTCAAAGGGATCCGAAATATCTGTTCTCCGATTCCACAGAAATAAGGCTAGCAAAGAGATCCACGAAATACAGATGTAACTCTGTGAGATGAATTAACAGAACACTAAGCAGTTTATCAGAAACCTTCTTTCCAGATTTCATCTGAGGATAATTCCTTTTTCACCATAGCCCTCTATGGGCTTCCAAATACCACTTTGCCAATTCCACAAGAACTGTCTTGGCGAAAGGCTTCTGGAGGGGAAAGCTGTATCTCTGTGAGGTGATTTCACAGAACACAAAGAAGTTTCTCAGAAAGCTTCTTTCTCTTTTTTATCGGAGGATAGTTCCTTTGGCCCTATAGTCTTCAAAGGGATCCGAAATATCTGTTCTCAGATTCCACAGAAATAAAGCTAGCAAAGAGATACAGGAAATACAGATGTAACGCTGTGAGTGGAAGTCACACATCACAGAGCAGTTTCTCAGAAAGTTTCTTTCCAGATTTCATCTGAGGATATTTCCTTTTTTACCATAGCCCTCTATGGGCTTCCAAATATCACTTTGCCAATTCCACAAGAACTGTCTTAGCGAAAGGCTTCTTGAGGGGAAAGCTGTAACTCTGTGAGATGATTTCACAGAACACAAAGAAGTTTCTCAGAAAGCTTCTTTCTCTTTGTTATCGGAGGATATTTCCTTTGGCCCTGTAGTCTTCAAAGGGATCCGAAATATCTGTTCTCAGCTTCCACGAAAATAAGACTAGCAAAGAGATCCACGAAATACAGATGTAACGCTGTGAGTGGAAGTCACACATCACAGAGCAGTTTCTCAGAAAGTTTCCTTCCAGATTTCATCTGAGGATATTTCCTTTTTTACCATAGCCCTCTATGGGCTTCCAAATATCACTTTGCCAATTCCACAAGAACTGTCTTAGCGAAAGGCTTCTGGAGGGGAAAGCTGTAACTCTGTGAGATGATTTCACAGAACACAAAGAAGTTTCTCAGAAAGCTTCTTTCTCTTTGTTATCGGAGGATATTTCCTTTGGCCCTATAGTCTACAATGGGATCCGAAATAACTGTTCTCACATGCCACAGAAATAAGGCTAGAAAGAGATCCACGAAATACAGATATAAATCTGTGAGATGAATTAACGGAACACTAAGCAGTTTCTCAGAAAGCTTCTTTCCCGATTTCATCTGAGGATATTTCCTTTTTCACCATAGACCTCTATGGGCTTCCAAATATCACTTTGCCAATTCCACAAGATCTGTCTTAGCGAATGGCTTCTTGAGGGGAAAGCTGTAACTCTGTGAGATGATTTCACAGTACACAAAGAAGTTTCTCAGAAAGCTTCTTTCTCTTTGTTATCGGAGGATATTTCCTTTGGCCCTATAGTCTTCAAAGGGATCCGAAATATCTGTTCTCAGACTCCACAGAAACAAGGCTAGCAAAGAGATCCACGAAGTAGAGATGTAACTCTGTGAGTGGAAGTCACGCATCACAGAGCAGTTTCTCAGAAAGCTTCTTTCCAGGTTTCATCTGAGGATATTTCCCTGTTCACCCTAGCCCTCTATGGGGTTCCAAATATCACTTGGCCAATTCCACAAGAACTGTCTTAGCGAAAGGCTTCTTGCGATGAAAGCTGTAACTCGGTGAGATTATTTCACAGAACACAAAGAAGTTTCTCAGAAAGCTTCTTTCTCTTTGTTATCGGAGTATATTTCCTTTGGCCCTATAGTCTTCAAAGGGATCCGAAATATCTTTTCTCAGATTCCACAGAAAAAAGGCTAGCAAAGAGATCCACGAAATACAGATGTAACTCTGTGAGGGGGAGTCACACATCATTACAGAGCAGTTTCTCAGAAAGCTTCATTCCAGATTTCATCTGTGGATACTTCATTTTTCACCATAGCCCTCTATGGGCTTCCAAATGTCACTTTGCCAATTCCACAAGAACTGTCCTAGCGAAAGGCTTCTTGAGGGGAACGCTGTTCTCTGTGAGAGGATTTCACAGAACACAAAGAAGTTTCTCAGAAAGCTGCTTTCTCTTTATTATCGGAGGATATTTCCTATGGCCCTATAGTCTTCAAAGGGATCCGAAATATCTGTTATCAGATTCCACAGAAAGAAGGCTAGAAAAGAGATCCACGAAATACAGATGTAACTCTGTGAGTGGAAGTCAATCATCACAGAGCAGTTTCTCAAAAGGCTTCTTTCCAGATTTCATCTGAGGATATTTCCTTTTTCAGCATAGCCCTCTATGGGCTTCCAAATATCACTTTGCCAATTCCACAAGAACTGTCTTAGCGGAAGGCTTCTGGTGGGGAAAGCTGTGACTCTGTGACATGATTTCAGAGAACACATAGAAGTTTCCCAGAAAGCTTCTTTCTCTTTGGATTCCGAGGATATTTCCTTTGGCCCTATAGTCTTCAAACGGATTCGCAATATCTCTTCTCAGATTCCACAGAAATAAGGCTAACAAAGACATCCACGAAATACAGATGTAACTCTGTGAGATGAATGAACAGAACACTAAGCAGTTTCTCAGAAAGCTTCTTTCTAGATTTAATCTGAGTATATTTCCTTTTTCAGCATAGCCCTCTATGGGCTTCCAAATATCACTTTGCCAATTCCACAAGAACTTTCTTAGCGAAAGGCTTCTTGAGGGGAAAGCTGTAACTCTGTGAAATGATTTCACAGAACACAAAGAAGTTTCTCAGAAAGCTTCTTTCCAGATTTCATTTGAGGACATTTAATTTTTCACCATAGCCTTCTATGGGCTTCCAAATATCACTTTGCCAATTCCACAAGAACTGTCTTAGCGAAAGGCTTCTTGAAGAGACACCTGTTACTCTGTGAGGTGATTTCACAGAACACAAAGAAGTTTCCCAGAAAGCTTCTTTCTCTTTCTTATCGGAGGATATTTCCTATGGCCCTAGAGTCTTCAAAGGGATCCGAAATATCTGTTCTCAGATTCCTCAGAAATAAGGCTAGCAAAGAGAACCACGAAATACAGATGTAACTCTCTGAGATGAATTAACAGAACACTAAGCAGTTTCTCAGAAAGCTTCTTTCCAGATGTCATCTGAGGATACTTCCTTTTTCACCATAGCCCTCTATGGGCTTCCAAATATCACTTTGCCAATTCCACAAGAACTTTCTTAGCGAAAGGCTTCTTGAGGGGAAAGCTGTAACTCTGTGAAATGATTTCACAGAACACAAAGAAGTTTCTCAGAAAGCTTCTTTCTCTTTGTTATCGGGGGATATTTCCTTTGACCCTATAGTCTTCAAAGTGTTCCGAAATATCTGTTCTCAGATTCCACAGAAACAAGGCTAGCAAAGAGATCCACGAAATACAGATGTAACTCTGTGAGTGGAAGTCACGCATCACAGAGCAGTTTCTCAGAAAGCTTCTTTCCAGGTTTCATCTGAGGATATTTCCCTTTTCACCCTAGCCCTCTATGGGCTTCCAAATATCACTTGGCCAATTCCACAAGAACTGTCTTAGTGAAAGGCTTCTTGCGATGAAAGCTGTAACTCTGTGAGATGATTTCACAGAACACAAAGAAGTTTCTCAGAAAGCTTCTTTCTCTTTGTTATCAGAGTATATTTCCTTTGGCCTTATAGTCTTCAAAGGGATCCGAAATATCTGTTCTCAGATTCCACAGAAATAAGGCTAGCAAAGAGATGCACGAAATACAAATGTAACTCTCTGAGATGAATTAACAGAATACTATGCAGCTTCACAAAATTCTTCCTTTCAGATTTCATCTGAGGATATTTATTTATTCAACATAGCCCTCTATGGGCTTCCAAATATCACTTTGCCAATTCCACAAGAACTGTCTTACCGGAAGGCTTCTTGAGGGGAAAGCTGTAACTCTGTGACATGATTTCAGAGAACACAAAGAAGTTTCTCAGAAAGCTTCTATCCCTTTGTTATCCGAAGATATGTCCTTTGGCCCTGTAGTCTTCAAACGGATCCGAAATATCTGTTCTCAGATTCCACAGAAATAAGGCTAGCAAAGAGATGCACGAAATACAGATGTAACTCTGTGAGATGAATTAACAGAACACTAAGCAGTTTCTCGGAAAGCTTCTTTCTAGATTTAATCTGAGGATATTTTCTTTTTCACCATAGCCCTCTATGGGCTTCCAAATATCACTTTGCCAATTCCACAAGAACTGTCTTAGCGAAAGGCTTCTTGAGGGGAAAGCTGTAACTCTGTGAGATGATTTCACAGAACACAAAGAAGTTTCTCAGAAAGTTCTTTCTCTTTGTTATCGGAGGATATTTCCTTTGGCCCTATAGTCTTCAAAGGGATCCGAAATATCTGTTCTCAGATTCCACAGAAATAAGGCTAGCAAAGAGATCCACGAAATACAGATGTAACTCTGTGAGTGGAAGTAACACATCACAGAGCAGTTTCTCAGAGGGCTTCTTTCCATATTTCATCGGAGGATATTTCCTTTTTCAACATAGCCCTCTATGGGCTTCCAAATATCACTTTGCCAATTCCACAAGAACTGTCTTAGCGAAAGGCTTCTTGAGGGGAAAGCTGTAACTCTGTGAGATGATTTCACAGAACACAAAGATGTTTCTCAGAAAGCTTCTTTCTCTTTGTTATCGGAGGATATTTCCTTTGGCCCTATAGTCTTCAAAGGGATCCGAAATATCTGTTCTCAGATTCCACAGAAATAAGGCTAGCAAAGAGATCCACGAAATACAGATGTAACTCTGTGAGATGAATTAACAGAACACTAAGCAGTTTCTCAGAAAGCTTCTTTCCAGATTTCATCTGAGGATATTTCCTTTTTCACCATAGCCCTCTATGGGCTTCCATATATCACTTTGCCAATTCCACAAGAACTGTCTAAGCGAAAGGCTTCTTGAGGTGAAAGCTGTAACTCTGTGAGATGATTTCACAGAACACAAAGAAGATTCTCAGAAAGCTTCTTTCTCTTTGTTATCGGAGGATAATTCGTATGGCCCTATAGTCTTCAAAGGGATCCGAAATATCTCTTCTGAGATTCCACAGAAATAAGGCTAGCAAAGAGATCCACGAAATACACATGTAACTCTCTGAGATGAATTTACAGAACACTAAGCAGTTTCTCAGAAATCTTCCTTTCAGATTTCATCTGAGGATATTTATTTTTTAAACATAGCCCTCTATGGGCTTCCAAATATCACTTTGCCAATTCCACAAGAACTGTCGTAGCGGAAGGCTTCTGGAGGGGAAAGCTATGACTCTGTGACATGATTTCATAGAACACAAAGAAGTTTCTCAGAAAGCTTCTTTCTCTTTGTAATCCAAGGATATTTCCTTTGGCCCTATAGTCTTCAAACGCATCCGAAATATCTGTTCTCAGATTCCACAGTAATAAGGCTAGCATAGAGATCCACGAAATACAGATGTAATTCTATGAGATGAATTAACAGAACACTAAGCAGCTTCTCAGAATTCTTCCTTTCAGATTTCATCTGAGGATATTTATTTTTTCAAAATAGCCCTCTATGGGCTTCCAAATATCACTTTGCCAATTCCAAAAGAACTGTCTTAGCGGAAGACTTCTTGAGGGGAAAGCTGTGACTCTGTGACATGATTTCAGAGAACACAAAGAAGTTTCTCAGAAAGCTTCTTTCCATATTTCATCTGAGGATATTTCCTTTTTCACCATAGCCCTGTATGGGCTTGCAAATATCACTTTGCCAATCCCACAAAAACTGTCCTAGCGAAAGGCTTCTTGAGAAAAAAGCTGTAACTCTGTGAGATGATTTCACAGAACACAAAGGAGTTTATCAGAAAGCTTCTTTCTCTTTGTTATCGGAGGATATTTCCTTTGGCCCTATAGACTTCAAAGGGATCCGAAATATCTGTTCTCAGATTCCAGAGAAATAAGGCTAGCAAAGAGATCCAAGAAATACAGATGTAACTCTGTGAGTGGAAGTCACACATCACAGAGCAGTTTCTCAGAAAGCTTCTGTCCAGATTTCATCTGAGGATATTTCCTTTTTCACCATAGACCTCTATGGGCTTCCAAATATCACTTTGCCAATTCCACAAGAGCTGTCTTAGCGAAAGGCTTCTTGAGGGGAAAGCTGTAACTCTGTGAGATGATTTCACAGAACACAAAGAAGTTTCTCAGAAGGTTCTTTCTATTTGTTATTGGAGGATATTTCCTTTGGCCCTATAGTCTTCAAAGGGATCCGAAATATCTGTTCTCAGATTCCACAGAAATAAGGCTAGCAAAGAGATCCGCGAAATACAGATGTAACTCTGTGAGGGGAAGTCACGCAACACAGAGCAGTTTCTCAGAAATCTTCTTTCCAGATTTCATCTGAGGATATTTCCTTTTTCACCATAGCCCTCTATGGGCTTCCAAATATCACTTGGCCAATTCCACAAGAACTGTCTTGGCGAAAGTCTTCTTGAGGGGAAAGCTGTAACTCTGTGAGATGATTTCACAGAACACAAAGAAGTTTCTCAGAAAGCTTCTTTCTCTTTGTTATCGGAGGATATTTCCTTTGGCCCTATAGTCTTCAAAGGGATCCGAAATATCTGTTCTCAGATTCCACAGAAATAAGGCTAGCAAAGAGATCCACGAAATACAGATGTAACTCTGTGAGATGAATTAACAGAAGACTAAGCAGTTTCTCAGAAAGCTTCTTTCCAGCTTTCATCTGAGGATATTTCCTTTTTCACCATAGCCCTCAATGGGCCTCCAAATATCACTTTGCCAATTCCACAAGAACTGTCTTAGCGAAAGGCTTCTTGAGGGGAAAGCTGTAACTCTGTGATATGATTTCACAGAACACAAAGAAGTTTCTCAGAAAGCTTCTTTCTCTTTGTTATCGGAGGATATTTCCTTTGGCCCCTATAGTCTTCAAAGGGATCCTAAATAACTGTTCTCAGATTCTACAGAAATAAGGCTAGAAAAGAGATCCACGAAATACAGGTGTAATTCTGTGAGATGAATTAACAGAACACTAAGCAGTTTCTCAGAATGCTTCTTTCCAGATTTCATCTGAGGATATTTCCTTTTTCACCAAAGCACTCTATGGGCTTCCTAATATCACTTTGCCAATTCCACAAGAACTGTCTTAGCGAAAGGCTTCTTGAGGGGAAAGCTGTAACTCTGTGAGATGATTTCACAGAACACAAAGAAGTTTTTCAGAAAGCTTCTTTCTCTTTGTTATCGGAGGATATTTCCTTTGGCCCTATAGTCTTCCAAGGGATCCGAAATATCTGTTCTCAAATTCCACAGAAATAAGGCTAGCAAAGAGATCCACGAAATACAGATATAACTCTGTGAGTGGAAGTCACACATCACAGAGCGGTTTCTCAGAAACCTTCTTTCCAGATTTCATCTGAGGATATTTCCTTTTTCACCATAGCCCTCTATGGGCTTCCAAATATCACTTTGCCAATTCCACAAGAACTGTCTGAGCGAAAGATTTCTTCCGGCGAAAGGTGTAAATCTGTGAGATGATTTCACAGAACACAAAGAAGTTTCTCAGAAAGCTTCTTTCTCTTTGTTATCGGGGGACAGTTCCTTTGGCCCTTTAGTCTTCAAAGGGATCCGAAATATCTGCTCTCAGATTCCACAGAAATAAGGCTAGCAAAGAGATCCTCGAAATACAGATGTAACTCTGTGAGTGGAAGTCACACATCACAGAGCAGTTTCTCAGAAATCTTCTTTCCAGGTTTCATGTGAGGATATTTCCTTTTTCACCATAGCCCTCTAAGGGCTTCCAAATATCACTTTGCCAATTCCACAAGAACTGTCTTAGCGAAAGGCTTCTTGAGGGGAGCACTGTAACTCTGTGAGATGATTTCACAGAACACAAATAAGTTTCTCAGAAAGCTTCTTTCTCATTGTTATCAGAGGATATTTACTTTGGCCCTATAGTCTTCTAAGGGATCCGAAATATCTGTTCTCAGATTCCACAGAAACAAGGCTAGCAAAGAGATCCACGAAATACAGATGTAACTCTGTGAGTGGAAGTCACACATCACAGAGCAGTTTCTCAAAAATCTTCTTTCCAGATTTCATCTGAGGATATTTCCTTTTTCACCAAAGCACTCTATGGGCTTCCTAATATCACTGCCAATTCCACGAGAACTGTCTTAGCGAAAGGCTTCTTGAGGGGAAAGCTGTAACTCTGTGAGATGATTTCACAGAACACAAAGAAGCTTTTCAGAAAGCTTCTTCCTCTTTGTTATCGGAGGATATTTCCTTTGGCCCTATAGTCTTCAAAGGGATCCGAAATATCTGTTCTCAGATTCCACAGAAATAAGGCTAGCAAAGTGATCTTCGAAATACAGATGTAACTCTGTGAGTGGAAGTCACACATCACAGAGCAGTTTCTCAGAAAGCTTCCTTCCAGATTTCATCTGAGAATATTTCCTTTTTCACAATAGCCCTCTAAGGGCTTCCAAATATCACTTTGCCAATTCCAGAAGAACTGTCTTAGCGAAAGGCTTCTTGAGGGGAAAGCTGTAACTCTGTGAGATGATTTCACAGAACACAAAAAGTTTCTCAGAAAGCTTCTTTCTCTTTGTTATCGGAGGATATTTCCTTTGGCCCTATAGTCTTCAAAGGGATCCGAAATATCTGTTATCAGATTCCACAGAAATAAGGCTAGCAAAGAGATCCACGAAATACAGATGTAACTCTGTGAGATGAATTAACAGAACACAAAGCAGTTTCTCAGAAAGCTTCTTTCCAGATTTCATCTGAGTATATTTCCTTTTTCACCATAACCCTCTATGGGCTTCCAAATATAACTTTGCCAATTCCACAACAACTGTCTTAGCGAAAAGCTTCTTGAGGGGAAAGCTGTAACTCTGGGAGATGATTTCACAGAACACAAAGAAGTTTCTCAGAAAGCTTCTTTCTCTTTGTTATCAGAGGATATTTCCTTTGGCCCTATAGTCTTCAAAGGGATTCGAAATATCTGTTCTCAGTTTCCACAGAAATAAGGCTAGCAAAGAGATCCACGAAATACAGATGTAACACTGTGAGTGGAAGTCACACATCAGAGAGCAGTTTCTCAGAAAGCTTCTTTCCAGATTTCATCTAAGGATATTTCCTTTTTCACCTTAGCCCTCTATGGGCTTCTAAATATCACTTTGCCAATTCCACAAGAACTGTTTTAGCGAAAGGCTTCCTGAGGGGAAAGCTGTAACTCTGTGAGATGATTTCACAGAACACAAAGAAGTTTCTCAGAAAGCTTCTTTCTCTTTGTTATTGGAGGGTATTTACTTTGGAACTGTCGTCTTCTAAGGGATCCTAAATATCTGTTCTCAGATTCCACAGAAATAAGGCTAGCGAAGAGATCCTCGAAATACAGACGTAACTCTGTGAGTGGAAGTCTCACCTCACAGAGCAGTTTCTCTGAAAGCTTCTTTCCAGATTTCATCTGAGGATATTTCCTTTTTCACCATAGCCCTCTATGGGCTTCCAAATACCACTTTGCCCATTCCACAAGAACTGTCTTAGCGAAAGGCTTCTTGAGGGGAAATCTGTAACTCTGTGAGATGATTTCACGAACACAAAGAAGTTTCACAGAAAGCTTCTTTCTCTTTGTTATCGGAGGATATTTCCTTTGGCCCTATAGTCTTCAAAGGGATCCGATATATCTGTTCTCAGATTCCACAGAAATAAGGCTAGCAAAGAGATCCACGAAATACAGATGTAACTCTGTGAGATGAATTAACAGAACACTAAGCAGTTTCTCAGAAAGTTTCTTTCCAGATTTCATCTGAGGATATTTCCTTTTTCACCATAGCCCTCTATGGGCTTCCAAATATCACTTTGCCAATTCCACAAGAACTGTCTTAGCAAAAGGCTTCTTGAGGGGAAAGCTGTAACTCTGTGAGATGATTTCACAGAACCCAAAGAAGTTTCTCAGAAAGCTTCTTTCTATTTGTTATCAGAGGATATTTCCATTGGCCCTAGAGTCTTCAAAGGGAACCGAAATATCTGTTCTCAGATTCCACAGAAATAAGGCTAGCAAAGTGATCCACGAAATACAGATGTAACTGTGTGAGATGAATTAACAGAACACTAAGCAGTTTCTCATAAAGCTTCTTTCCAGATTTCATCTGAGGATATTTCCTTTTTCACCATAGCCCTCTATGGGCTTCCAAATGTCACTTTGCCAATTCCACAAGAACTGTCTTAGCGAATGGCTTCTTGAGGGGAGCACTGTAACTCTGTGAGATGATATCACAGAACACAAAGAAATTTCTCAGAAACCTTCTTTCTCTTTGTTATTGGAGGATATTTCCTTTGGCCCTATAGTCTGCAAAGGGATCCGAAATATCTTTTCTCAGATTACACAGAAATAAGGCTTGCAAAGACATCCACGAAATAAAAATGTAACTCTGTGAGATGAATTAACAGTACCCTAAGCAGTTTCTTAGAAAGCTTCGTTCCAGATTTCATCAGAGGATATTTCCTTTTTCACCATAGCCCTCTATGGGCTTCCAAATATCACTTTGCCAATTCCACAAGAACTGTCTAAGAGAAAGGCTTCTTCAGGGGAAAGGTGTAACTCTGTGAGATGATTTCACAGAACACAAAGAAGTTTCACAGAAAGCTTCTTCCTCTTTGTTATCGGAGGATATTTCCTTTGGCCCTATAGTCTTCAAAGGGATCCGAAATATCTGTTCTCAGATTCCACAGAAATAAGGCTAGCAAAGAGATCCACGAAATACAGATGTAACTCTGTGAGTGGAAATCATACATCACAGAGCAGTTTCTCAGAAACCTTCTTTCCAGATTTCATCTGAGAATATTTATTTCTTCAACATAGCCCTCTATGGGCTTCCAAATATCACTTTGCGAATTCCACAAGAACTGTCTTAGTGAAAGGCTTCTTGAGGGAAACCTGTAAATCTGTGAGATGATTTCACAGAACACAAAGAAGTTTCTCAGAAAGCTTCCTTCTCTTTGTTATCGGAGGATATTTCCTTTGGCCCTATAGTCTTCAAAGGGATCCGAAATATCTGTTCTCAGATTCCACAGAAATAAGGCTAGCAAAGAGATCCACGAAATACAGATATAACTCTGTGAGTGGAAGTCACACATCACAGAGCAGTTTCTCAGAAAGCTTCCTTCCAGATTTCATCAGAGGATATTTCCTTTTTCACCATAGCCCTCTATGGGCTTCCCAATGTCACTTTGCCAATTCCACAAGAACTGTCTTAGCGAATGGCTTCTTGAGGGGAGCACTGTAACTCTGTGAGATGATATCACAGAACACAAAGAAATTTCTCAGAAACCTTCTTTCTCTTTGTTAATGGAGGATATTTCCTTTGGCCCTATAGTCTTCAAAGTGATCCGAAATATCATTTCTCAGATTACACAGAAATAAGGCTTGCAAAGACATCCACGAAATACAAATGTAACTCTGTGAGATGAATTAACAGTACCCTAAGCAGTTTCTCAGAAAGCATCTTTCCAGATTTCATCTGAGGATATTTCCTTTTTCACCATAGCCCTCTATGGGCTTCCAAATATCACTTTGCTAATTCCACAACAACTGTCTTAGCGAAAGGCTTCTTGAGGGGAAAGCTGTAACTCTGTGAGATGATTTCACAGAACACAATGAAGTTTCTCAGAAAGCTTCTTTCTCTTTGTTATCGGAGGATATTTCCTTTGGCTCTATAGTCTTCAAAGGGATCCGATATATCTGTTCTCAGATTCCACAGAAATAAGGCTAGCAAAGAGATCCACGAAATGCAGATGTAACTCTGTGAGTGGAAGTCACACATCACAGAGCAGTTTCTCAGAAATCTTCCTTCCAGATTTCATCGGAGGATATTTCCTTTTTCACCATAGCCCTCTATGGGCTTCCAAATATCACATTGCCAGTTCCACAAGAACTGTCTTAGCGAAAGGCTTCTTGAGGGGAAAGCTGTATCTCTGTGAGATTATTTAACAGAACACAAAGAAGTTTTTCAGAAAGCTTCTTTCTCCTTGTTATCGGAGGATATTTCCTTTCGACTATCGTCTTCAAAGGGATCCGAAATAACTGTTCTCAGATTCCACAGAAATAAGGCTAGAAAAGTGATCCACGAAATACAGATGTAAATCAGTGAGATGAATTAACAGAACACTAAGCAGTTTCTCAGAAAGCTTCTTTCCAGATTTCGTCTGAGGATATTACCTTTTTCACCAAAGCACTCTATGGGCTTCCTAATATCACTTTGCCAATTCCACAAAAACTGTCTTAGCAAAAGGCTTCTTGAGGGGAAAGCTGTAACTCTGTGAGATGATTTCACAGAACACAAAGAAGTTTCTCGGAAAGTTTCTCTCTCAGTGTTATCGGAGGATATTTACTTTGACCCTAGAGTCTTCTAAGGGATCCCAAATATCTATTCTCAGATTCCACCGAAATGAGGCTAGCAAAGAGATCCACGAAATACAGATGTAACTCTGTGAGTGGAAGTCACACATCAAAGAAAAGTTTCTCAGAAAGCTTCTTTCCATATTTCATTCGAGGATATTTCCTTTTTCACCATAGCCCTCTATGGGCTTCCAAATATCACTTTGCCAATTCCACAAGAACTGTCTTAGGGAAAGGCTTCTTGAGGGGAAAGCTGTAACTCTGTGAGATGATTTCACAGAACACGAAGAGGTTTCTCAGAAAGCTTCTTTCTATTTGTTATCGGAGGATATTTCCTTTGGCCCTATAGTCTTCAAAGGGATCCGAAATATCTGTTCTCAGATTCCACAGAAATAAGGCTAGCAAAGAGATCCACGAAATACAGATGTAACTCTGTCAGTGGAAGTCACACATCAGAGAGCAGTTTCTCGGAAAGCTTCTTTCCAGATTTCATCTGTGGATATTTCCTTTTTCACCATAGCTCTCTAGAGGCTTCTAAATATCACTTTGCCAATTCCAGAAGAACAGTCTTAGCGAAAGGCTTCTTTAGGGGAAAGCTGTATCTCTGTGAGATGATTTCACGGAACACAAAGAAGTTTCTCAGAAAGCTTCTTTCTCTTTGCTATCGGAGGGTATTTACTTTGGCCCTATAGTATTCTAAGGGATCCGAAATATCTGTTCTCAGATTCCACAGAAATAAGGCTAGCGAAGAGATCCTCGAAATACAGATGTAACTCTGTGAGTGGAAGTCACACATCACAGCGCCGTTTCTCAGAAAGGTTTTTTGCAGATTTCATCGGAGGATATTTCCTCTTTCGCCATAGCCCTCTATGGGCTTCCAAATATCACTTTGCCAATTTCTCAAGAACTGTCTTAGCGAAAGGCTTCTTGAGGGGAAAGTTGTAACTCTGTGAGATGATTTCACAGAACACAAAGAAGTTTCTCAGAAAGCTTCTTTCTCTTTGTTATCGGAGGATATTTCCTTTGGCCCTATACTATTCCACGGATCTGAATTATCTGTTCTCAGATTCCACAGAAATAAGGCTAGCAAAGAGATCCACGAAATACCGATGTAACTCTGTGATATGAATTAACAGAACACTAAGCACTTTCTCAGAAAGCTTCTTACAGATTTCATCTGAGGATATTTCCTTTTTCACCGTAGCCCTCTATGGGCTTCCAAATATCACTTTGCCAATTCCAGAAGAACTGTCTTAGCTAAAGGCTTCTTGAGGGGAAAGCTGTAACTCTGTGAGATGATTTCACAGAACACAAAGAAGTTTCTCAGAAAGCTTCTTTCTCTTTGTTTTCGGAGGATATTTCCTTTGGCCCTGCATTCTTCAAAGGGATCCGAAATATCTGTTTTCAGATTCCTCAGAAAGAAGGCTAGCAAAGAGATCCACGAAATACAGTTGTACCTCTGTGAGCTGAGTTAACAGAACACTAAGCAGATTCTCAGAAAGCTTCTTTCCAGATTTCATCTGAGGTTATTTCCTATTTCATCATAGCCCTCTAAGGGCTTCCAAATGTCACTTTGCCAATTCCACAAGAACTGTCTTAACGAAAGTCTTCTTGAGGGGAGAGCTGTAACTCTGTGAGATGATTTCCAGAACCCAAAGAAGTTTCTCAGAAAACTTCTTTCTCTTTGTTATCGGAGGATATTTCCTTTGGCCCTAGAGTCTTCAAAGGGTTCCAAAATATCTGTTCTCAGATTCCACAGAAATAAGGCTAGCAAAGAGATCCACGAAATACAGATGTAACTCTGTGAGATGAATTAACAGAACACTAAGCAGTTTCTCAGAAAGCTTCTTTCCAGATTTCATCTGAGGATATTTCCTTTTTCACCATAGCCCTCTATGGGCTTCCAACTATCACTTTACCAATACCACAAGAACTGTCTTAGCGAACGGCTTCTTGAGGGGAAAGCTGTAACTCTGTGAGATGATTTCACAGAACACAAAGAAGTTTCTCAGAAAGCTTCTTTCTCTTTGTTATCGGAGGATATTTCCTTTCGACTATAATGTTCAAAGGGATCCTAAATAACTGTTCTCAGATTCTACAGAAATAAGGCTAGAAAAGAGATTCACGAAATAGAGGTGTAAATCTGTGAGATGAATTAACAGAACACTAAGCAGTTTCTCAGAAATCTTCTTTCCAGATTTCATCTGAGGATATTTCCTTTTTCACCAAAGCACTCTATGGGCTTCCTAATATCACTTTGCCAATTCCACAAGAACTGTCTTAGCGAAAGGCTTCTTGAGGGGAAAGCTGTAACTCTGTGAGATGATTTCACAGAACACAAAGAAGTTTCTCAGAAAGCTTCTTTCTCTTTGTTATTGGAGGGTATTTACTTTGGAACTATCGTCTTCTAAGGGATCCTAAATATCTGTTCTCAGATTCCACAGAAATAAGGCTAGCGAAGAGATCCTCGAAATACAGATGTAACTCTGTGAGTGGAAGTCTCACCTCACAGAGCAGTTTGTCAGAAAGCTTCTTTCCAGATTTCATCTGAGGATATTTCCTTTTTCACCATAGCCCTCTATGGGCTTCCAAATACCACTTTGCCCATTCCACAAGAACTGTCTTAGCGAAAGGCTTCTTGAGGGGAAAGCTGTAACTCTGTGAGATGATTTCACAGAACCCAAAGAAGTTTCTCAGAAAGCTTCTTTCTATTTGTTATCAGAGGATATTTCCATTGGCCGTAGAGTCTTCAAAGGGAACCGAAATATCTGTTCTCAGATTCCACAGAAATAAGGCTAGCAAAGTGACCCACGAAATACAGATGTAACTGTGTGAGATGAATTAACAGAACAATAAGCAGTTTCTCATAAAGCTTCTTTCCAGATTTCATCTGAGGATATTTCCTTCTTCACCATAGCCCTCTATGGGCTTCCCAATGTCACTTTGCCAATTCCACAAGAACTGTCTTAGCGAATGGCTTCTTGAGGGGAGTACTGTAACTCTGTGAGATGATATCACAGAACACAAAGAAATTTCTCAGAAACCTTCTTTCTCTTTGTTATTGGAGGATATTTCCTTTGGCCCTGTAGTCTTCAAAGGGATCCGAAATATCTTTTCTCAGATTACACAGAAATAAGGCTTGCAAAGACATCCACGAAATAAAAATGTAACTCTGTGAGATGAATTAACAGTACCCTAAGCAGTTTCTCAGAAAGCATCTTTCCAGATTTCATCTGAGGATATTTCCTTTTTCACCATTGCCCTCTATGGGCTTCCAAATATCACTTTGCTAATTCCACAACAAGTGTCTTAGCGAAAGGCTTCTTGAGGGGAAAGCTGTAACTCTGTGAGATGATTTCACAGAACACAAAGAATTTTCTCGGAAAGCTTCTTTCTCTTTGTTATCGGAAGATATTTCCTTTGGCCCTATAGTCTTCAAAGGGATCCGAAATATCTGTTCTGAGATTCCACAGAAATAAGGTTAGCGAAGATATCCACGAAATACAGATGTAACACTGTGAGTGGAAGTCACACATCACAGAGCAGTTTCTCAGGAAGCTTCTTTCCAGATTTCATCTGAGAATATTTCCTTTTTCACCATAGCAATCTATGGGCTTCCAAATATCACTTTGCCAATTACACATGAACTGTCTTAGCGAAAGGCTCCTTGAGGGGAAAGCTGTAACTCGGTGAGATGATTTCACAGAACACAAAGACGTTTCTCAGAAAGCTTCTTTCTCTTTGTTACCGGAGGATATTTCCTTTGGCCCTATAGACTTCAAAGGGATCCGAAATATCTGTTCTCAGTTTCCACAGAAATAAGGCCAGCAAAGAGATCCACGAAATTCAGATGGAACTCTGTGAGTGGAAGTCACACATCACAGAGCTGTTTCTCAGAAAGCTTCTTTCCAGATTTCATCGGAGGATATTTCCTTTTTCACCATAGCCCTCTATGGGCTTCCAAATATCACTTTGCCAATTCAAAAAGAACTGTCTTAGCGAAAGGCTTCTTGAGGGGAAAGCTGTAACTCTGTGAGATGATTTCACAGAACACAAATAAGTTTCTCAGAAAGCTTCTTTCTCATTGTTATCGGAGGATATTTACTTTGGCCCTATAGTCTTCTAGGGGATCCGAAATATCTGTTATCAGATTCCACAGAAATGAGGCTAGCAAAGAGATCCACGAAATACAGATATAACTCTGTAAGTGGAAGTCAAACATCACAGAGCAGTTTATCAGAAAGCTTCTTTCCAGAATTCATCTGAGGATATTTCCTTTTTACCATAGCCCTCTAAGGGCTTCCAAATATCTTTTGCCAATTCCACAAGAACTGTCTTAGCGAAAGGCTTCTTGAGGGGAAAGCTGTATCTCTGTGAGTTGATTTCACAGAACACAAAGAAGTTTTTCCGAAAGCTTCTTTCTCTTTGTTATCGGAGGATATTTCCTTTCGACTATAGTCTTCAAAGGGATCCTAAATAACTGTTCTCAGATTCTACAGAAATAAGGCTAGAAATGAGATCCACGAAATAGAGGTGTAAATCTGTGAGATGAATTAACAGAACACTAAGCAGTTTCTCAGAAATCTTCTTTCCAGATTTCATCTGAGGATATTTCCTTTTTCACCAAAGGACTCTATGGGCTTCCTAATATCACTTTGCCAATTCCACAAGAACTGTCTTAGCGAAAGGCTTCTTGAGGGGAAAGCTGTAACTCTGTGAGATGATTTCACAGAACACAAAGAAGTTTTTCAGAAAGCTTCTTTCTCTTTGTTATCGGAGGATATTTCCTTTGGCCCTATAGTCTTCCAAGGGATCCAAAATATCTGTTCTCAAATTCCACAGAAATAAGGCTAGAAAAGAGATCCACGAAATACAGATATAACTCTGTGAGTGGAAGTCACACATCAGAGAGCGGTTTCTCAGAAACATTCTTTCCAGATTTCATCTGAGGATATTTCCTTTTTCACCGTAGCCCTCTATGGGCTTCCAAATATCACTTTGCCTATTCCACAAGAACTGTCTAAGCGAAAGACTTCTTCCGGCGAAAGGTGTAAGTCTGTGAGATGATTTCACAGAACACAAAGAAGTTTCTCAGAAAGCTTCTTTCTCTTTGTTATCGGGGGATAGTTCCTTTGGCCCTATAGTCTTCAAAGGGATCCGAAATATCTGCTCTCAGATTCCACAGAAATAAGGCTAGCAAAGAGATCCTCGAAATACAGATGTAACTCTGTGAGTGGAAGTCACACATCACAGAGCAGTTTCTCAGAAAGCTTCTTTCCAGGTTTCATCTGAGGATGTTTCCTTTTTCACCATAGCCCTCTATGGGCTTCCAAATATCACTTTGCTAATTCCACAACAACTGTCTTAGCGAAAGGCTTCTTGAGGGGAAAGCTGTACCTCTGTGAGATGATTTCACAGAACACAATGAAGTTTCTCTGAAAGCTTCTTTCTCTTTTTTATCGGAGGATATTTCCTTTGGCTCTATAGTCTTCAAAGGGTTCCGATATATCTGTTCTCAGATTCCACAGAAATAAGGCTAGCAAAGAGATCCACGAAATGCAGATGTAACTCTGTGAGTGGAAGTCACACATCACAGAGCAGTTTCTCAGAAATCTTCCTTCCAGATTTCTTCTGACGATATTTCCTTTTTCACCATAGCCCTCTATGGGCTTCCAAATATCACTTTGCCAATTCCACAAGAGCTGTCTTAGCGAAAGGCTTCTTGAGGGGAAAGCTGTAATTCTGTGAGATGATTTCACAGAACACAAAGAAGTTTCTCAGAAAGCTTCTTTCTCTTTGTTATCGGAGGATATTTCCTTTCGACTATCATCTTCAAAGGGATCTGAAATAACTGTTCTCAGATTCCACAGAAATAAGGCTAGCAAAGTGATCCACGAAATACAGATGTAAATCTGTGAGATGAATTAACAGAACACTAAGCAGTTTCTCAGAAAGCTTCTTTCCAGATTTCATCTGAGGATATTTCCTTTTTCACCAAAGCACTCTATGGGCTTCCTAATATCACTTTGCCAATTCCACAAGAACTGTCTTAGCGAAAGGCTTCTTGAGGGGAAAGCTGTAACTCTGTGAGATGATTTCACAGAACACAAAGAAGTTTTTCAGAAAGCTTCTTTCTCTTTGTTATCAGAGGATATTTCCTTTGGCCCTATAGTCTTCAAAGGGATCCGAAATAACTGTTGTCAGATTCCACAGAAATAAGGCTAGCAAAGAGATCCACGGAATACAGATGTAACTCTGGGAGTGGAAATCACACATCACAGAGCAGTTTCTCGGATAGCTTCTTTCCAGATTTCATCTGAGGATATTCCTTTTTCACCATAGCCCTCTAGGGGCTTCCAAATATCACTTTGCCAATTCCACAAGAACTGTCTTAGCGAAAGGCTTCTTGAGGGGAAAGCTGTAACTCTGTGAGATGATTTCACCGAGCACAAAGAAGTTTCACAGAAACCTTCTTTCTCTTTGTTATCGGAGGATATTTCCTTTGGCCCTAAAGTCTTCAAAGGGATCCGAAATATCTGTTCTCAGATTCCACAGAAATAAGGCTAGCAAAGAGATCCACGAAATACAGATGTAACTCTATGAGATGTATTAACAGAACACTAAGCAGTTTCTCAGAAAGTTTCTTTCCCGATTTCATCTGAGGATATTTCCTTTTTCACCATATCCCTCTAGGGGTTCCAAATATCACTTTGCCAATTCCACAAGAACTGTCTTAGCGAAAGGCTTCTTGAGAGGAAAGCTGTAACTCTGTGAGATGTTTTCACAGAACACAAAGAAGTTTCTCAGAAAGCTTCTTTCTCTTTGTTTTCGGAGGATATTTCCTTTGGCACTGCTTTCTTCAAAGGGATCCGAAATATCTGTTTTCAGATTCCTCAGAAATAAGGCTAGCAAAGAGATCCACGAAATACAGTTGTAACTCTGTGAGCTGAGTTAACAGAACACTAAGCAGTTTCTCAGAAAGCTTCTTTCCAGATTTCATCTGAGGTTATTTCCTATTTCAGCATAGCCCTGTATGGGCTTCCAAATGTCACTTTACCAATTCCATAAGAACTGTCTTAACGAAAGGCTTCTTGAGGGGAGAGCTGTAACTCTGTGAGATGATTTCCAGAACCCAAAGAAGTTTCTCAGAAAACTTCATTCTCTTTGTTATCGGAGGATATTTCCTTTGGCCCTATAGTCTTCAAAGGGTTCCAAAATATCTGTTCTCAGATTCCACAGAAATAAGGCTAGCAAAGAGATCCACGAAATTCAGATGTAACTCTGTGAGATGAATTAAAAGAACACTAAGCAGTTTGTCAGAAACCTTCTTTCCAGATTTCATCTGAGGATATTTCCTTTTTCACCATTGCCCTCTATGGACTTCCAAATATCACTTTACCAATACCACATGAACTGTCTTAGCGAAAGGCTCCTTGAGGGGAAAGCTGTAACTCGGTGAGATGATTTCACAGAACACAAAGACGTTTCTCAGAAAGCTTCTTTCTCTTTGTTACCGGAGGATATTTCCTTTGGCCCTATAGACTTCAAAGGGATCCGAAATATCTGTTCTCAGTTTCCACAGAAATAAGGCCAGCAAAGAGATCCACGAAATTCAGATGGAACTCTGTGAGTGGAAGTCACACATCACAGAGCTGTTTCTCAGAAAGCTTCTTTCCACATTTCATCGGAGGATATTTCCTTTTTCACCATAGCCCTCTATGGGCTTCCAAATATCACTTTGCCAATTCAAAAAGAACTGTCTTAGCGAAAGGCTTCTTGAGGGGAAAGCTGTAACTCTGTGAGATGATTTGACAGAACACAAATAAGTTTCTCAGAAAGCTTCTTTCTCATTGTTATCGGAGGATATTTACTTTGGCCCTATAGTCTTCTAGGGGATCCGAAATATCTGTTATCAGATTCCACAGAAATGAGGCTAGCAAAGAGATCCACGAAATACAGATATAACTCTGTAAGTGGAAGTCAAACATCACAGAGCAGTTTATCAGAAAGCTTCTTTCCAGAATTCATCTGAGGATATTTCTTTTTTACCATAGCCCTCTAAGGGCTTCCAAATACCTTTTGCCAATTCCACAAGAACTGTCTTAGCGAAAGGCTTCTTGAGGGGAAAGCTGTATCTCTGTGAGTTGATTTCACAGAACACAAAGAAGTTTTTCAGAAAGCTTCTTTCTCTTTGTTATCGGAGGATATTTCCTTTCGACTATAGTCTTCAAAGGGATCCTAAATAACTGTTCTCAGATTCTACAGAAATAAGGCTAGAAAAGAGATCCACGAAATAGAGGTGTAAATCGGTGAGATAAATTAACAGAACACTAAGCAGTTTCTCAGAAATCTTCTTTCCAGATTTCATCTGAGGATATTTCCTTTTTCACCAAAGCACTGTATGGGCTTCCTAATATCACTTTGCCAATTCCACAAGAACTGTCTTAGCGAAAGGCTTCTTGAGGGGAAAGCTGTAACTCTGTGAGATGATTTCACAGAACACAAAGAAGTTTTTCAGAAAGCTTCTTTCTCTTTGTTATCGGAGGATATTTCCTTTGGCCCTATAGTCTTCCAAGGGATCCGAAATGTCTGTTCTCAAATTCCACAGAAATAAGGCTAGCAAAGAGATCCACGAAATACAGATATAACTCTGTGAGTGGAAGTCACACATCAGAGAGCGGTTTCTCAGAAACATTCTTTCCAGATTTCATCTGAGGATATTTACTTTTTCACCGTAGCCCTCTATGGGCTTCCAAATATCACTTTGCCTATTCCACAAGAACTGTCTAAGCGAAAGACTTCTTCCGGCGAAAGGTGTAAATCTGTGAGATGATTTCACAGAACACAAAGAAGTTTCTCAGAAAGCTTCTTTCTCTTTGTTATCGGGGGATAGTTCCTTTGGCCCTATAGTCTTCAAAGGGATCCGAAATATCTGCTCTCAGATTCCACAGAAATAAGGCTAGCAAAGAGATCCTCGAAATACAGATGTAACTCTGTGAGTGGAAGTCACACATCACAGAGCAGTTTCTCAGAAAGCTTCTTTCCAGGTTTCACCTGAGGATATTTCCTTTTTCACCATAGCCCTCTATGGGCTTCCAAATATCACTTTGCCAATTCCACAAGAACTGTCTTAGCGAAAGGCTTCTTGAGGGGAAAGCTGTAACTCTGTGAGATGATTTCAGAGAACACAAATAAATTTCTCAGAAAGCTTCTTTCTCATTGTTATCAGAGGATATTTACTTTGGCCCTATAGTCTTCTAAGGGATCCGAAATATCTGTTCTCAGATTCCACAGAAACAAGGCTAGCAAAGAGATCCACGAAATACAGATGTAACTCTGTGAGTGGAAGTCACACATCACAGAGCAGTTTCTCAAAAATCTTCTTTCCAGATTTCATCTGAGGATATTTCCTTTTTCACCAAAGCACTCTATGGGCTTCCTAATATCACTTTGCCAATTCCACGAGAACTGTCTTAGCGAAAGGCTTCTTGAGGGGAAAGCTGTAACTCTGTGAGATGATTTCACAGAACACAAAGAAGCTTTTCAGAAAGCTTCTTTCTCTTTGTTATCGGAGGTTATTTCCTTTGGCCCTATAGTCTTCAAAGGGATCAGAAATATCTGTTCTCAGAATCCACAGAAATAAGGCCAGCAAAGAGATCCACGATATACCGCTGTAACTCTATTAGTGGAAGTCACACATCACAGAGCGGTTTCTCAGAAAGCTTCTTTCCAGATTTCATCTGAGGATATTTCCTTTTTCACCATAGCCCTCTATGGGCTTCCAAATATCACTTTGCCAATTCCACAAGAACTGTCTAAGAGAAAGGCTTCTTCAGGGGAAAGGTGTAACTCTGTGAGATGATTTCACAGAACACAAAGAAGTTTCACAGAAAGCTTCTTCCTCTTTGTTATCGGAGGATATTTCCTTTGGCCCTATAGTCTTCAAAGGGATCCGAAATATCTGTTCTCAGATTCCACAGAAATAAGGCTAGCAAAGAGATCCACGAAATACAGATGTAACTCTGTGAGTGGAAATCATACATCACAGAGCATTTTCTCAGAAACCTTCTTTCCAGATTTCATCTGAGAATATTTATTTCTTCAACATAGCCCTCTATGGGCTTCCAAATATCACTTTGCGAATTCCACAAGAACTGTCTTAGTGAAAGGCTTCTTGAGGGAAAACCTGTAAATCTGTGAGATGATTTCACAGAACACAAAGAAGTTTCTCAGAAAGCTTCCTTCTCTTTGTTATCGGAGGATATTTCCTTTGGCCCTATAGTCTTCAAAGGGATCCGAAATATCTGTTCTCAGATTCCACAGAAATAAGGCTAGCAAAGAGATCCACGAAATACAGATATAACTCTGTGAGTGGAAGTCACACATCACAGAGCAGTTTCTCAGAAAGCTTCCTTCCAGATTTCATCAGAGGATATTTCCTTTTTCACCATAGCCCTCTATGGGCTTCCCAATGTCACTTTGCCAATTCCACAAGAACTGTCTTAGCGAATGGCTTCTTGAGGGGAGCACTGTAACTCTGTGAGATGATATCACAGAACACAAAGAAATTTCTCAGAAACCTTCTTTCTCTTTGTTAATGGAGGATATTTCCTTTGGCCCTGTAGTCTTCAAAGGGATCCGAAATATCATTTCTCAGATTACACAGAAATAAGGCTTGCAAAGACATCCACGAAATACAAATGTAACTCTGTGAGATGAATTAACAGTACCCTAAGCAGTTTCTCAGAAAGCATCTTTCCAGATTTCATCTGAGGATATTTCCTTTTTCACCATTGCCCTCTATGGGTTTCCAAATATCACTTTGCTAATTCCACAACAACTGTCTTAGCGAAAGGCTTCTTGAGGGGAAAGCTATAACTCTGTGAGATGATTTCACAGAACACAATGAAGTTTCTCAGAAAGCTTCTTTCTCTTTGTTATCGGAGGATATTTCCTTTGGCTCTATAGTCTTCAAAGGGATCCGATATATCTGTTCTCAGATTCCACAGAAATAAGGCTAGCAAAGAGATCCACGAAATGCAGATGTAACTCTGTGAGTGGAAGTCACACATCACAGAGCAGTTTCTCAGAAATCTTCCTTCCAGATTTCATCTGAGGATATTTCCTTTTTCACCATAGCCCTCTATGGGCTTCCAAATATCACTTTGCCAGTTCCACAAGAACTGTCTTAGCGAAAGGCTTCTTGAGGGGAAAGCTGTATCTCTGTGAGATTATTTAACAGAACACAAAGAAGTTTTTCAGAAAGCTTCTTTCTCTTTGTTATCGGAGGATATTTCCTTTCGACTATCGTCTTCAAAGGGATCCGAAATAACTGTTCTCAGATTCCACAGAAATAAGGCTAGAAAAGTGATCCACGAAATACAGATGTAAATCAGTGAGATGAATTAACAGAACACTAAGCAGTTTCTCAGAAAGCTTCTTTCCAGATTTCGTCTGAGGATATTACCTTGTTCACCAAAGCACTCTATGGGCTTCCTAATATCACTTTGCCAATTCCACAAAAACTGTCTTAGCAAAAGGCTTCTTGAGGGGAAAGCTGTAACTCTGTGAGATGATTTCACAGAACACGAAGAAGTTTCTCAGAAAGCTTCTTTCTCTTTGTGATCAGAGCATATTTCCTTTGGCCCTATAGTCTTCAAAGGGATCCGAAATATCTGTTCTCAGATTCCACAGAAATAAGGCTAGCAAAGAGATCCACGAAATACAGATGTAACTCTGTGAGTGGAAGTCACACATCACAGAGCGGTTTCTCAGAAAGCTTCTTTCCAGATTTCATCTGAGGATATTTCCTTTTTCACCATAGCCCTCTATGGGCTTCCAAATATCACTTTGCCAATTCCACAAGAACTGTCTAAGCGAAAGACTTCTTCCGGGATAAGCTGTAACACTGTGAGATGATTTCACGGAACACAAAGAAGTTTCTCAGAAAGCTTCTTTCTCTTTGTTATCGGAGGATATATCCTTTGGCCCTATATTCTTCAAAGGGATCCGAAATATCTGTTCTCAGATTCCACAGAAAGAAGGCTAGCAAAGAGATCCTCGAAATACAGATGTAACTCTGTGAGTGGAAGTCACACATCACAGAGTAGTTTCTCAGAAAGCTTCTTTCCAGATTTCATCTGAGGATATTTCCTTTTTCACAATAGCCCTCTATGGACTTCCAAATATCACTTTGCCAATTCCACAAGAACTGTCTTAGCGAAAGGCTTCTTGAGGGGAAAGCTGTAACTCTGTGAGATGATTTCACAGAACACAAAGAAGTTTCTCGGAAAGTTTCTCTCTCAGTGTTATCGGAGGATATTTACTTTGACCCTAGAGTCTTCTAAGGGATCCCAAATATCTATTCTCAGATTCCACCGAAATGAGGCTAGCAAAGAGATCCACGAAATACAGATGTAACTCTGTGAGTGGAAGTCACACATCAAAGAAAAGTTTCTCAGAAAGCTTCTTTCCATATTTCATTCGAGGATATTTCCTTTTTCACCATAGCCCTCTATGGGCTTCCAAATATCACTTTGCCAATTCCACAAGAACTGTCTTAGGGAAAGGCTTCTTGAGGGGAAAGCTGTAACTCTGTGAGATGATTTCACAGAACACGAAGAGGTTTCTCAGAAAGCTTCTTTCTATTTGTTATCGGAGGATATTTCCTTTGGCCCTATAGTCTTCAAAGGGATCCGAAATATCTGTTCTCAGATTCCACAGAAATAAGGCTAGCAAAGAGATCCACGAAATACAGATGTAACTCTGTGAGTGGAAGTCACACATCAGAGAGCAGTTTCTCGGAAAGCTTCTTTCCAGATTTCATCTGTGGATATTTCCTTTTTCACCATAGCTCTCTAGAGGCTTCTAAATATCACTTTGCCAATTCCAGAAGAACTGTCTTAGCGAAAGGCTTCTTTAGGGGAAAGCTGTAACTCTGTGAGATGATTTCACGGAACACAAAGAAGTTTCTCAGAAAGCTTCTTTCTCTTTGCTATCGGAGGGTATTTACTTTGGCCCTATAGTATTCTAAGGGATCCGAAATATCTGTTCTCAGATTCCACAGAAATAAGGCTAGCGAAGAGATCCTCGAAATACAGATGTAACTCTGTGAGTGGAAGTCACACATCACAGCGCCGTTTCTCAGAAAGGTTTTTTGCAGATTTCATCGGAGGATATTTCCTCTTTCGCCATAGCCCTCTATGGGCTTCCAAATATCACTTTGCCAATTTCTCAAGAACTGTCTTAGCGAAAGGCTTCTTGAGGGGAAAGTTGTAACTCTGTGAGATGATTTCACAGAACACAAAGAAGTTTCTCAGAAAGCTTCTTTCTCTTTGTTATCGGAGGATATTTCCTTTGGCCCTATACTCTTCCACGGATCTGAATTATCTGTTCTCAGATTCCACAGAAATAAGGCTAGTAAAGAGATCCACGAAATACCGATGTAACTCTGTGATATGAATTAACAGAACACTAAGCACTTTCTCAGAAAGCTTCTTACAGATTTCATCTGAGGATATTTCCTTTTTCACCGTAGCCCTCTATGGGCTTCCAAATATCACTTTGCCAATTCCAGAAGAACTGTCTTAGCTAAAGGCTTCTTGAGGGGAAAGCTGTAACTCTGTGAGATGATTTCACAGAACACAAAGAAGTTTCTCAGAAAGCTTCTTTCTCTTTGTTTTCGGAGGATATTTCCTTTGGCCCTGCATTCTTCAAAGGGATCCGAAATATCTGTTTTCAGATTCCTCAGAAAGAAGGCTAGCAAAGAGATCCACGAAATACAGTTGTACCTCTGTGAGCTGAGTTAACAGAACACTAAGCAGTTTCTCAGAAAGCTTCTTTCCAGATTTCATCTGAGGTTATTTCCTATTTCAGCATAGCCCTCTAAGGGCTTCCAAATGTCACTTTGCCAATTCCACAAGAACTGTCTTAACGAAAGGCTTCTTGAGGGGAGAGCTGTAACTCTGTGAGATGATTTCCAGAACCCAAAGAAGTTTCTCAGAAAACTTCTTTCTCTTTGTTATCGGAGGATATTTCCTTTGGCCCTAGAGTCTTCAAAGGGTTCCAAAATATCTGTTCTCAGATTCCACAGAAATAAGGCTAGCAAAGAGATCCACGAAATACAGATGTAACTCTGTGAGATGAATTAACAGAACACTAAGCAGTTTCTCAGAAAGCTTCTTTCCAGATTTCATCTGAGGATATTTCCTTTTTCACCATAGCCCTCTATGGGCTTCCAAATATCACTTTACCAATACCACAAGAACTGTCTTAGCGAACGGCTTCTTGAGGGGAAAGCTGTAACTCTGTGAGATGATTTCACAGAACACAAAGAAGTTTCTCAGAAAGCTTCTTTCTCTTTGTTATCGGAGGATATTTCCTTTCGACTATAGTGTTCAAAGGGATCCTAAATAACTGTTCTCAGATTCTACAGAAATAAGGCTAGAAAAGAGATCCACGAAATAGAGGTGTAAATCTGTGAGATGAATTAACAGAACACTAAGCAGTTTCTCAGAAATCTTCTTTCCAGATTTCATCTGAGGATATTTCCTTTTTCACCAAAGCACTCTATGGGCTTCCTAATATCACTTTGCCAATTCCACAAGAACTGTCTTAGCGAAAGGCTTCTTGAGGGGAAAGCTGTAACTCTGTGAGATGATTTCACAGAACAAAAAGAAGTTTTTCAGAAAGCTTCTTTCTCTTTGTTATCGGAGGATATTACCTTTGGCCCTGTAGTCTTCCAAGGGATCCGAAATATCTGTTCTCAAATTCCGCAGAAATAAGGCTAGCAAAGAGATCCACGAAATACAGATATAACTCTGTGAGTGGAAATCACACATCACAGAGCGGTTTCTCAGAAACCTTCTTTCCAGATTTCATCTGAAGATATTTCCTTTTTCACCATAGCCCTCTATGGGCTTCCAAATATAACTTTGCCAATTCCACAAGAACTGTCTTAGCGAAAGGCTTCTTGAGGGGAAAGCTGTAACTCTGTGAGATGATTTCACAGAACACAAAAAGTTTCTCAGAAAGCTTCTTTCTCTTTGTTATCGGAGGGCATTTCCTTTGGCCCTATAGTCTTCAAAGGGATCTAAAATATCTGTTCTCAGATTCCATAGAAATAAGGCTAGCAAAGAGATCCACGAAATACAGATGTAACTCTGTGAGATGAATTTACAGAACACAAAGCAGTTTCTCAGAAAGCTTCTTTCCAGATTTCAACTGAGGATATTTCCTTTTTCACCCTAGCCCTCTATGGGCTTCCAAATATCACCTTGCCAATTCCACAAGAACTGTCTTAGCGAAAGGCTTCCTGAGAGGAAAGCTGTAACTCTGTGAGATGATTTCACAGAACACAAAGAAGTTTCTCAGAGAGTTTCTTTCTCTTTGTTATCGGAGGATATTTCCTTTGGCCCTATAGTCTTCAAAGGGATCCGAAATATCTGTTCTCAGATTCCACAGAAATAAGGCTAGCGAAGAGATCCAAGAAATACAGATGTAACTCTGTGAGCTGAATTAACAGAACACTAAGCAGTTTCTCAGAAAGCTTCTTTCCAGATTTCATCTGAGTATATTTCCTTTTTCACCATAGCCCTCTATTGGCTTCCAAATATCACTTTGCCAATTCCGCAAGAACTCTCTTAGCGAAAAGCTTCTTGAGGGGAAAGCTGTAACTCTGTGAGATGATTTCACAGAACACAAAGAAGTTTCTCAGAAAGCTTCTTTCTCTTTGTTATCGGAGGATATTTCCTTTGGCCCTATAGTCTTCAAAGGGATTCGAAATATCTGTTCTCAGATTCCACAGAAATAAGGCTAGCAAAGAGATCCACGAAATACAGATGTAACTCTGTGTGTGGAAGTCACACATCAGAGAGCAGTATCTCAGAATGCTTCTTTCCAGATTTCATCTGAGGATATTTCCTTTTTCACCATAGCCCTCTATGGGCTTCTAAATATCACTTTGCCAATTCCACAAGAACTGTTTTAGCGAAAGGCTTCCTGAGGGGAAAGCTGTAACTCTGTGAGATGATTTCACAGAACACAAAGAAGTTTCTCAGAAAGCTTCTTTCTCTTTGTTATTGGAGGGTATTTACTTTGGAACTATCGTCTTCTAAGGGATCCTAAATATCTGTTCTCAGATTCCACAGAAATAAGGCTAGCGAAGAGATCCTCGAAATACAGATGTAACTCTGTGAGTGGAAGTCTCACCTCACAGAACAGTATCTCAGAAAGCTTCTTTCCAGATTTCATCTGAGGATATTTCCTTTTTCACCATAGCCCCCTATGGGCTTCCAAATATCACTTTGTCAATTCCACAAGAACTGTCTTAGCGAAATCCTTCTTGAGGGGAAAGCTGTAACTCTGTTAGATGATTTCACAGAACACAAAGAAGTTTCTCAGAAAGCTTCTTTCTCTTTGTTATCGGAGGATATTTCCTTTGGCCCTGCAGTCTTCAAAGGGATCCGAAATATCTGTTCTTATTCCTCAGAAATAAGGCGAGCAAAGAGATCCACGAAATACAGATGTAACTCTGTGAGCTGAATTAACAGAACACTAAGCAGTTTCTCAGAAAGCTTCTTTCCAGATTTCATCTGAGGATATTTCCTTTTTCATCATAGCCCTCTATGGGCTTCCAAATATCACTTTGCTAATTCCACAAGAACTGTCTTAGCGATAGGCTTCTTGAGGGGAAAGCTGTAACTCTGTGAGATGATTTCACAGAACACAAAGTAGTTTCTCAGAAAGCTTCTTTCTCTTTGTTATCGGAGGATATTTCCTTTGGCCCTATAGTCATCAAAGGGATCCGAAATATCTGTTCTCAGATTCCACAGAAATAAGACTAGCAAAGAGATCCACGAAATACAGATGTAACTCTGTGAGTGGAAGTCACACATCAGAGAGCAGTTTCTCAGAAAGCTTCTTTCCAGATTTCATCTGAAGATATTTCCTTTTTCTCCTTAGCTCTCTATAGGCTTCTAAACATCACTTTGCCAATTCCAGAAGAACTGTCTTAGCGAAAGGCTTCTTGAGGGGAAAGCTGTAACTCTGTGAGGTGATTTCACAGAACACAAAGAAGTTTCTCAGAAAGCTTCTTTCTCTTTGTTATCGCAGCGTATTTACTTTGGCCCTATAGTATTCTAAGGGATCCGAAGTATCTGTTCTTAGAATCCTCCCAAATAAGGCTAGCGAAGAGATCCTCGAAATACAGATGTAACTCAGTGAGTGGAAGTCACACATCACAGAGCAGTTTCTCAGAAAGCTTCTTTCCAGATTTCATCTGAGGATATTCCTTTTTCACCATAGCTCTCTATGGGCTTCCAAATATCACTTTGCCAATTCCACAAGAACTGTCTTAGCGAAAGGCTTCTTGAGGGGAAAGCTGTAACTCTGCGAGATGATTTCACCGAACACAAAGAAGTTTCACAGAAACCTTCTTTCTCTTTGTTATCGGAGGATATCTCCTTTGGCCCTAAAGTCTTCAAAGGGATCCGAAAAATCTGTTCTCAGATTCCACAGAAATACGGCTAGCAAAGAGATCCACGAAATACAGATGTAACTATCTGAGATGTATTAACAGAACACTAAGCAGTTTCTCAGAAAGTTTCTTTCCAGATTTCATCTGAGGATATTTCCTTTTTCACCATATCCCTCTAGGGGTTCCAAATATCACTTTGCCAATTCCACAAGAACTGTCTTAGCGAAAGGCTTCTTGAGGGGAAAGCTGTAACTCTGTGAGATGATTTCACAGAACACAAAGAAGCTTCTCAGAAAGCTTCTTTCTCTTTGTTTTCGGAGGATATTTCCTTTGGCCCTGCATTCTTCAAAGGGATCCGAAATATCTGTTTTCAGATTCCTCAGAAATAAGGCTAGCAAAGAGATCCACGAAATACAGTTGTAACTCTGTGAGCTGAGTTAACAGAACACTAAGCAGTTTCTCAGAAAGCTTCTTTCCAGATTTCATCTGAGGTTATTTCCTATTTCAGCATAGCCCTCTATGGGCTTCCAAATGTCACTTTGCCAATTCCACAAGAACTGTCTTAGCGAAAGGCTTCTTGAGGGGAAAGCTGTAACTCTGTGAGATGATTTCCAGAACGCAAAGAAGTTTCTCAGAAAACTTCTTTCTCTTTGTTATCGGAGGATATTTCCTTTGGCCCTATAGTCTTCAAAGGGATCCGAAATATCTGTTCTCAGATTCCACAGAAATAAGGCTAGCAAAGAGATCCACGAAACACAGATGTAACTCTGTGAGATGAATTAACAGAACACTAAGCAGTTTCTCAGAAAGCTTGTTTCCAGATTTCATCTGAGGATATTTCCTTTTTCACCATAGCCCTCTATGGGCTTCCAAATATCACTTTACCAATACCACAAGAACTGTCTTAGCGAACGGCTTCTTGAGGGGAAAGCTGTAAATCTGTGAGATGATTTCACAGAACACAGAGAAGTTTCTCAGAAAGCTTCTTTCTCTTTGTTATCGGAAGATATTTCCTTTGGCCCTATAGTCTTCAAAGGGATCCGAAATATCTGTTCTGAGATTCCACAGAAATAAGGCTAGCGAAGATATCCACGAAATACAGATGTAACACTGTGAGTGGAAGTCACACATCACAGAGCAGTTTCTCACGAAGCTTCTTTCCAGATTTCATCGGAGAATATTTCCTTTTTCACCATAGCAATCTATGGGCCTCCAAATATCACTTTGCCAATTCCACAAGAACTGTCTTAGTGAAAGGCTCCTTGAGGGGAAAGCTGTAACTCGGTGAGATGATTTCAGAGAACACAAAGACGTTTCTCAGAAAGCTTCTTTCTCTTTGTTACCGGAGGATATTTCCTTTGGCCCTATAGTCTTCAAAGGGATCCGAAATATCTGTTCTCAGTTTCCACAGAAATAAGGCTACCAAAGAGATCCACGAAATACAGATGTAACTCTGTGAGTGGAAGTCACACATCACAGAGCTGTTTCTCAGAAAGCTTCTTTCCAGATTTCATCGGAGGATATTTCCTTTTTCACCAAAGCACTCTATGGGCTTCCTAATATCACTTTGCCAATTCCACAAGAACTGTCTTAGCGAAAGGCTTCTTGAGGGGAAAGCTGTAACTCTGTGAGATGATTTCACAGAACACAAAGAAGTTTCTCAGAAAGCTACTTTCTCTTTGTTATTGGAGGGTATTTACTTTGGAACTATCGTCTTCTAAGTGATCCTAAATATCTGTTCTCAGATTCCACAGAAATAAGGCTAGCGAAGAGATCCTCGAAATACAGATGTAACTCTGTGAGTGGAAGTCTCACCTCACAGAGCAGTTTCTCAGAAAGCTTCTTTCCAGATTTCATCTGAGGATATTTCCTTTTTCACCATAGCCCTCTATGGGCTTCCAAATACCACTTTGCCCAATTCCACAAGAACTGTCTTAGCGAAAGGCTTCTTGAGGAGAAAGCTGTAACTCTGTGAGATGATTTCACAGAATACGAAGAAGTTTCTCAGAAAGCTTCTTTCTCTTTGTTATCGGAGGATATTTCCTTGGGCCCTAGAGTCTTCAAATGGATCCCAAATATCTGTTCTCAGATTCCACAGAAATAAGGCTAGCAAAGTGATCCACGAAATACAGATGTAACTCTGTGAGATGAATTAACAGAACACTAAGCAGTTTCTCAGAAAGCTTCTTTCCAGATTTCATCTGAGGATATTTCCTTTTTCACCGTAGCCCTCTGTGGGCTTCCAAATATCACTTTGCCAATTCCACAAGAAATGTCTTAGCGAACGGCTTCTTTAAGGGAAAGCCGTAACTCTGTGAGATGATTTCACAGAACACAAAGAAGTTTTTCAGAAAGCTTCTTTCTCTTTGTTATCAGAGGATATTTCCTTTGGCCCTATAGTCTTCAAAGGGATCCGAAATATCTGTTCTCAGATTCCACAGAAATAAGGCTAGCAAAGAGATCCACGAAATACAGATGTAACTCTGTGAGATGAATTAACAGAACACTAAGCAGTTTCTCAGAAAGCTTCTTTCCAGATTTCATCTGAGCATATTTCCTTTTTCACCGTAGCCCTCTATGGGCTTTCAAATATCAATTTGCCAATTCCGCAAGAACTGTCTTAGCGAAATGCTTCTTGAGGGGAAAGCTGTAACTCTGTGAGATGATTTCACAGAACACAAAGAAGTTTCTCAGAAAGCTTCTTTCTCGTTGTTATCGGAGGATATTTCCTTTGGCCCTAGAGTCTTCAAAGGGATCCGAAATATCTGTTCTCAGATTCCACAGAAATAAGGCTAGCAAAGAGATCCACGAAATACATATGTAACTCTGTGAGATGAATTAACAGAACACAAAGCAGTTTCTCAGAAAGCTTCTTTCCAGATTTCAACTGAGGATATTTCCTTTTTCACCATAGCCCTCTGTGGGCTGCCAAATATCACCTTGCCAATTCCACAAGAACTGTCTTAGCGAAAGGCTTCTTGAGAGGAAAGCTGTAACTCTGTGTGATGATTTCACAGAACACAAAGAAGGTTCTCAGAGAGTTTCTTTCTCTTTGTTATCGGAGGATATTTCCTTTGGCCCTATAGTCTTCAAAGGGATCCGAAATATCTGTTCTCAGATTCCACAGGAATAAGGCTAGCAAAGAGATCCACGAAATACAGATGTAACTCTGAGAGTGGAAGTCACACATCACAGAGCAGTTTCTCAGAAAACTTCTTTCCAGATTTGATCTGAGGATATTTCCTTTTTCACCTTAGCCCTCTAAGAGCTTCCAAATATCACTTGGCCAATTCCACAAGAACTGTCTTAGCGAAAGGTTTCTTGAGGGGAAAGCTGTAACTCTGTGAGATGATTTCACAGAACACAAAGAAGTTTCTCAGAAAGCTTCCTTCTCTTTGTTATAGGAGGATATTTCCTTTGGCCCTATAGTCTTCAAAGGGATCCGAAATATCTGTTCTCAGATTCCACAGAAATAAGGCTAGCAAAGAGATCCACGAAATACAGATGTAACTCTGTGAGATGAATTAACAGAACACTAAGCAGTTTCTCAGAAAGCTTCTTTCCAGATTTCATCTGAGGATATTTTCTTTTTCACCGTAGCCCTCTAGGGGTTCCAAATATCACTTTGCCAATTCCACAAGAAATGTCTTAGCGAACGGCTTCTTTAAGGGAAAGCCGTAACTCTGTGAGATGATTTCACAGAACACAAAGAAGTTTTTCAGAAAGCTTCTTTCTCTTTGTTATCAGAGGATATTTCCTTTGGCCCTATAGTCTTCAAAGGGATCCGAAATATCTGTTCTCAGATTCCACAGAAATAAGGCTAGCAAAGAGATCCACGAAATACAGATGTAACTCTGTGAGATGAATTAACAGAACACTAAGCAGTTTCTCAGAAAGCTTCTTTCCAGATTTCATCTGAGCATATTTCCTTTTTCACCGTAGCCCTCTATGGGCTTTCAAATATCAATTTGCCAATTCCGCAAGAACTGTCTTAGCGAAATGCTTCTTGAGGGGAAAGCTGTAACTCTGTGAGATGATTTCACAGAACACAAAGAAGTTTCTCAGAAAGCTTCTTTCTCGTTGTTATCGGAGGATATTTCCTTTAGCCCTATAGTCTTCAAAGGGATTCGAAATATCTGTTCTCAGATTCCACAGAAATAAGGCTAGCAAAGAGATCCACGAAATACAGATGTAACTCTGTGAGTGGAAGTCACACATCACAGAGCAGTTTCTCAGGAAGCTTCTTTCCAGATTTCATCTGAGAATATTTCCTTTTTCACCGTAGCCCTCTATGGGCTTTCAAATATCACTTTACGAATTCCACAAGAACTGTCTTAGCGAAAGGCTTCTTGAGGGGAAAGCTGTAACTCTGTGAGATGATTTCACAGAACACAAAGAAGTTTCTCAGAAAGCTTCTTTCTATTTGTTATAGGAGGATATTTCCTTTGGCCCTATAGTCTTCTAAGGGATCCGAAATATCTGTTCTCAGATTCCACAGTAATAAGGCTAGCAAAGAGATGCACGAAATGCAGATGTAACTTTGTGAGTGGAAGTCACACATAACAGAGCCGTTTCTCAGAAAGCTTCTTTCCAGATTTCATCGGAGGATATTTCCTCTTTCGCCATAGCCCTCTATGGGCTTTCAAATATCACTTTCCGAATTCCACAAGAACTGTCTTAGCGAAAGGCTTCTTGAGGGGAAAGCTGTAACTCTGTGAGATGATTTCACAGAACACAAAGAAGTTTCTCAGAAAGCTTCTTTCTCTTTGTTATCGGAGGACATTTCCTTTGGCCCTATATTCTTCAAAGGGATCCGAAATATCTGTTCTCAGATTCCACAGAATTGAGGCTAGCAAAGAGATCCACGAAATACCGATGTAACTCTGTGAGTGGAAGTCACACATCACAGAGCCGTTTCTCAGAAAGCTTCTTTCCAGATTTCATCTGAGGATATTTCCTTTTTCAGCATAGCCCCCTATGGGCTTCCTAATATCACTTTGCCAATTCCACAAGAGCTGTCTTAGCGAAAGGCTTCTTGAGGGTAAAGCTGTAACTCTGTGAGATGATTTCACAGAACACAAAGAAGTTTCTCAGAAAGCTTCTTTCTCTTTTTTATCGGAGGATATTTCCTTTAGCCCTATAGTCTTAAGGGGATCCGAAATATCTGTTCTCAGATTCCACAGAAATAAGGCTAGCAAAGTGATCCACGATCTACAGATGTAACACTGTGAGCTGAATAAACAGAACACGAAGCATTTTCTCAGAAATCTTCTTTCCGATTTCATCTGAGGATATTTCCTTTTACAGCATAGCCCTCTAGGGGCTTCCAAATAGCGAAAGGCTTCTTGAAGGGAAAGCTGTAACTCTGTGAGATTATTTCACAGAACACAAAGAGGTTTCTCAGTAAGCTTCTTTCTCTTTGTTATCGGAGGATATTTACTATGGCCCTATAGTCTTCTAAGGGATCCGAAATATCTGTTTTCAGATTCCACTGAAATAAGGCTAACAAAGAGATCAACGAAATACAGATGTAAATCTGTAGGATGAATTAACAGAACACTAAGCAGTTTCACAGAAATGTTCTTTCCAGATTTCATCTGAAGATATTTCCTTTTTCACCAAAGTACTCTATGGGCTTCCTAATATCACTTAGCCAATTCCACAAGAACTGTCTTAGCCAAAAGCTTCTTGAGGGGAAAGCTGTAACTCTGTGAGATGATTTCACAGAACACAAAGAAGTTTCTCAAAAATCTTCTTTCTCTTTGATAACGGAGGATATTTCCTTTGGCCCTATAGTCTTCAAAGGGATCCGAAATATCTGTTCTCGGATTCCACAGAAATAACGCTAGCGAAGGCATCCTTGAAATATAGATATAACTCTGTGAGTGGAAGTCACACATCACAGAGCAGTTTCTCAGGAAGCTTCTTTCCAGATTTCATCTGAGGATATTTCCTTTTTCACCATAGCCCTCTATGGGCTTCCCAATATCACTTTGCCAATTCCACAAGAACTGTATTAGCGAAAGGGTTCTTGACGGGAAAGCTGTAACTCTCTGAGATGATTTCACAGAACACAAAGAAGTTTCTCAGAAGGCTTCTTTCTCATTGTTATCGGAGGATATTTCCTTTGGCCCTAAAGTCTTCAAAGGGATCCGAAATATCTGTTTTCAGATTCCACAGAAATAAGGCTAGCAAAGAGATCCACGAAATACAGATGTAACTCTGTGATTGGAAGTCACAAACCACAGAGCAGTTTCTCAGAAAGCTTCTTTTCAGATTTCATCTGACGATATTTCCTTTTTCACCATAGCCCTCTATGGGCTTCCAAATATCACTTGCCAAATTCCACAAGAACTGTCTTAGCGAAAGGCTTCTTGAGGAGAAAGCTGTAACTCTGTGAGGTGATTTCACAGAACACAAAGAAGTTTCTCAGAAAGATTTTTTCTCTCTGTTATCGGAGGATATTTCCTTTGGCCCTAGAGTCTTCGAAGGGATCCGAAATATCTGTTCTCAGATTCCACAGAAATAAGGCTTGCAAAGTGATCCACGAAATACAGATGTAACTGTGTGAGATGAATTAACAGAACACTAAGCAGTTTCTCAGAAAGCTCCTTTCCAGATTTCATCGGAGGATATTTCCTTTTTCAACATAGCCCTCTATGGACTTCCAAATATCACTTTGCCAATTCCACAAGAACTGTCCTAGCGAAAGGCTTCTTGAGGGGAAAGCTGTAACTCTGTGAGATGATTTCACAGAACACAAAGAAGTTTCTCAGAAAGCTTCTTTCTCTTTGTTATCGGAGGATATTTCCTTTGGCCCTATAGTCTTCAAAGGGATCCGAAATATCTGTTCTCAGATTCCACAGAAATAAGGCTAGCAAAGAGATCCACGAAATACAGATGTAAATCTGAGAGTGGAAGTCACACATCACAGAGCAGTTTCTCAGAAAGCTTCTTTCCACATTTCATCTGAGGATATTTCCTTTTTCACCATAGCCCTCTATGGGCTTCCCAATATCACTTTGCCAATTCCACAAGAACTGTCTTAGCGAAAGGCTTCTTGAGGGGAAAGCTGTAACTCTGTGAGATGATTTCACAGAACATGAAGAAGTTTCTCAGAAAGCTTCTTTCTCTTTGTTATCGGAGGATATTTCCTTTGGCCCTAGAGTCTTCCAAGGGATCCGAAATATCTGTTCTCAGATTCCACAGAAATAAGGCTAGCAAAGAGATCCACGAAATACAGATGTAACTCTGTGAGATGAATTAACAGAACACTAAGCAGTTTTCAGAAAGCTTCTTTCCCGATTTCATCGGAGGATATTTCCTTTTTCACCATAGCCCTCTATGGGCTTCCAAATATCACGTTGCCAATTCCACAAGAACTGTCCTAGCGAAAGGCTTCATGAGGGGAATGCTGTAACTCTGTGAGATGATTTCACAGAACACAAAAAAGTTTCTCAGAAAGCTTCTTTCTCTTTGTTATCGGAGGATATTTCCTTTGGCCCCATAGTCTTCAAAGGGATCCAAAATATCTGTTCTCAGATTCCATAGAAATAAGGCTAGCAAAGAGATCCACGAAATACAGATGTAACTCTGTGAGGGGAAGTCACACATCACAGAGCAGTTTCTCAGAAAGCTTCTTTTCAGATTTCATCTGAGGATATTTCCTTTTCCCCATAGCCCTCTATGGGCTTCCAAATATCTCTTGGCCAATTCCACAAGAACTGACTTAGCGAAAGTTTTCTTGAGGGGAAAGCTGTAACTCTGTGAGATGATTTCACACAACACAAAGAAGTTTCCCAGAAAGCTTCTTTCTCTTTGTTATCGGAGGATATTTCCTTTGGCCCTATAATCTTAAAGGGATCGGAAATATCTGTTCTCAGATTCCACAGAAGTAAGGCTAGCAAAGTTATCCACGAAATACAGATGTAACACTGTGAGCTGAATTAACAGAACACGAAGCATTTTCTCAGAAATCTTCTTTCCCGATTTCATCTGAGGATATTTACTTTTTCAGCATAGCCCTCTAGAGGCTTCCAAATATCACTTTGCCAATTCCACAAGAACTGTCATAGCGAAAGGCTTCTTGAGGGGAAAGCTGTAACTCTGTGAGATGATTTCACAGAACACAAAGAGGTTTCTCAGAAAGCTTCTTTCTCTTTGTTATCGGAGGATATTTACTATGGCCCTATAGTCTTCTAAGGGATCCGAAATATCTGTTCTCAGATTCCACAGAAATAAGGCTAACAATGATATCAACGAAATACAGATGTAAATCTGTGAGATGAATTAACAGAACACTAAGCAGTTTCACAGAAAGGTTCTTTCCAGATTTCATCTGAGGATATTTCCTTTTTCACCAAAGCACTCTATGGGCTTCCTAATATCACTTAGCCAATTCCACAAGAACTGTCTTAGCCAAAGGCTTCTTGAGGGGAAAGCTGTAACTGTGTGAGATGATTTCACAGAACACAAAGAAGTTTCTCAAAAATCTTCTGTCTCTTTGTTAACGGAGGATATTTCCTTTGGTCGTATAGTATTCAAAGGGAACCGAAATATCTGTTCTCAGATTCCACAGAAATAAGGCTAGCAAAGAGATCCAGGAAATACAGATGTAACTCTGTGAGATGAATTAACAGAACACTAAGCAGTTTCTCAGAGAGTTTCTTTCCAGATTTCATCTGATGATATTTCCTTTTTCACCATAGCCCTCTGTGGGCTTCCAAATATCACTTTGCCAATTCCACAAGAACTGTCCTAGCGAAAGGCTTCTTGAGGGGAAAGCTGTAACTCTGTGAGATGATTTCACAGAACACAAAGAAGTTTCTCAGAAAGCTTCTTTCTCTTTGTTTTCGGAGGATATTTCCTTTGGCCCTAGACTCTTCCAAGGGATCCGAAATATCTGTTCTCAGATTCCACAGAAATAAGGCTAGCAAAGTGATCCAAGAAATACAGATGTAACTCTGTGAGATGAATTAACAGAACACTAAGCAGTTTCTCAGAAAGCTTCTTTCCAGATTTCATCGGAGGATATTTCCTTTTTCTCCATAGCCCTCTTTGGGCTTCCAAATATCACTTTGACAATTCCACAAGAACTCTCCTAGCGAAAGGCTTCCGGAGGGGAAAGCTGTACCTCTGTGAGATGATTTCACAGAACACAAAGACGTTTCTCAGAAAGCTTCTTTCTCTTTGTTAACGGAGGATATTTCCTTTGGCCCTATAGTCTTCAAAGGGATCCGAAATATCTGTTCTCAGATTCCACAGAAATAAGGCCAGCAAAGAGATCCACGAAACAAAGATGTAACTATGTGAGTGGAAGTCACACATCAGAGAGCAGTTTCTCAGAAAGCTTCTTTCCAGATTTCATCGGAGTATATTTCCTTTTTCAACATAGCCCTCTATGGGCTTCCAAATATCACTTTGCCAATTACACAAGAACTGTCTTAGCGAAAGGCTTCTTGAGGGGAAAGCTGTAACTCTGTGAGATGATTTCACAGAACACAAAGTAGTTTCTCAGAAAGCTTCTTTCTCTTTGTTACCGGAGGATATTTCCTTTGGCCCTATAGTCTTCAAAGGGATCCGAAACATCTGTTCTCAGATTCCTCAGAAATAAGGCTAGCAAAGAGACCCACGAAATACAGATGTAACTCTGTGAGTGGAAGTCACACATCACAGAGCAGTTTCTCAGAAAGCTTCTTTTCAGATTTGATCTGAGGATATTTCCTTTTTCAACATAGCCCTCTATGGGCTTCCAAATATCACTTGGCCAATTCCACAAGAACTGTCTTAGCGAAAGACTTCTTGAGGGGAAAGCTCTAACTCTGTGAGATGATTTCACAGAACACAAAGAAGTTTCTCAGAAAGCTTCTTTCTCTTTGTTATCGGAGTTTATTTCCTTTGGCCCTATAGTCTTCAAAGGGATCCGAAATATCTGTTCTCAGATTCCACAGAAATAAGGCTAGAAAAGAGATCCAAGAAATAAAGATGTAACTCTGTGAGATGAATTTACAGAACACTAAGAAGTTTCTCAGAAAGCTTCTTTCCAGATTTCATCTGAGGATACTTCCTTTTTCACCATAGCCCTCTAGGGATTCCAAATATCACTTTGCCAATTCCAGAAGAACTGGCTTAGCGAACGGCTTCTTGAAGGGAAAGCTGTAACTCTGTGAGATGATTTCACAGAACACAAAGACGTTTCTCAGAAAGCTTCTTTCTCTTTGTTATCGGAGGATATTTCCCTTGGCCCTATAGTCTTCAAAGGGATCCGAAATATCTGTTCTCAGATTCCACAGAAATAAGGCTAGCAAAGAGATACACGAAATACAGATGTAACTCTGTGAATGTAAGTCACACATCTCAGAGCAGATTCTCAGAAAGCTTCTTTCCAGATTTCATCTGAGGATATTTCCTTTTTCACCATAGCCCTCTATGGGTTTCCAAATATCACTTGGCCAATTCCACAAGAACTGTCTTAGCGAAAGACTTCTTGAGGGGAAAGCTCTAACTCTGTGAGATGATTTCACAGAACACAAAGAAGTTTCTCAGAAAGCTTCTTTCTCTTTGTTACCGGAGGATATTTCCTTTGGCCCTATAGTCTTCAAAGGGATCCGAAATATCTGTTCTCAGATTCCACAGAAATAAGGCTAGCAAAGAGTTCCTCGAAATACAGATGTAACTCTGTGAGTGGAAGTCACACATCACAGAGCAGTTTCTCACAAAACTTCTTTCCAGATTCCATCTGAGGATATTTCCTTTTTCACCATAGCCCTCTATGGGCTTCCAAATATCACTTTGCCAATTCCAGAAGAACTGTCTTAGCGAAAGGCTTTTTAGGGGAAAGGTGTAACTCTGTGAGATGATTTCACAGACAACAAAGAAGTTTCTCAGAAATCTTCTTTCTCTTTGTTATCGGAGGATATTTCCTTTGGCCCTATAGTCTTCAAAGGGATCTGAAATATCTGTTCTCAGATTCCACAGAAACAAGGCTAGCAAAGAGATACCCGAAATACAGATGTAACTCTCTGAGATGAATTAACAGAACACTGCGCAGTTTCTCAGAGATTTTCTTTCCAGATTTCATCTGAGGATATTTCCTTTTTCACCATAGCCCTCTGTGGGCTTCCAAATATCACTTTGCCAATTCCACAAGAACTGTCTTAGAGAAAGGCTTCTTGAGGGGAAAGCTGTAACTCTGCGAGACGATTTCAAAGAACACAAAGAAGTTTCTCAGAAAGGTTCTTTCTCTTTGTTATCGGAGGATATTTCCATTGGCCCTATAGTCTTCAAAGGGATCCGAAATATCTGTTCTCAGATTCCACAGAAATAAGGCTAGCAAAGAGATCCACGAAATACAGATGAAACTCTGTGAGTGGAAGTCACACATAAGAGAGCAGTTTCTCAGAATGCTTCTTTCCAGATTTCATCTGAGGATATTTCCTTTTTCACCACAGCCCTCCATTGCCTTCCAAATATGACTTGGCCAATTCCACAAGAACTGTCTTAGCGAAAGGCTTCTTGCGGGGAAAGGAGTAACTCTGTGAAATGATTTCACAGAACACAAAGAAGTTTCTCAGAAAGCTTCTTTCTCTTTGTTATCGGATGATATTTCCTTTGGCCCTGTAGTCTTCAAAGGGATCCGAAATATCTGTTTTCAGATTCCGCAGAAATAAGGCTAGCAAAGAGAACCACGAAATACAGGTGTAACTCTGTCAGTGGAAGTCACACATCACAGAGCACTTTCTCAGAAAGCTTCTTTCCAGATTTCATCTGAGGATATTTAATTTTTCACCATAGCCCTCTATGGGCTTCCAAATATCACTTTGCCAATTCCACAAGAACTGTCTTAGCGAAAGGCTTCTTGAGGGGACAGCTGTAACTCTGTGAGATGATTTCACAGAACACAAAGAAGTTTCCCAGAAAGCTTCTTTCTCTTTGTTATTGGAGGATATTTCCTATGGCCCTATAGTCTTCAAAGGGATCCGAAATATCTGTTCTCAGATTCCACAGAAATAAGGCTAGCAAAGAGATCCTCGAAATACAGATGTAACTCTGTGAGGGGAAGTCACACATCACAGAGCAGTTTCTCACAAAGCTTCTTTCCAGATTACATCTGAGGATATTTCCTTTTTCACCATAGCCCTCTATGGGCTTCCAAATATCACTTTGCCAATTCCAGAAGAACTGTCTTAGCGAAAGGCTTTTTAGGGGAAAGGTGTAACTCTGTGAGATGATTTCACAGACAACAAAGAAGTTTCTCAGAAATCTTCTTCCTCTTTGTTATCGGAGGATATTTCCTTTGGCCCTATAGTCTTCAAAGGAATCTGAAATATCTGTTCTCAGATTCCACAGAAACAAGGCTAGCAAAGAGATACACGAAATACAGATGTAACTCTCTGAGATGAGTTAACAGAACACTACGCAGTTTCTCAGAGATTTTCTTTCCAGATTTCATCTGAGGATATTTCCTTTTTCACCGTAGCCCTCTATGGGCTTCCAAATATCATTTTGCCAATTCCACAAGAACTGTCTTAGAGAAAGGCTTCTTGAGGCGAAAGCTGTAACTCTGTGAGACGATTTCAAAGAACACAAAGAAGTTTCTCAGAAAGCTTCTTTCTCTTTGTTATCGGAGGATATTTCCATTGGCCCTATAGTCTTCAAAGGGATCCGAAATATCTGTTCTCAGATTCCACAGAAATAAGGCTAGAAAGAGATCCACGAAATACAGAAAACTCTCTGAGATGAATTAGCAGAACACTAAGCAGTTTCTCAGAGAGCTTCTTTCCAGATTTCATCTGAGGATATTTATATTTTCAACATAGCCCTCTCGGGGCTTCCAAATATCACTTTGCCAATTCCACAAGAACTGTCTTAGCGAAAGGCTTCTTGAGGGGAAAGCTGTAATTCTGTGAGATGATTTCACAGAACACAAAGAAGTTTCTCAGAAAGCTTCTTTCTCTTTGTTATCGGAGGATATTTCCTTTGGCCCTATAGTCTTCAAAGGGATCCGAAATATCTGTTCTCAGATTCCACACATATAAGCCTAGCAAAGAGATCCTCGAAATACAGATGTAACTCTGTGAGTGGAAGTCACACATCACAGAGCAGTTTCTCAGAAAACTTCTTTCCAGATTTCATCTGAGGATATTTCCTTTTTCACCATAGCCCTCTATGGGCTTCCAAATATCACTTTGCCAATTCCACAAGAACTGTCTTAGCGAAAGGCTTCTTGAGGGGAAAGCTGTAACTCTGTGAGATGATTTCACAGAACAAAAAGAAGTTTCTCAGAAAGCTTCTTTCTCTTTGTTACCGGAGGATATTTCCTTTGGCCTTATAATCTTCAAAGGGATCCGAAATATCTGTTCTCAGATTCCACAGAAATAAGGCTAGCAAAGACATCCACGAAATACAGATGTAACTCTGTGAGATGAATTAACAGTGCCCTAAGCAGTTTCTCAGAAAGCTTCTTTCCAGATTTCATCTGAGGATATTTCCTTTTTCACCATAGCCCTCTATGCGCTTCCAAATATCACTTTGCTAATTCCACAACAACTGTCTTAGCAAAAGGCTTCTAGAGGCGAAAGCTGTAAGTCTGTGAGATGATTTCACAGAACACAAAGAAGTTTCTCAGAAAGCTTCTTTCTCTTTGTTATCGGAGGATATTTCCTTTGGCCCAATAGTCTTAAAGGGATTCGAAATATCTGTTCTCAGATTCCACAGAAATAAGGCTAGCAAAGTGATCCACGAAATACAGATGTAACACTGTGAGCTGAATTAACAGATCACGAAGCATTTTCTCAGAAATCTTCTTTCCCGATTTCATCTGAGGATATTTCCTTTTTCAGCATAGCCCTCTATGGGCTTCCAAATATCACTTGGCCAATTCCACAAGAACTATCTTAGCGAAAGGCTTCTTGAGGGTAAAGCTGTAACTATGTGGGATGATTTCACAGACAACAAAGAAGTTTCTCAGAAAGCTTCTTTCTCCTTTTTACCGGAGGATATTTCCTTTGGCCCTATAGTCTTCAAAGTGATCCGAAATATCTGTTCTCAGATTCCACCGAAACTAGGCTAGCAAAGAGATCCACGAAATACAGATGTAACTCTGTGAGTGGAAGTCACACATCACAGAGCCGTTCCTCAGAAAGCTTCTTTCCAGATTTAATCTTTGGGTATTTCCTTTTTCACCATAGCCCTCTAGGGGTTCCAAATATCACTTTGCCAAATACACAAGAACTGTCTTAGCGAAAGGCTTCTTGCGGGGAAAGCTGTAACTCTGTGAGACGATTTCACAGAACACAAAGAAGTTTCTCAGAAAGCTTCTTTCTCTTTGTTACCGGAGGATATTTCCTTTGGCCCTATAGTCTTCAAAGGGATCCGAAATATCTTTTCTCAGATTCCACAGAAATAAGGCTAGCAAAGGGATCCACGAAATACAGATGTAACTCTCTGAGATGATTTAGCAGAACACTAAGCAGTTTCTCAGAAAGCTTCTTTCCAGATTTCATCTGAGGATATTTATTTTTTCACCATAGCCCTCTAGGGGCTTCCAAATATCACTTTGCCAATTCCACAAGAACTGTCTTAGCGAAAGGCTTCTTGAGGGGAAAGCTGTAATTCTGTGAGATGATATCACAGAACACAAAAAAGTTTCTCAGAAAGCTTCTTTCTCTTTGTTACCGGAGGATATTTCCTTTGGCCCTATAGTCTTCAAAGGGATCCGAAATATCTGTTCTCAGATTCCACAGAAATAAGGCTAGCAAATAGATCCACGTAATACAGGTGTAAATCTGTGAGGGGAAGTCACACATCACAGAGCAGTTTCTCAGAAAGCTTCTTTCCAGATTTCATCTGAGGATATTTCCTTTTTCACCATAGCCCTCTATGGGCTTCCAAATATCACTTTGCCAATTCCCCACGAACTGTCTTAGCGAAAGGCTACTTGAGGGGATAGCTGTAACTCTGTGAGATGATTTCACAGAACACAAAGAAGTTTCTCAGAAACCTTCTTTCTCTTTGTTATTGGAGGATATTTCCTTTGGCCCTGGAGTCTTCAAAGGGATCCGAAATATCTGTTCTCAGATTCCACAGAAATAAGGCTAGCAAAGAGATCCTCGAAATACAGATGTAACTCTTTGAGTGGAAGTCACTCATCACAGAGCAGTTTCTCAGAAAGCTTCTTTCCAGATTTCATCTGAAGATATTTCCTTTTTCACCTTAGCCCTCTATGGGCTTCCAAATATCACTTTCGCAATTCCACAAGAACTAGCTTAGCGAAAGGCTTCTTGAGGGGAAAGCTGTAATTCTGTGGGATGATTTCACAGACAACAAATAAGTTTCTCAGAAAGCTTCTTTCTCTTTTTTAACGGAGTATAATTCCTTTGGCCCTATAGTCTTCAAAGGGATCCGAAATATCTGTTCTCAGATTCCACAGAAATAAGGCTAGCAAAGAGATACACGAAATACAGATGTAACTCTGTGAGTGGAAGTCACACATCACAGAGCAGTTTCTCACAAAGCTTCTTTCCAAATTTCCTCTGAGGATATTTCCTTTTTCACCATAGCCCTCTACGGGCTTCCAAATATCACTTTGCCAATTCCTCAAGAACTGTCTTAGCGAAAGGCTTCTTGAGGGGAAAGCTGTAACTCTGTGAGACGATTTCACAGAACACAAAGAAGTTTCTCAGAAAGCTTCTTTCTCTTTGTTATCGGAGGATATTTCCTTTTTCCCTATAGTCTTCAAAGGGATCCGAAATATCTGTTCTCAGATTCCACAGAAATAAGGCAAGCAAAGAGATCCACGAAATACAGATGTAACTCTCTGAGATGAATTATCAGAACACTAAGCAGTTTCTCAGAAAGCTTCTTTCCAGATTTCATCTGAGGATATTTATTTTTTCAACATAGCCCTCTATGGGCTTCCAAATATCACTTTCCCATTTGCACAAGAACTGTCTTATCGAAAGGCTTCTTGAGGGGAAAGCTGTAACTCTGTGGGAAGATTTCACAGAACACAAAGAAGTTTCTCAGAAACCGGCTTTCTCTTTGTTATCGGAGGATATTTCCTTTGGCCCTATAGTCTTCAAAGGGATCTGAAATATCTGTTCTCAGATTCCACAGAAATAAGGCTAGCAAAAGGATCCAAGAAATACAGATGTAACTCTCTGAGATGAATTAGCAGAACAGTAAGCAGTTTCTCAGAAAGCTTCTTTCCAGATTTCATCTGAGGATATTTATTTTTTCAACATAGCCCTCTAGGGGCTTCCAAATATCACTTTGCCAATTGCACAAGAACTGTCTTAACGAAAGGCTTCTTGAGGGGAAAGCTGTAACTCTGTGAGATGATTTCACAGAACACAAAGAAGTTTCTCAGAATGTTTCTTTCTCTTTGTTATCGGAGGATATTTCTTTTGGCCCTATAGTCTTCAAAGGGATCCGAAATATCTGTTCTCAGATTCCACAGAAAAAAGGCTAGCAAAGAGATGCACGAAATACAGGTGTAACTCTGTGAGGGGAAGTCACACATCAGAGAGCAGTTTCTCAGAAAGCTTCTTTCCAGATTTCATCTGAGGATATTTCCTTTTTCACCATAGCCCTCTATGGGCTTCCAAATATCACTTTGCCAATTCCACAAGAACTGTCTTAACGAAAGGCTTCTTGAGGGGAAAGCTGTAACTCTGTGAGATGATTTCACAGAACACAAACAAGTTTCTCAGATACCTTCTTTCTCTTTGTTATCGGAGGATATTTCCTTTGGCACTATAGTCTTCAAAGGGATCCGAAATATGTGTTCTCAGATTCCACAGAAATAAGGCCAGCAAAGAGACCCACGAAATACAGATATAACTCTCTGAGATGAATTATCAGAACACTAAGCAGTTTCTCAGAAAGCTTCTTTCCAGATTTCATCTGAGGATATTTATTTTTTCAACATAGCCCTCTATGGGCTTCCAAATATCCCTTTCCCAATTGCACAAGAACTGTCTTAGCGAAAGGCTTCTTGAGGGGAAAGCTTTAATTCTGTGGGATGATTTCACAGAACACAAAGAAGTTTCTCAGAAACCGGCTTTCTCTTTGTTATCGGAGGATATTTCCTTTGGACCTATAGTCTTCAAAGGGACCCGAAATATCTGTTCTCAGATTCCACAGAAATAAGGCTAGCAAAGAGATCTTCGAAATACAGATGTATCTCTGTGAGTGGAAGTCACACATCAGAGAGCAGTTTCTCAGAAAGCTTCTTTCCAGATTTCACCTGAGGATATTTCCTTTTTCACCATAGCCCTCTATGGGCTTCCAAATATCACTTTGCCAATTCCACAAGAACTGTCTTAGCGAAAGGCTTCTTGAGGGGAAAGCTGTAACTCTGTGAGACGATTTCACAGAACACGAAGAAGTTTCTCAGAAAGCTTCTTTCTCTTTGTTACCAGAGGATATTTCCTTTGGCCCTATAGTCTTCAAAGGGATCCGAAATATCTGTTCTCAGATTCCACAGAAATAAGGCTAGCAAAGAGATCCACGAAATACAGATGTAACTCTGTGAGATGAATTAACAGAACACTAAGCAGTTTCTCAGAAAGCTTCTTTCCAGATTTCATCTGAGGATATTTCCTTTTTCACCATAGCCCTCTATGGGCTTCCAAATATCACTTTGCCAATTCCACAAGAACTGTCTTAGCGAAAGGCTTCTTGAGAGGAAAGCTGTAACTCCGTGAGACGATATTACAGAACACAAAAAAGTTTGTCAGAAAGCTTCTTTCTCTTTGTTATCGGAGGTTATTTCCTTTGGCCCTATAGTCTTCAAAGGGATCCGAAATATCTGTTCTCAGATTCCACAGAAATAAGGCTAGCAAAGAGATCCACGAAATACAGATGTAACTCTGTGAGCTGAATTAACAGAGCACTAAGCAGTTTCTCAGACCTTCTTTCCAGATTTCATCTGAGGATATTTCCTTTTTCACCATAGCCCTCTATGGGCTTCCAAATATCACTTTGCCAATTCCACAAGAACTATCTTAGGGCAGGCTTCTTGAGGGGAAAGCTGTAACTCTGTGAGATGATTTCACAGAACACCAAGAAGTTTCTCAGAAAGCTTCTTTCTCTTTGTTATCGGAGGATATTTCCTTTGGCCCTATAGTCTTCAACGGGATCCGAAATATCTGTTCTCAGATTCCACAGAAATAAGGCTAGCAAAGAGATCCACGAAATACAGATGTAACTCTGTGAGTGGAAGTCACACATAACAGAGCTGTTTCTCAAAAAACTTCTTTCCATATTTCAACTGAAGATATTTTTTTTTTCACCATAGCCCTCTATGGGCTTCCAAATATCACTTTGCCACTTCCACAAGAACTGGCTTAGCGAAAGGCTTCTTGAGGGGAAAGCTGTAACTCTGTGGGATTATTTCACAGAACACAAAGAAGTTTCTCAGAAAGCTTCTTTCTCTTTGTTATCGGAGGATATTACCTTTGGCCCTATAGTCTTCAAAGGGATCTGAAATATCTGTTCTCAGATTCCACAGAAATAAGGCTAGCAAAGAGATCCCCGAAATACAGATTTACCTCTTTGAGCTGAATTAACAGAACACTAAGCAGTTTCTCAGAAAGCTTCTTTCCAGATTTCATCGGAGGATATTTCCTTTTTCACCATAGCCCTCTATGGGCTTCCAAATATCACTTTGCCAATTCCACAAGGTCTGTCTTAGCGAAAGGCTTCTTGAAGGGAAAGCTGTAACTCAGTGAGATGATTTCACAGAACAGAAAGAAGTTTCTTAGAAAGCTTCTTTCTCTTTGTTATCGGAGGATATTTCCCTTGGCCCTACAGTCTTCAAAGGGATCCGAAATATCTGTTCTCAGATTCCACAGAAATAAGGCTAACAAACAGATCAACGAAATATACGTGTAACTCTGTGCGTGGAAGTCAAACATCACAGAGCAGTTTCTCAGAAAGCTTCTTTCCAGATTTCATCTGAGGATATTTCCTTTTTCACCATAGCCCTCTATGGGCTTCCAAACATCACTCTGCCAATTCCACAAGAACTGTCTTAGATAATGGCTTCTTGAGGGGAAAGCAGTAACTCTGTGAGATGATTTCAAAGTACACAAAGAAGTTTCTCAGAAAGCTTCTTTCTCTTTGTTATAGGAGGATATTTCCTTTGGCCCTATAGTCTTCAAAGGGATCCGAAATATTTGTTCTCAGATTCCACAGAAATAAGGCTAGCAAAGAGAACCACGATATAGAGATGTAACTCTGTGAGTAGAAGTCACACATCAGAGAGCAGTTTCTCAGAAATCTTCTTTCCAGATTTCATCTGAGGATATTTCCTTTTTCACCAGAGCCTTCTAGGGGTTCCAAATATCACTTTGCCAATTCCACAAGAACTGTCTTAGCGAAAGGCTTCTTGAGGGAAAAGCTGTAGCTCTGTGAGATGATTTCACAGAACACAAAGAAGTTTCCCAGAAACATTCTTTCTCTTTGTTATCGGAGGATATTTCCTTTGGCCCCATAGTCTTCAAAGGGATCCAAAACATCTGTTCTCGGATTCCACAGAAATTAGGCGAGCAAAGAGATCCACGAAATACAGATGTAACTCTGTGAGTGGAAATCACATATCACAGAGCAGTTTCTCAGAAAGCTTCTTTTCAGATTTCCTCTGAGGATATTTCCTTTTTCACCATAGCCCTCTATAGGCTTCCAAATATCACTTTGCCAATTCCACAAGAACTGTCTTAGCGAAAGGCTTCTTGAGGGGAAAGCTGTAACTCTGTGAGATGATTTCACAGAACACAAAGAAGTTTCTCAGAAAGCTTCTTTCTCTTTGTTATCGGAGGATATTTACTTTGGCCCTATAGTCTTCAAAGGGATCCGAAATATCTGTTCTCAGATTCCACAGAAATACGGCTAGCAAAGAGATCCCCGAAATACAGATTTACCTCTTTGAGCTGAATTAACAGAACACTAAGCAGTTTCTCAGAAAGCTTCTTTCCAGATTTCATCGGAGGATATTTCCTTTTTCACCATAGCCCTCTATGGGCTTCCAAATATCACTTTGCCAATTCCAGAAGAACTGTCTTAGCGAAAGGCTTCTTTAGGGGAAAGCTGTATTTCTGTGAGATGATTTCACAGAACACAAAGAAGTTTCGCAGAAAGCTTCTTTCTCTTTGTTACCGGAGGATATTTTCTTTGGCCCTATAGTCTTCAAAGGGATCCGAAATATCTGTTCTCATATTCCACAGAAATAAGGCTAAAAAAGAGATCCACGAAATACAGATGTAACTCTGTGAGTGGAAGTCAAACATCACAGAACAGTTTCTGAGAAAGCTCCTTTCCAGATTTCATGTGAGGATATTTCCTTTTTCACCATAGCCCTCTATGGGCTTCCAAATATCACTTTGCCAATTCCACAAGAACTGCCTTAGAGAAAGGCTTCTTGAGGGGAAAGCTGTAACTCTGTGAGATGATTTCAAAGAACACGAATAAGTTTCTCAGAAAGCTTCTTTCTCTTTGTTATCGGAGGATATTTCCTTTGGCCCTATTGTCTTCAAAGGGATCTGAAATATCTGTTCTCAGATTCCACAGAAATAAGGCTAGCAAAGAGATCCACGAAATACAGATGTAACTCTCTGAGATGAATTAGCAGAACACTAAGCAGTTTCTCAGAAAGCTTCTTTCAAGATTTCATCTGAGGATATTTTTTTTTCAACATAGCCCTCTAGTAGCTTCCAAATATCACTGTGCCAATTCCACAAGAACTGTGCTAGCGAAAGGCTTCTGGAGGGGAAAGCTGTAACTCTGTGAGATGATTTCACAGAACACAAGGAAGTTTCTTAGAAAGCTTCTTTCTCTTTGTTATCGGAGGATATTTCCTTTGGCCCTATAGTCTTCAAAGGGATCCGAAATATATGTTCTCAGATTCCACAGAAAAAAGGCTAGCAAAGAGATCCACGAAATACAGATATAACTCTGTGTGGGGAAGTCACACATCACAGAGCAGTTTCTCAGAAAGCTTCTTTCCAGATTTCATCTGAGGATATTTCCTTTTTCACCATAGCCCTCTATGGGCTTCCAAATATCACTTTGCCAATTCCACACGAACTGTCTAGGCGAAAGGCTTCTTGAGGAGAAAGCTGTAACTCTGTGAGATGATTTCACAGAACACAAAGAAGTTTCTCAGAAACCTTCTTTCTCTTTGTTATCGGAGGATAATTCCTTTGGCCCTATAGTCTTCAAAGGGATCCGAAATATGTGTTCTCAGATTCCACAGAAATAAGGCTAGCAAAGAGATCCTCGAAATACAGATGTAACTCTTTGAGTGGAAGTCACACATCACAGAACGGTGTCTCAGAAAGCTTCTTTCCGGATTTCATCTGAGGATATTTCCTTTTTCACCTTAGCCCTCTATGGGCTTCCAAATATCACTTTGGCAATTCCACAAGAACTGGCTTAGCGAAAGGCTTCTTGAGGGGAAAGCTGTAATTCTGTGGGATGATTTCACAGACAACAAATAAGTTTCTCAGAAGGCTTCTTTCTCTTTTTTGACGGAGGATATTTCCTTTGGCCCTACAGTCTTCAAAGGGATCCGAAATATCTGTTCTCAGATTCCACAGAAATAAGGCTAGCAAAGAGATCCAGGAAATACAGATGTAACTCTGTGAGTGGAAGTCACACATCATAGAGCCGTTTCTCAGAAAGCTTCTTTCCAGATTTCATCTGAGGATATTTCCTTTTTCACCATAGCCCTCTATGGGCTTCCAAATATCACTTTGCCAATTCCACAAGGTCTGTCTTAGCGAAAGGCTTCTTGAAGGGAAAGCTGTAACTCAGTGAGATGATTTCACAGAACAGAAAGAAGTTTCTTAGAAAGCTTCTTTCTCTTTGTTATCGGAGGATATTTCCCTTGGCCCTACAGACTTCAAAGGGATCCGAAATATCTGTTCTCAGATTCCACAGAAATAAGGCTAACAAACAGATCCACGAAATATACGTGTAACTCTGTGAGTGGAAGTCAAACATCACAGAGCAGTTTCTCAGAAAGCTTCTTTCCAGATTTCATCTGAGGATATTTCCTTTTTCACCATAGCCCTCTATGGGCTTCCAAATATCACTCTGCCAATTCCACAAGAACTGTCTTAGATAATGGCTTCTTGAGGGGAAAGCAGTAACTCTGTGAGATGATTTCAAAGTACACAAAGAAGTTTCTCAGAAAGCTTCTTTCTCTTTGTTATCGGAGGATATTTCCTTTGGCCCTATAGTCTTCAATGGGATCCGAAATATTTGTTCTCAGATTCCACAGAAATAAGGCTAGCAAAGAGAACCACGATATAGAGATGTAACTCTGTGAGTAGAAGTCACACATCAGAGAGCAGTTTCTCAGAAATCTTCTTTCCAGATTTCATCTGAGGATATTTCCTTTTTCACCATAGCCTTCTAGGGGTTTCAAATATCACTTTGCCAATTCCACAAGAACTGTCTTAGCGAAAGGCTTCTTGAGGGAAAAGCTGTAGCTCTGTGAGATGATTTCACAGAACACAAAGAAGTTTCCCAGGAACATTCTTTCTCTTTGTTATCGGAGGATATTTCCTTTGGCCCCATAGTCTTCAAAGGGATCCAAAACATCTGTTCTCGGATTCCACAGAAATTAGGCGAGCAAAGAGATCCACGAAATACAGATGTAACTCTGTGAGTGGAAATCACACATCACAGAGCAGTTTCTCAGAAAGCTTCTTTTCAGATTTCCTCTGAGGATATTTCCTTTTTCACCATAGCCCTCTATAGGCTTCCAAATATCACTTTGCCAATTCCACAAGAACTGTCTTAGCGAAAGGCTTCTTGAGGGGAAAGCTGTAACTCTGTGAGATGATTTCACAGAACACAAAGAAGTTTCTCAGAAAGCTTCTTTCTCTTTGTTATCGGAGGATATTTACTTTGGCCCTATAGTCTTCAAAGGGATCCGAAATATCTGTTCTCAGATTCCACAGAAATAAGGCTAGCAAAGAGATCCACGAAATACTGATTTACCTCTTTGAGCTGAATTAACAGAACACTAAGAAGTTTCTCAGAAAGCTTCTTTCCAGATTTCATCGGAGGATATTTCCTTTTTCACCATAGCCCTCTATGGGCTTCCAAATATCACTTTGCCAATTCCAGAAGAACTGTCTTAGCGAAAGGCTTCTTTAGGGGAAAGCTGTATTTCTGTGAGATGATTTCACAGAACACAAAGAAGTTTCGCAGAAAGCTTCTTTCTCTTTGTTACCGGAGGATATTTTCTTTGGCCCTATAGTCTTCAAAGGGATCCGAAATATCTGTTCTCAGATTCCACAGAAATAAGGCTAAAAAAGAGATCCACGAAATACAGATGTAACTCTGTGAGTGGAAGTCAAACATCACAGAACAGTTTCTCAGAAAGCTCCTTTCCAGATTTCATGTGAGGATATTTCCTTTTTCACCATAGCCCTCTATGGGCTTCCAAATATCACTTTGCCAATTCCACAAGAACTGCCTTAGAGAAAGGCTTCTTGAGGGGAAAGCTGTAACTCTGTGAGATGATTTCAAAGAACACGAAGAAGTTTCTCAGAAAGCTTCTTTCTCTTTGTTATCGGAGGATATTTCCTTTGGCCCTATTGTCTTCAAAGGGATCTGAAATATCTGTTCTCAGATTCCACAGAAATAAGGCTAGCAAAGAGATCCACGAAATACAGATGTAACTCTCTGAGATGAATTAGCAGAACACTAAGCAGTTTCTCAGAAAGCTTCTTTCAAGATTTCATCTGAGGATATTTTTTTTTCAACATAGCCCTCTAGTAGCTTCCAAATATCACTGTGCCAATTCCACAAGAACTGTGCTAGCGAAAGGCTTCTTGAGGGGAAAGCTGTAACTCTGTGAGATGATTTCACAGAACACAAGGAAGTTTCTCAGAAAGCTTCTTTCTCTTTGTTATCGGAGGATATTTCCTTTGGCCCTATAGTCTTCAAAGGGATCCGAAATATCTGTTCTCAGATTCCACAGAAATAAGGCTAGCAAAGAGATCCACGAAATACAGATGTAACTCTGTGAGTTGAAGTCACACATCAGAGAGCAGTTTCTCAGAAAGCTTCTTTCCAGATTTCATCTGAGGATATTTTTTTTTTCACCCTAGCCCTCTATGGGCTTCCAAATATCACTTTGCCACTTCCACAAGAACTGGCTTAGCGAAAGGCTTCTTGAGGGGAAAGCTGTAACTCTGTGAGATGATTTCACAGAACACAAAGAAGTTTCTCAGAAAGCTTCTTTCTCTTTGTTATCGGAGGATATTTCCTTTGGCCCTATAGTCTTCAAAGGGATCTGAAATACCTGTTCTCAGATTCCACAGAAATAAGACTAGCAAAAGGATCGAAGAAATACAGATGTAACTCTCTGAGATGAATTAGCAGAACAGTAAGCAGTTTCTCAGAAAGCTTCTTTCCAGATTTCATCTGAGGATATTTATTTTTTCAACATAGCCCTCTAGGGACTTCCAAATATCACTTTGCCAATTGCACAAGCACTGTCTTAACGAAAGGCTTCTTGAGGGAAATGCTGTAACTCTGTGAGATAATTTCACAGAACACAAAGCAGTTTCTCAGAAAGCTTCTTTCTCTTTGTTATCGGAGGATATTTCCTTTGGCCCTATAGTCTTCAAAGGGATCCGAAATATATGTTCTCAGATTCCACAGAAAAAAGGCTAGCAAAGAGATCCAGGAAATACAGGTGTAACTCTGTGAGGGGAAGTCACACATCACAGAGCAGTTTCTCAGAAAGCTTCTTTCCGAATTTCATCCGAGGATATTCCCTTTTTCACCTTAGCCCTCTATGGGCTTCCAAATATCACTTTGGCAATTCCACAAGAACGGTCTTAGCGAAAGGCTTCTTGTGGGGAAAGCTGTAACTGTGTGAGATGATTTCACAGAACACAAAGAAGTTTCTCAGAAAGCTTCTTTCTCTTGGTTAACGGAGGATATTTCCTTTGGCCCTATAATCTTCAAAGGGATCCGAAATATCTGCTCTCTGATTCCACAGAAATAAGGCAAGCAAAGAGAACCACGAAATACAGATGTAACTCTCTGAGATGACTTATCAGAACACTAAGAAGTTTCTCAGAAAGCTTCTTTCCAGATTTCATCTGAGGATATTTATTTTTTCAACATAGCCCTCTATGGGCTTCCAAATATCACTTTCCCAATTGCACAGGAACTGTCTTAGCGAAAGGCTTCTTGAGGGGAAAGCTGTAACTCTGTGAGATGATTTCACAGAACACAAAGAAGGTTCTCAGAAAGCTTCTTTCTCTTTGTTATCGGAGGATATTTCCTTTGGCCCTATAGTCTTCAAAGGGATCCGAAATATCTGTTCTCAGATTCCACAGAAATAAGACTAGCAAGGAGATGCACGAAATACAGGTGTAACACTGTGAGGGAAGTCACACATCACAGAGCAGTTTCTCAGAAAGGTTCTTTCCAGATTTCATCTGAGGATATTTCCTTTTTCACCATAGCCCTCTATGGGCTTCCAAATATCACTTGGCCAATTCCACAAGAACTATCTTAGCGAAAGGCTTCTTGAGGGTAAAGCTGTAACTATGTGGGATGATTTCACAGACAACAAAGAAGTTTCTCAGAAAGCTTCTTTCTCCTTTTTACCGGAGGATATTTCCTTTGGCCCTATAGTCTTCAAAGTGATCCGAAATATCTGTTCTCAGATTCCACCGAAACTAGGCTAGCAAAGAGATCCACGAAATACAGATGTAACTCTGTGAGTGGAAGTCACACATCACAGAGCCGTTCCTCAGAAAGCTTCTTTCCAGATTTAATCTTTGGGTATTTCCTTTTTCACCATAGCCCTCTAGGGGTTCCAAATATCACTTTGCCAAATACACAAGAACTGTCTTAGCGAAAGGCTTCTTGCGGGGAAAGCTGTAACTCTGTGAGACGATTTCACAGAACACAAAGAAGTTTCTCAGAAAGCTTCTTTCTCTTTGTTACCGGAGGATATTTCCTTTGGCCCTATAGTCTTCAAAGGGATCCGAAATATCTTTTCTCAGATTCCACAGAAATAAGGCTAGCAAAGGGATCCACGAAATACAGATGTAACTCTCTGAGATGATTTAGCAGAACACTAAGCAGTTTCTCAGAAAGCTTCTTTCCAGATTTCATCTGAGGATATTTATTTTTTCACCATAGCCCTCTAGGGGCTTCCAAATATCACTTTGCCAATTCCACAAGAACTGTCTTAGCGAAAGGCTTCTTGAGGGGAAAGCTGTAATTCTGTGAGATGATATCACAGAACACAAAAAAAGTTTCTCAGAAAGCTTCTTTCTCTTTGTTACCGGAGGATATTTCCTTTGGCCCTATAGTCTTCAAAGGGATCCGAAATATCTGTTCTCAGATTCCACAGAAATAAGGCTAGCAAATAGATCCACGTAATACAGGTGTAAATCTGTGAGGGGAAGTCACACATCACAGAGCAGTTTCTCAGAAAGCTTCTTTCCAGATTTCATCTGAGGATATTTCCTTTTTCACCATAGCCCTCTATGGGCTTCCAAATATCACTTTGCCAATTCCCCACGAACTGTCTTAGCGAAAGGATACTTGAGGGGATAGCTGTAACTCTGTGAGATGATTTCACAGAACACAAAGAAGTTTCTCAGAAACCTTCTTTCTCTTTGTTATTGGAGGATATTTCCTTTGGCCCTGGAGTCTTCAAAGGGATCCGAAATATCTGTTCTCAGATTCCACAGAAATAAGGCTAGCAAAGAGATCCTCGAAATACAGATGTAACTCTTTGAGTGGAAGTCACTCATCACAGAGCAGTTTCTCAGAAAGCTTCTTTCCAGATTTCATCTGAAGATATTTCCTTTTTCACCTTAGCCCTCTATGGGCTTCCAAATATCACTTTCGCAATTCCACAAGAACTAGCTTAGCGAAAGGCTTCTTGAGGGGAAAGCTGTAATTCTGTGGGATGATTTCACAGACAACAAATAAGTTTCTCAGAAAGCTTCTTTCTCTTTTTTAACGGAGTATAATTCCTTTGGCCCTATAGTCTTCAAAGGGATCCGAAATATCTGTTCTCAGATTCCACAGAAATAAGGCTAGCAAAGAGATACACGAAATACAGATGTAACTCTGTGAGTGGAAGTCACACATCACAGAGCAGTTTCTCACAAAGCTTCTTTCCAAATTTCCTCTGAGGATATTTCCTTTTTCACCATAGCCCTCTACGGGCTTCCAAATATCACTTTGCCAATTCCTCAAGAACTGTCTTAGCGAAAGGCTTCTTGAGGGGAAAGCTGTAACTCTGTGAGACGATTTCACAGAACACAAAGAAGTTTCTCAGAAAGCTTCTTTCTCTTTGTTATCGGAGGATATTTCCTTTTTCCCTATAGTCTTCAAAGGGATCCGAAATATCTGTTCTCAGATTCCACAGAAATAAGGCAAGCAAAGAGATCCACGAAATACAGATGTAACTCTCTGAGATGAATTATCAGAACACTAAGCAGTTTCTCAGAAAGCTTCTTTCCAGATTTCATCTGAGGATATTTATTTTTTCAACATAGCCCTCTATGGGCTTCCAAATATCACTTTCCCATTTGCACAAGAACTGTCTTATCGAAAGGCTTCTTGAGGGGAAAGCTGTAACTCTGTGGGAAGATTTCACAGAACACAAAGAAGTTTCTCAGAAACCGGCTTTCTCTTTGTTATCGGAGGATATTTCCTTTGGCCCTATAGTCTTCAAAGGGATCTGAAATATCTGTTCTCAGATTCCACAGAAATAAGGCTAGCAAAAGGATCCAAGAAATACAGATGTAACTCTCTGAGATGAATTAGCAGAACAGTAAGCAGTTTCTCAGAAAGCTTCTTTCCAGATTTCATCTGAGGATATTTATTTTTTCAACATAGCCCTCTAGGGGCTTCCAAATATCACTTTGCCAATTGCACAAGAACTGTCTTAACGAAAGGCTTCTTGAGGGGAAAGCTGTAACTCTGTGAGATGATTTCACAGAACACAAAGAAGTTTCTCAGAATGTTTCTTTCTCTTTGTTATCGGAGGATATTTCTTTTGGCCCTATAGTCTTCAAAGGGATCCGAAATATCTGTTCTCAGATTCCACAGAAAAAAGGCTAGCAAAGAGATGCACGAAATACAGGTGTAACTCTGTGAGGGGAAGTCACACATCAGAGAGCAGTTTCTCAGAAAGCTTCTTTCCAGATTTCATCTGAGGATATTTCCTTTTTCACCATAGCCCTCTATGGGCTTCCAAATATCACTTTGCCAATTCCACAAGAACTGTCTTAACGAAAGGCTTCTTGAGGGGAAAGCTGTAACTCTGTGAGATGATTTCACAGAACACAAACAAGTTTCTCAGATACCTTCTTTCTCTTTGTTATCGGAGGATATTTCCTTTGGCACTATAGTCTTCAAAGGGATCCGAAATATGTGTTCTCAGATTCCACAGAAATAAGGCCAGCAAAGAGACCCACGAAATACAGATATAACTCTCTGAGATGAATTATCAGAACACTAAGCAGTTTCTCAGAAAGCTTCTTTCCAGATTTCATCTGAGGATATTTATTTTTTCAACATAGCCCTCTATGGGCTTCCAAATATCCCTTTCCCAATTGCACAAGAACTGTCTTAGCGAAAGGCTTCTTGAGGGGAAAGCTTTAATTCTGTGGGATGATTTCACAGAACACAAAGAAGTTTCTCAGAAACCGGCTTTCTCTTTGTTATCGGAGGATATTTCCTTTGGACCTATAGTCTTCAAAGGGACCCGAAATATCTGTTCTCAGATTCCACAGAAATAAGGCTAGCAAAGAGATCTTCGAAATACAGATGTATCTCTGTGAGTGGAAGTCACACATCAGAGAGCAGTTTCTCAGAAAGCTTCTTTCCAGATTTCACCTGAGGATATTTCCTTTTTCACCATAGCCCTCTATGGGCTTCCAAATATCACTTTGCTAATTCCACAAGAACTGTCTTAGCGAAAGGCTTCTTGAGGGGAAAGCTGTAACTCTGTGAGACGATTTCACAGAACACAAAGAAGTTTCTCAGAAAGCTTCTTTCTCTTTGTTACCAGAGGATATTTCCTTTGGCCCTATAGTCTTCAAAGGGATCCGAAATATCTGTTCTCAGATTCCACAGAAATAAGGCTAGCAAAGAGATCCACGAAATACAGATGTAACTCTGTGAGATGAATTAACAGAACACTAAGCAGTTTCTCAGAAAGCTTCTTTCCAGATTTCATCTGAGGATATTTCCTTTTTCACCATAGCCCTCTATGGGCTTCCAAATATCACTTTGCCAATTCCACAAGAACTGTCTTAGCGAAAGGCTTCTTGAGAGGAAAGCTGTAACTCCGTGAGACGATATTACAGAACACAAAAAAGTTTGTCAGAAAGCTTCTTTCTCTTTGTTATCGGAGGTTATTTCCTTTGGCCCTATAGTCTTCAAAGGGATCCGAAATATCTGTTCTCAGATTCCACAGAAATAAGGCTAGCAAAGAGATCCACGAAATACAGATGTAACTCTGTGAGCTGAATTAACAGAGCACTAAGCAGTTTCTCAGACCTTCTTTCCAGATTTCATCTGAGGATATTTCCTTTTTCACCATAGCCCTCTATGGGCTTCCAAATATCACTTTGCCAATTCCACAAGAACTATCTTAGGGCAGGCTTCTTGAGGGGAAAGCTGTAACTCTGTGAGATGATTTCACAGAACACCAAGAAGTTTCTCAGAAAGCTTCTTTCTCTTTGTTATCGGAGGATATTTCCTTTGGCCCTATAGTCTTCAACGGGATCCGAAATATCTGTTCTCAGATTCCACAGAAATAAGGCTAGCAAAGAGATCCACGAAATACAGATGTAACTCTGTGAGTGGAAGTCACACATAACAGAGCTGTTTCTCAAAAAACTTCTTTCCATATTTCAACTGAAGATATTTTTTTTTTCACCATAGCCCTCTATGGGCTTCCAAATATCACTTTGCCACTTCCACAAGAACTGGCTTAGCGAAAGGCTTCTTGAGGGGAAAGCTGTAACTCTGTGGGATTATTTCACAGAACACAAAGAAGTTTCTCAGAAAGCTTCTTTCTCTTTGTTATCGGAGGATATTACCTTTGGCCCTATAGTCTTCAAAGGGATCTGAAATATCTGTTCTCAGATTCCACAGAAATAAGGCTAGCAAAGAGATCCCCGAAATACAGATTTACCTCTTTGAGCTGAATTAACAGAACACTAAGCAGTTTCTCAGAAAGCTTCTTTCCAGATTTCATCGGAGGATATTTCCTTTTTCACCATAGCCCTCTATGGGCTTCCAAATATCACTTTGCCAATTCCACAAGGTCTGTCTTAGCGAAAGGCTTCTTGAAGGGAAAGCTGTAACTCAGTGAGATGATTTCACAGAACAGAAAGAAGTTTCTTAGAAAGCTTCTTTCTCTTTGTTATCGGAGGATATTTCCCTTGGCCCTACAGACTTCAAAGGGATCCGAAATATCTGTTCTCAGATTCCACAGAAATAAGGCTAACAAACAGATCCACGAAATATACGTGTAACTCTGTGAGTGGAAGTCAAACATCACAGAGCAGTTTCTCAGAAAGCTTCTTTCCAAATTTCATCTGAGGATATTTCCTTTTTCACCATAGCCCTCTATGGGCTTCCAAATATCACTCTGCCAATTCCACAAGAACTGTCTTAGATAATGGCTTCTTGAGGGGAAAGCAGTAACTCTGTGAGATGATTTCAAAGTACACAAAGAAGTTTCTCAGAAAGCTTCTTTCTCTTTGTTATCGGAGGATATTTCCTTTGGCCCTATAGTCTTCAATGGGATCCGAAATATTTGTTCTCAGATTCCACAGAAATAAGGCTAGCAAAGAGAACCACGATATAGAGATGTAGCTCTGTGAGTAGAAGTCACACATCAGAGAGCAGTTTCTCAGAAATCTTCTTTCTAGATTTCATCTGAGGATATTTCCTTTTTCACCATAGCCTTCTAGGGGTTTCAAATATCACTTTGCCAATTCCACAAGAACTGTCTTAGCGAAAGGCTTCTTGAGGGAAAAGCTGTAGCTCTGTGAGATGATTTCACAGAACACAAAGAAGTTTCCCAGGAACATTCTTTCTCTTTGTTATCGGAGGATATTTCCTTTGGCCCCATAGTCTTCAAAGGGATCCAAAACATCTGTTCTCGGATTCCACAGAAATTAGGCGAGCAAAGAGATCCACGAAATACAGATGTAACTCTGTGAGTGGAAATCACACATCACAGAGCAGTTTCTCAGAAAGCTTCTTTTCAGATTTCCTCTGAGGATATTTCCTTTTTCACCATAGCCCTCTATAGGCTTCCAAATATCACTTTGCCAATTCCACAAGAACTGTCTTAGCGAAAGGCTTCTTGAGGGGAAAGCTGTAACTCTGTGAGATGATTTCACAGAACACAAAGAAGTTTCTCAGAAAGCTTCTTTCTCTTTGTTATCGGAGGATATTTACTTTGGCCCTATAGTCTTCAAAGGGATCCGAAATATCTGTTCTCAGATTCCACAGAAATAAGGCTAGCAAAGAGATCCACGAAATACAGATTTACCTCTTTGAGCTGAATTAACAGAACACTAAGAAGTTTCTCAGAAAGCTTCTTTCCAGATTTCATCGGAGGATATTTCCTTTTTCACCATAGCCCTCTATGGGCTTCCAAATATCACTTTGCCAATTCCAGAAGAACTGTCTTAGCGAAAGGCTTCTTTAGGGGAAAGCTGTATTTCTGTGAGATGATTTCACAGAACACAAAGAAGTTTCGCAGAAAGCTTCTTTCTCTTTGTTACCGGAGGATATTTTCTTTGGCCCTATAGTCTTCAAAGGGATCCGAAATATCTGTTCTCAGATTCCACAGAAATAAGGCTAAAAAAGAGATCCACGAAATACAGATGTAACTCTGTGAGTGGAAGTCAAACATCACAGAACAGTTTCTCAGAAAGCTCCTTTCCAGATTTCATGTGAGGATATTTCCTTTTTCACCATAGCCCTCTATGGGCTTCCAAATATCACTTTGCCAATTCCACAAGAACTGCCTTAGAGAAAGGCTTCTTGAGGGGAAAGCTGTAACTCTGTGAGATGATTTCAAAGAACACGAAGAAGTTTCTCAGAAAGCTTCTTTCTCTTTGTTATCGGAGGATATTTCCTTTGGCCCTATTGTCTTCAAAGGGATCTGAAATATCTGTTCTCAGATTCCACAGAAATAAGGCTAGCAAAGAGATCCACGAAATACAGATGTAACTCTCTGAGATGAATTAGCAGAACACTAAGCAGTTTCTCAGAAAGCTTCTTTCAAGATTTCATCTGAGGATATTTTTTTTTCAACATAGCCCTCTAGTAGCTTCCAAATATCACTGTGCCAATTCCACAAGAACTGTGCTAGCGAAAGGCTTCTTGAGGGGAAAGCTGTAACTCTGTGAGATGATTTCACAGAACACAAGGAAGTTTCTCAGAAAGCTTCTTTCTCTTTGTTATTTGAGGATATTTCCTTTGGCCCTATAGTCTTCAAAGGGATCCGAAATATATGTTCTCAGATTCCACAGAAAAAAGGCTAGCAAAGAGATCCACGAAATACAGATATAACTCTGTGTGGGGAAGTCACACATCACAGAGCAGTTTCTCAGAAAGCTTCTTTCCAGATTTCATCTGAGGATATTTCCTTTTTCACCATAGCCCTCTATGGGCTTCCAAATATCACTTTGCCAATTCCACACGAACTGTCTAGGCGAAAGGCTTCTTGAGGAGAAAGCTGTAACTCTGTGAGATGATTTCACAGAACACAAAGAAGTTTCTCAGAAACCTTCTTTCTCTTTGTTATCGGAGGATAATTCCTTTGGCCCTATAGTCTTCAAAGGGATCCGAAATATGTGTTCTCAGATTCCACAGAAATAAGGCTAGCAAAGAGATCCTCGAAATACAGATGTAACTCTTTGAGTGGAAGTCACACATCACAGAACGGTGTCTCAGAAAGCTTCTTTCCGGATTACATCTGAGGATATTTCCTTTTTCACCTTAGCCCTCTATGGGCTTCCAAATATCACTTTGGCAATTCCACAAGAACTGGCTTAGCGAAAGGCTTCTTGAGGGGAAAGCTGTAATTCTGTGGGATGATTTCACAGACAACAAATAAGTTTCTCAGAAGGCTTCTTTCTCTTTTTTGACGGAGGATATTTCCTTTGGCCCTACAGACTTCAAAGGGATCCGAAATATCTGTTCTCAGATTCCACAGAAATAAAGCTAGCAAAGAGATCCAGGAAATACAGATGTAACTCTGTGAGTGGAAGTCACACATCATAGAGCCGTTTCTCAGAAAGCTTCTTTCCAGATTTCATCTGAGGATATTTCCTTTTTCACCATAGCCCTCTATGGGCTTCCAAATATCACTTTGCCTATTCCACAAGGTCTGTCTTAGCGAAAGGCTTCTTGAAGGGAAAGCTGTAACTCAGTGAGATGATTTCACAGAACACAAAGAAGTTTCTTAGAAAGCTTCTTTCTCTTTGTTATCGGAGGATATTTCCTTTGGCCCTACAGTCTTCAAAGGGATCCGAAATATCTGTTCTCAGATTCCAAAGAAATAAGGCTAACAAACAGATCCACGAAATATAGGTGTAACTCTGTGAGTGGAAGTCAAACATTACAGAGCAGTTTCTCAGAAAGCTTCTTTCCAGATTTCATCTGAGGATATTTCCTTTTTCACCATAGCCCTCTATGGGCTTCCAAATATCACTTTGCCAATTCCACAAGAACTGTCTTAGATAATGGCTTCTTGAGGGGAAAGCAGTAACTCTGTGAGATGATTTCAAAGTACACAAAGAAGTTTCTCAGAAAGCTTCTTTCTCTTTGTTATCGGAGGATATTTCCTTTGGCCCTATAGTCTTCAAAGGGATCCGAAATATCTGTTCTCAGATTCCACAGAAATAAGGCTAGCAAAGAGATCCACGATATAGAGATGTAACTCTGTGAGTGGAAGTCACACATCAGAGAGCAGTTTCTCAGAAAGCTTCTTTCCAGATTTCAACTGAGGATATTTCCTTTTTCACCATAGCCCTCTATGGGCTTCCAAATATCACTTTGCCAATTCCACAAGAACTGTCTTAGCGAAAGGCTTCTTGAGGGGAAAGCTGTAACTCTGTGAGACGATTTCTCAGAACACAAAGAAGTTTCTCAGAAAGCTTCTTTCTCTTTTTTACCGGAGGATATTTCCTTTGGCCCTATAGTCTTCAAAGGGATCCGAAATATCTGTTCTCAGATTCCACAGAAATAAGGCTAGCAAAGAGATCCACGAAATACAGATGTAACTCTGTGAGTGGAAGTCACACATAACAGAGCAGTTTCTCAAAAAGCTTCTTTCCAGATTTCATCTGAGGATATTTCCTTTTTCACCATAGCCCTCTATGGGCTTCCAAATATCACTTTGCAAATTCCACAAGAACTGTCTTAGCGAAAGGCTTCTTGAGGGGAATGCTGTAACTCTCTGGGATGATTTCACAGAACACAAAGAAGTTTCTCAGAAAGCTTCTTTCTCTTTGTTATCGGAGGATATTTAATTTGGCCCTATAGTCTTCAAAGGGATCTGAAATATCTGTTCTCAGATTCCACAGAAACAAGGCTAGCAAAGGGATCCAAGAAATACAGATGTAACTCTCTGAGATGAATTAGCAGAACACTAAGCAGTTTCTCAGAAAGCTTCTTTCCACTTTTCATCTGAGGATATTTATTTTTTCAACATAGCCCTCTAGGGGCTCCCAAATATCTCTTTGCCAATTCCACAAGAACTGTCTTAGCGAAAGGCTTCTTGAGGGGAAAGCTGTAATTCTGTGAGATGATTTCACAGAACACAAAGAGGTTTATCAGGAAGCTTCTTTCTCTTTGTTACCGGAGGATATTTCCTTTGGCCCTATAGTCTTCAAAGGGATCCGAAATATCTGTTCTCAGATTCCACAGAAATAAGGCTAGCAAAGAGATCCACGAAATACAGATGTAACTCTTGGAGTGGAAGTCTCACATCACAGAGCCGTTTCTCAGAAAGCTTCTTTCCAGATTTCATCTGAGGATATTTCCTTTTTCACCATAGCCCTCTATGGGCTTCCAAATATCACTTTGCCAATTCCACAAGGTCTGTCTTAGCGAAAGGCTTCTTGAAGGGAAAGCTGTAACTCAGTGAGATGATTTCACAGAACAGAAAGAAGTTTCTTACAAAGCTTCTTTCTCTTTGCTATCGGAGGATATTTCCCTTGGCCCTACAGTCTTCAAAGGGATCCGAAATATCTGTTCTCAGATTCCACAGAAATAAGGCTAACAAACAGATCCACGAAATATACGTGTAACTCTGTGCGTGGAAGTCAAACATCACAGAGCAGTTTCTCAGAAAGCTTCTTTCCAGATTTCATCTGAGGATATTTCCTTTTTCACCATAGCCCTCTATGGGCTTCCAAATATCACTCTGCCAATTCCACAAGAACTGTCTTACATAATGGCTTCTTGAGGGAAAAGCTGTAGCTCTGTGAGATGATTTCACAGAACACAAAGAAGTTTCCCAGAAACATTCTTTCTCTTTGTTATCGGAGGATATTTCCTTTGGCCCCATAGTCTTCAAAGGGATCCAAAACATCTGTTCTCGGATTCCACAGAAATTAGGCGAGCAAAGAGATCCACCAAATACAGATGTAACTCTGTGAGTGGAAATCACACATCACAGAGCAGTTTCTCAGAAAGCTTCTTTTCAGATTTCCTCTGAGGATATTTCCTTTTTCACCATAGCCCTCTATAGGCTTCCAAATATCACTTTGCCAATTCCACAAGAACTGTCTTAGCGAAAGGCTTCTTGAGGGGAAAGCTGTAACTCTGTGAGATGATTTCACAGAACACAAAGAAGTTTCTGAGAAAGCTTCTTTCTCTTTGTTATCGGAGGATATTTACTTTGGCCCTATAGTCTTCAAAGGGATCCGAAATATCTGTTCTCAGATTCCACAGAAATAAGGCTAGCAAAGAGATCCACGAAATACAGATTTACCTCTTTGAGCTGAATTAACAGAACACTAAGAAGTTTCTCAGAAAGCTTCTTTCCAGATTTCATCTGAGGATATTTCCTTTTTCACCATAGCCCTCTATGGGCTTCCAAATATCACTTTGCCAATTCCAGAAGAACTGTCTTAGCGAAAGGCTTCTTTAGGGGAAAGCTGTATTTCTGTGAGATGATTTCACAGAACACAAAGAAGTTTCGCAGAAAGCTTCTTTCTCTTTGTTACCGGAGGATATTTTCTTTGGCCCTATAGTCTTCAAAGGGATCCGAAATATCTGTTCTCAGATTCCACAGAAATAAGGCTAAAAAAGAGATCCACGAAATACAGATGTAACTCTGTGAGTGGAAGTCAAACATCACAGAACAGTTTCTCAGAAAGCTCCTTTCCAGATTTCATGTGAGGATATTTCCTTTTTCACCATAGCCCTCTATGGGCTTCCAAATATCACTTTGCCAATTCCACAAGAACTGCCTTAGAGAAAGGCTTCTTGAGGGGAAAGCTGTAACTCTGTGAGATGATTTCAAAGAACACGAAGAAGTTTCTCAGAAAGCTTCTTTCTCTTTGTTATCGGAGGATATTTCCTTTGGCCCTATTGTCTTCAAAGGGATCTGAAATATCTGTTCTCAGATTCCACAGAAATAAGGCTAGCAAAGAGATCCACGAAATACAGATGTAACTCTCTGAGATGAATTAGCAGAACACTAAGCAGTTTCTCAGAAAGCTTCTTTCAAGATTTCATCTGAGGATATTTTTTTTTCAACATAGCCCTCTAGTAGCTTCCAAATATCACTTTGCCAATTCCACAAGAACTGTGCTAGCGAAAGGCTTCTTGAGGGGAAAGCTGTAACTCTGTGAGATGATTTCACAGAACACAAGGAAGTTTCTCAGAAAGCTTCTTTCTCTTTGTTATCGGAGGATATTTCCTTTGGCCCTATAGACTTCAAAGGAATCCGAAATATCGGTTCTCAGATTCCACAGAAATAAGGCTATCAAAGAGATCCACGAAATACAGGTGTAACTCTCTGAGTGGATGTCACACATCACAGAGCAGTTTCTCAAAATCTTCTTTCCAGATTTCATCTCAGGATATTTCCTTTTTCACCATAGCCGTCTATGGGCTTCCAAATATCACTTTGCCAATTCCTCAAGAACTGTCTTAGAGAAAGGCTTCTTGAGGGGAAAGCTGTACCTCTGTGAGATGATTTCACAGAACACAAAGAAGTTTCTCAGAAAGCTTCTTTCTCTTTGTTATCGGAGGATATTTCCATTGGCCCTATAGTCTTCAAAGGGATCCGAAATATCTGTTCTCAGATTCCACAGAAATAAGGCTAGCAAAGAGATCCACGAAATACAGATGTAACTCTGAGAGTGGAAATCACACATCACAGAGCAGTTTCTCAAAAAGCTTCTTTCCAGATTTCATCTGAGGATATTTCCTTTTTCACCATAGCCCTCTATGGGCTTCCAAATAACACTTTGCCAATTCCACAAGAACTGTCTTAGCGAAGGCTTCTTGAGGGGAAAGATGTAACTCTGCGAGATGATTTCACAGAACACAAAGAAGTTTCTCATAAAGCTTCTTTCTCTTTGTTATCGGAGGATATTTCCTTTGGCCCTATAGTCTTCAAAGGGATCCGAAATATCTGTTCTCAGATTCCACAGAAATAAGGCTAGCAAAGAGATCCAGAAAATACAGATGTAACTCTGAGAGTGGAAGTCACACATCACAGAGCAGTTTCTCAGAAAGCTTCTTTCCAGATTTCATCTGAGGATGTTTCCTTTTTCACCATAGCCCTCTATGGGCTTCCAAATATCACTTTGCCAATTCCAAGAGAACTGTCTTAGCGAAGGCTTCTTGAGGGCAAAGCTGTAACTCTGTGAGATGATTTCACAGAACACAAAGAAGTTTCTCAGAAAGCTTCTTTCTCTTTGTTATCGGAGGATATTTCCTTTGGCCCCAGAGTCTTCAAAGGGATCCGAAATATCTGTTCTCAGATTCCACAGAAATAAGGCTAGCAAAGAGATCCACGAAATACAGATGTAACTTTGTGAGCTGAATTAACAGAACACTAAGCAGTTTCTCAGAAAGCTTCTTTCCAGATGTCATCTGAGGATATTTCCTTTTTCACCATAGCCCTCTATAGGCTTCCAAATATCACTTTGCCAATTCCACAAGAAGTGACTTAGCGAAAGGCTTCTTGAGGGGAAAGCTGTAATTCTGTGAGATGATTTCACATAACACAAAGGAGTTTCGCAGAAAGCTTCTTTCTCTTTGTTACCGGAGGATATTTCCTTTGGCTCTACAGTCTTCAAAGGGATCCGAAATATCTGCTCTCAGGTTCCACAGAAATAAGGCTAACAAAGAGATCCACGAAATACAGATGTAACTCTGAGAGTGGAAGTCACACATCACAGAGCAGTTTCTCAGAAAGCTTCTTTCCAGATTTCATCTGAGGATATTTCCTTTTGCACAATAGCCCTCTATGGGCTTCCAAATATCACTTTGCTAATTCCACAAGAACTGTCTTAGCGAAAGACTTCTTGAGGAGAACGCTGTAACTCTGTGAGATGATTTCACAGAACACAAAGAAGTTTCTCAGAAAGCTTCTTTCTCTTTGTTATCGGAGGATATTTACTTTGGCCCTATAGTCTTCAAAGGGATCCGAAATATCTGTTCTCAGATTCCACAGAAATAAGGCTAGCAAAGTTATCCACGAAATACAGATGTAACACTGTGAGTGGAAGTCACACATCACAGAGCAGTTTCTCAAAAAGCTTCTTTCCAGATTTCATCTGAGGATATTTCCTTTTTCACCATAGCCCTCTATGGGCTTCCAAATATCACTTTGCCAATTCCACAAGAACTGTCTTAGCGAAAGGCTTCTTGAGGGGAAAGCTGTAACTCTGTGGGATGATTTCACAGAACACAAAGAAATTTCTCAGACAGCTTCTTTCTCTTTGTTATCGGAGGATATTTCCTTTGGCCCTATAGTCATCAAAGGGATCTGAAATATCTGTTCTCAGATTCCACAGAAATAAGGCTAGCAAGAGATCCACGAAATACAGATGTAACTCTCTGAGATGAATTAGCAGAACACTAAGCAGTTTCTCAGAAAGCTTCTTTCCAGATTTCATCTGAGGATATTTTTTTTTTAACATAGCCCTCTAGTAGCTTCCAAATATCACTTTGCCAATTCCACAAGAACTGTGTTAGCGAAAGGCTTTTGAGGGGAAAGCTGTAACTCTGTGAGATGATTTCACAAAACACAAGGAAGTTTCTCAGAAAGCTTCTTTCTCTTTGTTATCGGAGGATATTTCCTTTGGCCCTATAGACTTCAAGGGAATCCGAAATATCTGTTCTCAGATTCCACAGAAATAAGGCTAGCAAAGAGATCCACGAAATACAGGTGTAACTCTGTGAGTGGAAGTCACACATCACAGAGTAGTTTCTCAAAAAGCTTCTTTCCAGATTTCATCTCAGGATATTTCCTTTTTCACCATAGCCCTCTATGGGCTTCCAAATATCACTTTGCCAATTCCAAGAGAACTGTCTTAGCGAAGCCTTCTTGAGGGGAAAGCTGTAACTCTGTGAGATGATTTCACAGAACACAAAGAAGTTTCTCAGAAAGCTTCTTTCTCTTTGTTATCGGAGGATATTTCCTTTGGCCCCATAGTCTTCAAAGGGATCCAAAATATCTGTTCTCAGATTCCACAGAAATAAGGCTAGCAAAGAGATCCACGAAATACAGATGTAACTCTGTGAGATGAATTAACAGAACACTAAGCAGTTTCTCAGAAAGCTTCTTTCCAGATTTCATCTGAGGATATTTCCTTTTTCAACATAGCCCTCTAGGGGTTCCAAATATCACTTTGCCAATTCCACAAGAACTGTCTTAGCGAAAGGCTTCTTGAGGGGAAAGCTGTAACTCTGTGAGATGATTTCACAGAACACAAAGAAGTTTCCCAGAAACCTTCTTTCTCTTTGTTATCGGAGGATATTTCCTTTGGCACCATGGTCTTCAAAGGGATCCAAAATATCTGTTCTCAGATTCCACAGAAATAAGGCTAGCAAAGAGATCCACGAAACACAGATGTAACTCTGTGAGCTGAATTAACAGAACACTAAGCAGTTTCTCAGAAAGCTTCTTTCCAGATGTCATCTGAGGATACTTCCTTTTTCACCATAGCCCTCTAGAGGATTCCAAATATCACTTTGCCAATTCCACAAGAACTGTCTAAGCGAAAGGCTTCTTGAGGGGAAAGCTGTAGCTCTGTGAGATGATTTCACAGAACACCAAGAAGTTTCTCAGAAAGCTTCTTTCTCTTTGTTACCGGATGATATTTCCTTTGGCCCTATAGTCTTCAAAGGAATCCGAAATATCTGTTCTCAGATTCCACAGAAATAAGGCTAGCAAAGAGATCCAGGAAATACAGGTGTATCTCTGTGAGTGGAAGTCACACATCACCGAGCACTTTCTCAAAAAGCTTCTTTCCAGATTTCATCTCAGGATATTTCCTTTTTCACCATAGCCCTCTAGGGGCTTCCAAATATCACTTTGCCAATTCCACAAGAACTGTCTTAGAGAAACGCTTCTTGAGGGGAAAGCTGTAACTCTGTGAGATGATTTCACAGAACACAAAGAAGTTTCTCAGAAAGCTTCTTTCTCTTTGTTATCGGAGGATATTTCCATTGGCCCTATAGTCTTCAAAGGGATCCGAAATATCTGTTCTCAGATTCCACAGAAATAAGGCGAACAAAGAGATCACGAAATACAGATGTAACTCTGTGAGGTGAATTAACAGAACACTAAGCAGTTTCTCAGAAAGCTTCTTTCCAGATTTCATCTGAGGATATTTCCTTTTTCACCATAGCCCTCTATGGGCTTCCAAATATCACTTTGCCAATTCCACAAGAACTGTCTTAGCGAAGGCTTCTTGAGGGGAAAGCTGTATCTCTGTGAGATGATTTCACAGAACACAAAGAAGTTTCTCAGAACGCTTCTTTCTCTTTGTTTTGGAGGATATTTCCTTTGGCCCTGTAGTCTTCAAAGGGATCCGAAATATCTGTTCTCAGATTCCACGGAAATAAGGCTAGCAAAGAGATCCACGAAATACAGATGTAACTCTGTGAGCTGAATTAACAGAACACTACCAGTTTCTCAGAAAGCTTCTTTCCAGATTTCATCTGAGGGTATTTCCTTTTTCACCATAGCCCTCTATGGCCTTCCAAATATCACTTTGTCAATTCCACAAGAACTGTCTTAGCGAAGGCTTCTTGAGGGGGAAAGATGTAACTCTGTGAGAGGATTTCACAGAACACAAAGAAGTTTCTCAGAAAGCTTCTTTCTCTTTGTTATCGGAGGATATTTCCTTTGGCCCTATAGTCTTCAAAGGAATTCGAAATATCTGTTCTCAGATTCCACAGAAATAAGGTGAACAAAGAGATCCACGAAATACAGATGTAACTCTTTGAGCTGAATTAACAGAACACTAAGCAGTTTCTCAGAAAGCTTCTTTCCAGATTTAATCTGAGGATATTTCCTTTTTCACCATAGACCTCGATGGGCTTCCAAATATCACTTTGCCAATTCAACAAGAACTGTCTTAGCGAAAGGCTTCTTGAGGGGAAAGCTGTAACTCTATGAGATGATTTTACAGAACACAAAGAAGTTTCTCAGAAAGCTTCTTTCTCTTTGTTATCGGAGGTTATTTCCTTGGGCCCTATAGTCTTCAAAGGGATCCGAAATATCTGTTCTCAGATTCCACAGAAATAAGGCTAGCAAAGAGATCCACGAAATACAGATGTAACTCTGTGAGCTGAATTAACAGAGCACTAAGCAGTTTCTCAGACCTTCTTTTCAGATTTCATCTGAGGATATTTCCTTTTTCACCATAGCCCTCTATGGCCTTCCAAATATCACTTTGTCAATTCCACAAGAACTGTCTTATCGAAGGCTTCTTGAGGGGGAAAGATGTAACTCTGTGAGAGGATTTCACAGAACACAAAGAAGTTTCTCAGAAAGCTTCTTTCTCTTTGTTATCGGAGGATATTTCCTTTGGCCCTATAGTCTTCAAAGGGATTCGAAATATCTGTTCTCAGATTCCACAGAAATAAGGTGAACAAAGAGATCCACGAAATACAGATGTAACTCTTTGAGCTGAATTAACAGAACACTAAGCAGTTTCTCAGAAAGCTTCTTTCCAGATTTAATCTGAGGATATTTCCTTTTTCACCATAGACCTCGATGGGCTTCCAAATATCACTTTGCCAATTCAACAAGAACTGTCTTAGCGAAAGGCTTCTTGAGGGGAAAGCTGTAACTCCGTGAGATGATTTTACAGAACACAAAGAAGTTTCTCAGAAAGCTTCTTTCTCTTTGTTATCGGAGGTTATTTCCTTGGGCCCTATAGTCTTCAAAGGGATCCGAAATATCTGTTCTCAGATTCCATAGAAATAAGGCTAGCAAAGAGATCCACGAAATACAGATGTAACTCTGTGAGCTGAATTAACAGAGCACTAAGCAGTTTCTCAGACCTTCTTTTCAGATTTCATCTGAGGATATTTCCTTTTTCACCATAGCCCTCTATGGGCTTCCAAATATCACTTTGCCAATTCCACAAGAACTGTCTTAGCGAAGGCTTCTTGAGGGGAAAGCTGTAACTCTGTGAGATGATTTCACAGAACACAAAAAAGTTTCTCAGAAAGCTTCTTTCTCTTTGTTATCGGAGGATATTTCCTTTGGCCCTATAGTCTTCAAAGGGATCCGAAATATCTGTTCTCAGATTCCACAGAAATAAGGCTAGCAAAGAGATCCACGAAATACAGATGTAACTCTGTGAGCTGAATTAACAGAACACTAAGCAGTTTCTCAGAAAGCTTCTTTCCAGATTTCATCTGAGGATATTTCCTTTTTCACCATAGCCCTCAATAGGCTTCCAAATATCACTTTGCCAATTCCACAAGAACTGTCTTAGCGAAAGGCTTCTTGAGGGGAAAGCTGTAATTCTGTGAAATGATTTCACAGAACACAAAGAAGTTTCTCATAAAGCTTCTTTCTCTTTGTTATCGGAGGATATTTCCTTTGGCCCTATAGTCTTCAAAGGGATCCGAAATATCTCTTCTCAGATTCCACAGAAATAAGGCTAGCAAAGAGATCCACGAAATACAGATGTAACTCTGTGAGCTGAATTAACAGAACACTAAGCAGTTTCTCAGAAAGCTTCTTTCCAGATTTCATCTGAGGATATTTCCTTTTTCACCATAGCCCTCTATAGGCTTCCAAATATCACTTTGCCAATTCCGCAAGAACTGTCTTAGCGAAAGGCTTCTTGAGGGGAAAGCTGTAACTCTGTGAGATGATTTCACAGAACACAAAGAAGTTTCTCAGAAAGCTTCTTTCTCTTTGTTATCGGAGGATATTTACTTTGGCCCTATAGTCTTCAAAGGGATCCGAAATATCTGTTCTCAGATTCCACAGAAATAAGGCTAGCAAAGAGATCCACGAAATACAGATTTAACTCTTTGAGCTGAATTAACAGAACACTAAGCAGTTTCTCAGAAAGCTTCTTTCCAGATTTCATCTGAGGATATTTCCTTTTTCACCATAGCCCTCTATGGGCTTCCAAATATCACGTTGCCAATTCCACAAGAACTGTCTTAGCGAAAGGCTTCTTTAGGGGAAAGCTGTAATTCTGTGAGATGATTTCACAGAACACAAAGAAGTTTCGTAGAAAGCTTCTTTCTCCTTGTTACCGGAGGATATTTTCTTTGGCCCTATAGTCTTCAAAGGGATCCGAAATATCTGTTCTCAGATTCCACAGAAATAAGGCTAACAAAGAGATTCACGAAATACAGATGTAACTCTGAGAGTGGAAGTCACACATCACAGAGCAGTTTCTCAGAAAGCTTCTTTCCAGATTTCATCTGAGGATATTTCCATTTTCACAATAGCCCTCTGTGGGCTACCAAATATCACTTTGCTAATTCCACAAAAACTGTCTTAGCGAAAGACTTCTTGAGGGGAACGCTGTAACTCAGTGAGATGATTTCACAGAACACAAAGAAGTTTCTCAGAAGGCTTCTTTCTCTTTGTTATCGGAGAATATTTCCTTTGGCCCTATAGTCTTCAAAGGGATCCGAAATATGTGTTCTCAGATTCCACAGAAATAAGGCTAGCAAAGAGATCCTCGAAATACAGATGTAACTCTGTGAGTGGAAGTCAAACATCACAGAGCAGTTTCTCAGAAAGCTCCTTTCCAGATTTCATGTGAGGATATTTCCTTTTTCCTCATAGCCCTCTATGGGCTTCCAAATATCACTTTGCCAATTCCACAAGAACTGCCTTAGAAAAAGGCATCTTGAGGGGAAAGCTGTAACTCTGTGAGATGATTTCACAGAACACCAAGAAGTTTCTCAGAAAGCTTCTTTCTCTTTGTTATCGGAGGATATTTCCTTTGGCCCTATAATCTTCAAAGGGATCGGAAATATCTGTTCTCAGATTCCACAGAAATAAGGCTAGCAAAGAGATCCTCGAAATACAGATGTAACTCTGTGAGTGGAAGTCAAACATCACAGAGCAGTTTCTCAGAAAGCTTCTTTCCAGATTTCATCTGAGGATATTTCCTTTTTCACCATAGCCCTCTATGGCCTTCCAAATATCACTTTGTCAATTCCACAAGAACTGTCTTAGCGAAGGCTTCTTAAGGGGGAAAGCTGTAACTCTGTGAGATGACTTCACAGAACACAAAGAAGTTTCTCAGAAAGCTTCTTTCTCTTTGTTATCGGAGGATATTTCCTTTGGCCCTATAGTCTTCAAAGGGATCCGAAATATCTGTTCTCAGATTCCACAGAAATAAGGCGAACAAAGAGATCCACGAAATACAGATGTAACACTTTGAGCTGAATTAACAGAACACTAAGCAGTTTCTCAGAAAGCTTCTTTCCAGATTTAATCTGAGGATATTTCCTTTTTCACCATAGCCCTCGATGGGCTTCCAAATATCACTTTGCCAATTCCACAAGAACTGTCTTAGCGAAAGGCTTCTTGAGGGGAAAGCTGTAACTCCGTGAGATGATTTTACAGAACGCAAAGAAGTTTCTCAGAAAGCTTCTTTCTCTTTGTTATGGGAGGTTATTTCCTTTGGCCCTATAGTCTTCAAAGGGATCTGAAATATCTGTTCTCAGATTCCACAGAAATAAGGCTAGCAAAGAGATCCACGAAATACAGATGTAACTCTGTGAGCTGAATTAACAGAACACTAAGCAGTTTCTCAGAAAGATTCTTTCCAGATTTCATCTGAGGATATTTCCTTTTTCACCATAGCCCTCTATAGGCTTCCAAATATCACTTTGCCAATTCCACAAGAACTGTCTTAGCGAAAGGCTTCTTGAGGGGAAAGCTGTAACTCTGTGAGATGATTTCACAGAACACAAAGAAGTTTCTCAGAAAGCTTCTTTCTCTTTGTTATCGGAGGATATTTACTTTGGCCCTATAGTCTTCAAAGGGATCCGAAATATCTGTTCTCTGATTCCACAGAAATGAGGCTAGCAAAGAGATCCACGAAATACAGATGTAACTCTTTGAGCTGAATTAACAGAACACTAAGCAGTTTCTCAGAAAGCTTCTTTCCAGATTTCATCTGAGGATATTTCCTTTTTCACCATAGCCCTCTATGGGCTTCAAATTTCACTTTGCCAATTCCACAAGAACTGCCTTAGAGAAAGGCTTCTTGAGGGGAAAGCTGTAACTCTGTGAGATGATTTCAAAGAATACAAAGAAGTTTCTCAGAAAACTTCTTTCTCTTTTTTATCGGAGGATATTTCCTTTGGCCTTATAGTCTTCAGAGGGATCCGAAATATCTGTTCTCAGATTCCACAGAAATAAGGCTAGCAAAGAGATCCACGAAATACAGTTGTGACTCTCTGTGATGAATTAATAGAACAGTAAGCTTCTTTAAAGATTTCACCTGAGGATATTTCCTTTTTCACCGTAGACCTCGATGGGCTTCCAAATATCATTTGGCCAATTCCAGAAGAACTGTCTTAGCGAAGGCTTCTTGAGGGGAAAGCTGTATCTCTGTGAGATGATTTCACAGAACACAAAGAAGTTTCTCAGAAAGCTTCTTTCTCTTTGTTTTGGAGGATATTTCCTTTGGCCCTGTAGTCTTCAAAGGGATCCGAAATATCTGCTCTCAGATTCCACAGAAATAAGGCTAGCAAAGAGATCCACGAAATACAGATGTAACTCTGTGAGCTGAATTAACAGAACACTACCAGTTTCTCAGAAAGCTTCTTTCCAGATTTCATCTGAGGATATTTCCTTTTTCACCATAGCCCTCTATGGTCTTCCAAATATCACTTTGTCAATTCCACAAGAACTGTCTTAGCGAAGGCTTCTTGAGGGGGAAAGCTGTAACTCTGTGAGATGACTTCACAGAACACAAAGAAGTTTCTCAGAAAGCTTCTTTCTCTTTGTTATCGGAGGATATTTCCTTTGGCCCTATAGTCTTCAAAGGGATCCGAAATATCTGTTCTCAGATTCCACAGAAATAAGGCGAACAAAGAGATCCACGAAATACAGATGTAACACTTTGAGCTGAATTAACAGAACACTAAGCAGTTTCTCAGAAAGCTTCTTTCCAGATTTAATCTGAGGATATTTCCTTTTTCACCATAGCCCTCGATGGGCTTCCAAATATCACTTTGCCAATTCCACAAGAACTGTCTTAGCGAAAGGCTTCTTGAGGGGAAAGCTGTAACTCTGTGAGATGATTTTACAGAACGCAAAGAAGTTTCTCAGAAAGCTTCTTTCTCTTTGTTATGGGAGGTTATTTCCTTTGGCCCTATCGTCTTCAAAGGGATCTGAAATATCTGTTCTCAGATTCCACAGAAATAAGGCTAGCAAAGAGATCCACGAAATACAGATGTAACTCTGTGAGCTGAATTAACAGAACACTAAGCCGTTTCTCAGAAAGCTTCTTTCCAGATTTCATCTGAGGATATTTCCTTTTTCACTATAGCCCTCTATGGGCTTCCAAATATCACTTTGCCAAGTCCACAAGAACTGTCTTAGCGAAAGGCTTCTTGAGGGGAAAGCTGTAATTCTGTGAGATGATTTCACAGAACACAAAGAAGTTTCGTAGAAAGCTTCTTTCTCCTTGTTACCGGAGGATATTTTCTTTGGCCCTATAGTCTTCAAAGGGATCCGAAATATCTGTTCTCAGATTCCACAGAAATAAGGCTAACAAAGAGATCCACGAAATACAGATGTAACTCTGAGAGTGGAAGTCACACATCACAGAGCAGTTTCTCAGAAATCTTCTTTCCAGATTTCATCTGAGGATATTTCCTTTTTCACCATAGCCCTCTATGGGCTTCCAAATATCACTTGGCTAATTCCACAAGAACTGTCTTAGCGAAAGACTTCTTGAGGGGAACGCTGTAACTCTGTGAGATGATTTCACAGAACACAAAGAAGTTTCTCAGAAGGCTTCTTTCTCTTTGTTATCGGAGAATATTTCCTTTGGCCCTATAGTCTTCAAAGGTATCCGAAATATCTGTTCTCAGATTCCACAGAAATAAGGCTAGCAAAGATATCCTCGAAATACAGATGTAACTCTGTGAGTGGAAGTCAAACATCACAGAGCAGTTTCTCAGAAAGCTCCCTTCCAGATTTCATGTGAGGATTTTTCCTTTTTCACCATAGCCCTCTATGGGCTTCCAAATATCACTTTGCCAATTCCACAAGAACTGCCTTAGAGAAATGCTTCTTGAGGGGAAAGCTGTAACTCTGTGAGACGATTTCACAGAACACAAAGAAGTTTCTCAGAAAGCATCTTTCTCTTTGTTACCGAGGATATTTCCTTTGGCCCTATAGTCTTCAAAGGGATCCGAAATATCAGTTCTCAGATTCCACAGAAATAAGGCTAGCAAAGTGATCCACGAAATACAGATGTAACACTGTGAGTGGAAGTCACACATCACAGAGCAGTTTCTCAAAAAGCTTCTTTCCAGATTTCATCTGAGGATATTTCCTTTTTCACCATAGCCCTCTATGGGCTTCCAAATATCACTTTGCCAATTCCAAAAGAACTGTCTTAGCGAAAGGCTTCTTGCGGGGAAAGCAGTAACTCTGTGGGATGATTTCACAGAACACAAAGAAGTTTCTGAGAAAACTTCTTTCTCTTTGTTATCGGAGGATATTTCCTTTGGCCCTATAGTCTTCAAAGGGATCTGAAATATCTGTTCTCAGATACCACAGAAATAAGGCTAGCAAATAGATCCACGAAATACAGGTGTAACTCTCTGAGATGAATTAGCAGAACACTAAGCAGTTTCTCAGAAAGCTTCTTTCAAGATTTCATCTGAGGATATTTTTTTTTCAACATAGCCCTCTAGTAGCTTCCAAATATCACATTGCCAATTCCACAAGAACTGTGTTAGCGAAAGGCATCTTGAGGGGAAAGCTGTAACTCTGTGAGATGATTTCACAGAACACAAGGAAGTTTCTCAGAAAGCTTCTTTCTCTTTGTTATCGGAGGATATGTCCTTTGGCCCTATAGACTTCAAAGGAATCCGAAATATCTGTTCTCAGATTCCACAGAAATAAGGCTAGCAAAGAGATCCACGAAATACAGGTGTAACTCTGTGAGCTGAATTAACAGAACACTAAGAAGTTTCTCAGAAAGCTTCTTTCCATATTACATCTGAGGATATTTCCTTTTTCACCATAGCCCTCCATGGGATTCGAAATATAACTTTGTCAATACCATAAGAACTGTCTTAGCGAAGGCTTCTTGAGGGGAAAGCTGTAACTCCGTGAGATGATTTCACAGAACAAAAAGAAGTTTCTCAGAAAGCTTCTTTCTCTTTGTTATCGGAGGATATTTCCTTTGGCCCTATAGTCTTCAAAGGGATCCGAAATATCTGTTCTCAGATTCCACAGAAATAAGGCTAGCAAAGAGATCCTCGAAATACAGATGTAACTCTGTGAGTAGAAGTCAAACATCACAGAGCAGTTTCTCAGAAAGCTTCTTTCCAGATTTCATGTGAGGATATTTCCTTTTTCACCATAGCCCTCTATGGGCTTCCAAATATCACTTTGCCAATTCCACAAGAACTGCCTTAGAGAAAGGCTTCTTGAGGGGAAAGCTGTAACTCTGTGAGATGATTTCAAAGAACACAAAGAAGTTTCTCAGAAAGCTTCTTTCTCTTTTTTATCGGAGGATATTTCCTTTGGCCCTATAGTCTTCAAAGGGATCCGAAATATCTGTTCTCAGATTCCACAGAAATAAGGCTAGCAAAGAGATCCAAGAAATGCAGTTGTGACTCTCTGTGATGAATTAACAGAACACTAAGCTTCTTTCCAGATTTCACCTGAGGATATTTCCTTTTTCACCATAGCCCTCTATGGGCTTCCAAATATCATTTGGCCAATTCCAGAAGAACTGTCTTAGCGAAAGGCTTCTTGAGGGGAAAGCTGTAACTCTGTGGGATGATTTCACAGAACACAAAGAAGTTTCTCAGAAACCTTCTTTCTCTTTGTTATCGGAGGATATTTCCTTTGGCCCTGTAGTCTTCAAAGGGATCCGAAATATCTGTTCTCAGATTCCACAGAAATAAGGCAAGCAAAGAGATCCAAGAAATAAAGATGTAACTCTGTGAGATGAATTTACAGAACACTAAGCAGTTTCTCAGAAAGTTTTTTTCCAGATTTCATCTGAGGATATTTCCTTTTTCACCATAGCCCTCTGTGGGCTTCCAAATATCACTTTGGCAATTCCACAAGAACTGGCTTAGCGAAAGGCTTCTTGACGGGAAAGCTGTAACTCTGTGGGATGATTTCACAGAACACAAAGAAGTTTCTCAGAAAGCTTCTTTCTCTTTTGTACCGGAGGATATTTCCTTTGGCCCTATAGTCTTCAAAGGGATCCGAAATATCTGTCCTCAGATTCCACAGAAATAAAGCTAGCAAAGAGATCCACGAAATACAGATGTAACTCTGTGAGGGGAAGTCTCACATCACAGAGCAGTTTTTCAGAAAGTTTCTTTCCAGATTTCATCTGAGGATATTTCCTTTTTCACCATAGCCGCCTATGGGCTTCCAAATATCACTTTGCCATTTCTACATGAACTGTCTTAGGGAAAGGCTTTTTGAGGGGAAAGCTGTATCTCTGTGAGATGATTTCACAGAACACAAAGCAGTTTCTCAGAATGCTTTTTTCTCTTTGTTATCGGAGGATATTTCTTTTGGCCCTATAGTCTTCAAATGGATCCGAAATATCTGTTCTCAGATTCCACAGAAATAAGGCTAGCAAAGAGATCCACGAAATACTGATGTAACTCTGTGAGTGGAAGTCACACATCACAGAGCCGTTTCTCAGAAAGCTTCTTTCCAGATTTCATCCGAGGTTATTTCCTTTTTCACCATAGCCCCCTAAGGGCTTCCAAATATCACTTTGCCAATTCAACAAGAACTGTCTTAGCGAAAGGCTTCTTGAGGGGAAAGCTGTAACTCTGTGAGATGATTTCACAGAACACAAAGAAGTTTCTCAGAAAGCTTCTTTCTCTTTTTTACCGGAGGATATTTCCTTTGGCCCTATAGTCTTCAAAGGGATCCGAAATATCTGTTCTCAGATTCCGCAGAAGTAAGGCTAGCAAAGAGATCCACGAAATACAGATGTAAATCTGTGAGTGGAAGTCACACATCACAGAGCCGTTGCTCAGAAAGCTTCTTTCCAGATTTCATCTGAGGGTATTAACTTTTTCACCATAGCCCTCTATGGGCTTCCAAATATCATTTTGCCAATTTCACAAGAACTGTCTTAGCGAAACGCTTCTTGAGGGGAAAGCTGTAACTCTGTGAGATGATTTCACAGAACACAAAGCAGTTTCTCAGAATGCTTTTTTCTCTTTGTTGTCGGAGGATATTTCCTTTGGCCCTATAGTCTTCTAATGGATCCGAAATATCTATTCTCAGATTCCACAGAAATAAGGCTAGCAAAGAGATCCCCGAAATACAGATGTAACTCTGTGAGTGGAAGTCACACCTCACAGAGCAGTTTCTCAGAAAACTTCTTTCCAGATTTCATCTGAGTATATTTCCTTTTACACCATAGCCCTCAATGGGCTTCCAAATATCACTTTGCCAATTCCACAAGAACTGGCTTAGCGAAAGGCTTCTTGAGTGGAAAGCTGTAACTCTGTGAGATGATTTCACAGAACACAAAGGAGTTTCTCAGAAAGCTTCTTTCTCTTTGTAATCGGAGGATATTTCCTTTGGCCCTATAGTCTTCAAAGGGATCCGAAATATCTGTCCTCAGATTCCACTGAAATAAAGCTAGCAAAGTGATCCACGAAATACAGATGTAACTCTGTGAGTGGAAGTCTCACATCACAGAGCAGATTTTCAGAAAGCTTCTTTCCAGATTTCATCTGAGGATATTTCCTTTTTCACCATAGCCGTCTATGGGCTTCCAAATATCACTTTGCCAATTCTACAAGAACTGTCTTAGCGAAAGGCTTCTTGAGGGGAAAGCTGTAACTCTGTGAGATGATTTCACAGAACACAAAGCAGTTTCTCAGAATGCTTTTTTCTCTTTGTTATCGGAGGATATTTCCTTTGGCCCTATAGTCTTCAAATGAATCCGAAATATCTGTTCTCAGATTCCACAGAAATAAGGCTAGCAAAGAGATCCACGAAATACAGACGTAACTCGGTGAGTGGAAGTCACACATCACAGAGCCCTTTCTCAGAAAGCTTCTTTGCACATTTCATCTGAGTATATTTCCTTTTTCACCATAGCCCCCTATGGGCTTCCAAACATCACTTTGCCAATTCCACAAGAACTGTCTTAGCGAAAGGCTTCTTGCGGGGAAAGCTGTAACTCTGTGAGATGATTTCACAGAACACAAAGAAGTTTCTCAGAAAGCTTCTTTCTCTTTGTTATCGGAGGATATTTGCTTTGGCCCTATAGTCTTCAAAGGGATCCGAAATATCTGTTCTCAGATTCCACAGAAATAAGGCTAGCAAAGAGATCGACGAAATACACACGTAACTCTCTGAGATGAATTATCAGAACACTAAGCAGTTTCTCAGAAAGATTCTTTCCAGATTTCATCTGAGGATATTTATTTTTTCAACATAGCCCTCTATGGGCTTCCAAATATCACTTGGCCAATTCCACAAGAACTGTCTTAGCGAAAGGCTTCTTGAGGGGAAAGCTGTAACTCTGTGGGATGATTTCACAGAACACCAAGAAGTTTCTCAGAAACCTTCTTTCTCTTTGTTATCGGAGGATATTTCCTTTGGCCCTATAGTCTTCAAAGGGATCCGAAATATCTGTTCTCAGATTCCACAGAAATAAGGCTAGCAAAGAGATCCTCGAAATACAGATGTAACTCTGTGAGTGGAAGTCACTCATCACAGAGCAGTTTCTCAGAAAGCTTCTTTCCAGATTTCATCTGAGGATATTTCCTTTTTCACCATAGCCCTCTATGGGCTTCCAAATATCACTTTGCCAATTCCACAAGAACTGGCTTAGCGAAAGGATTCTTGAGGGGAAAGCTGTAACTCTGTGGGATGATTTCACAGACAACAAAGAAGTTTCTCAGAAAGCTTCTTTCTCTTTTTTACCGGAGGATATTTCCTTTGGCCCTATAGTCTTCAAAGGGATCCGAAGTATCTGTTCTCAGATTCCGCAGAAATAAGGCTAGCAAAGAGATCCACGAAATACAGGTGTAACTCTGTGAGGGGAAGTCACACATCACAGAGCAGTTTCTCAGAAAGATTCTTTCCAGATTTCATCTGAGGATATTTCCTTTTTCACCATAGCCCTCTATGGGCTTCCAAATATCACTTGGCCAATTCCAGAAGAACTGTCTTAGCGAAAGGCTTCTTGAGGGGAAAGCTGTAACTCTGTGGGATGATTTCACAGAACACCAAGAAGTTTCTCTGAAACCTTCTTTTTCTTTGTTATCGGAGGATATTTCCTTTGACCCTATAGTCTTCAAAGGGATCCGAAATATCTGTTCTCAGATTCCACAGAAAGAAGGCTAGCAAAGAGATCCAGGAAATACAGATGTAACTCTGTGAGTTGAAGTCACACATCACTGAGCAGTTTCTCAGAAATCTTCTTTCCAGATTTCATCTGAGGATATTTCCTTTTTCACCATAGCCCTCTATGGGCTTCCAAATATCACTTTGCCAATTCCAAAATAACTGTCTTAGCGAAAGGCTTCTTGAGGGAAAAGCTGTAAATCTGTGGGATGATTTCACAGATCACAAAGAAGTTTCACTGAAAGCTTCTTTCTCTTTGTTATCGGAGGATATTTCCTTTGGTCCTATAGTCTTCAAAGGGATCCGAAATATCTGTTCTCAGATTCCACAGAAATAAAGCTAGCAAAGAGATCCACGAAATACAGATGTAACTCTGAGAATGGAAGTCACCCATCACAGAGCAGTTTCTCAGAAAGCTTCTTTCCAGATTTCTTCTGAGGATATTTCCTTTTTCACCATAGCTCTCAATGGGCTTCCAAATATCACTTTGCCAATTCCACAAGAAGTGTCTTAGCGAAAGGCTTCTTGAGAGGAAAGCTGTAACTCTGTGAGATGATTTCACAGAACACAAAGAAGTTTCTCAAAAAGCTTTCTCTTTGTTATCGGAGGATATTTCCTTTGGCCCTATAGTCTTCAAAGGGATCCGAAATATCTGTTCTCAGATTCCACAGAAATAAGGCTAGCAAAGAGATCCACGAAATACAGATGTAACTCTGTGAGTGGAAGTGTCACATCACAGAGCAGTTTCTCAGAAAGCTTCTTTCCAGATTTCATCTGAGGATATTTCCTTTTTCACCATAGCCCTCTATGGGCTTCCAAATATCACTTTGCCATTTCCACAAGAACTGCCTTTGCGAAAGGCTTCTTGAGGGGAATGCTGTAACTCTGTGAGATGATTTCACAGAACACAAAGAAGTTTCTCAGAAGGCTTCTTTCTCTTTATTATCGGAGGATATTTCCTTTGGCCCTATAGTTTTAAAGGGATCGGAAATATCTCTTCTCATTTCCACAGAAATAAGGTTAGCAAAGAGATCCACGTAATACAGATGTAACTCTGTGAGCTGAATTAACAGAACACTAAGCAGTTTCTCAGAAAGCTTCTTTCCAGATTTCATCTGAGGATATTTCCTTTTTCACCATAGCCCTCTATGGGCTTCCAAATATCACTTTGCCAATTCCACAAGAACTGTCTTAGCGAAAGGCTTCTTGAGGGGAACTGTAACTCTGTGAGATGATTTCACAGAACACAAAGACGTTTCTCAGAAAGCTTCTTTCTCTTTGTTATCGGAGGATATTTCCGTTGGCCCCATAGTCTTCAAAGGGATCCGAAATATCTGTTCTCAGATTCCACAGAAATAAGGCTAGCAAAGAGATCCACGAAATACAGGTGTAACTCTGTGAGTGGAAGTCACACATCACAGAGCAGTTTCTCGGAAAGCTTCTTTCCAGATTTCATCTGAGGATATTTCCGTTTTCACCATAGCCCGCTATGGGCTTCCAAATATCTCTTTGCCAATTCCACAAGAACTGTCTTAGTGAAACGCTTCTTGAGGGGAAAGCTGTAACTCTGTGAGATGATTTCACAGAACACAAAGAAGTTTCTCAGAAAGCGTCTTTCTCTTTGTTATCGGTGGATATTTCCATTGGCCCTATAGTCTTCAAAGGGATCCGAAATATCTGTTCTCAGATTCCACAAAAATAAGGCTACCAAAGAGATCCACGAAATACAGTTGTGACTCTCTGAGATGAATTAACAGAACACTAAGCAGTTTCTCAGAAAGCTTCTTTCCAGATGTCATCTGAGGATATTTCCTTTTTCACCATATCCCTCTAGGGGCTTCCAAATATCACTTTGCAATTCCACAAGAACTGTCTTAGCGAAAGGCTTCTTCGGGGAAAGCTGTAACTCTGTGAGATGATTTCACAGAACACAAGAATTTTCTAAGAAGGCTTCTTTCTCTTTGTTATCGGAGGATATTTCCTTTGGCCCTATAGTCTTCACAGGGATCCGAAATATCTGTTCTCAGATTCCACAGAAATAAGGCTTGCAAAGAGATCCACAAAATACAGATGTAACTCTGTGAGTGGAAGTCACACATCACAGAGCAGTTTCTCAGAAAGCTTCTTTCCAGAATTGATCTGAGGATATTTCCTTTTTCACCATAGCCCTCTATGAGCTTCCAAATATCACTTTGGCATTTCCACAAGAACTGTCTTTGCCAAAGGCTTCTAGAGGGGAAAGCTGTAACTCTGTGAGATGATTTCACAGAACACAAAGAAGTTTCTCAGAACGCTTCTTTCTCTTTGTTATCAGAGGATATTTCCTTTGGCCCTATAGTCTTCAAAGGGCTCCGAAATATCTGTTCTCAGATTCCACAGAAATAAGGCTAGCAAAGAGATCCACGAAATACAGATGTAACTCTGTGAGTGGAAGTCACACATCACAGAGCAGTTTCTCAGAAAGCTTCTTTCCAGATTTCATCTGAGGATATTTCCTTTTTCACCATAGCCCTCTATGGGCTTCCAAATATCACTTTGCCAATTCCACAAGAACTGTCTTAGCGAAAGGCTTCTTGAGGGGACAGCTGTAACTCTGTGAGTTGATTTCACAGAACACAAAGAAGTTTCTCAGAAAACTTCTTTCTCTTTGTTATCGGAGGATATTTCCTTTGGCCCTATAGTCTTCAAAGGTATCCGAAATATCTGTTCTCAGATTCCACAGAAATAAGGCTAGCAAAGAGATCCACGAAATACAGATGTAACTCTGTGAGATGAATTAACAGAAAACTAAGCAGTTTCTCAGAAAGCTTCTTTCCAGATTTCATCTGAGGATATTTCCTTTTTCACCATAGCCCTCTATGGGATTTCAAATATCACTTTGCCAATTCCACAAGAACTGTCTTAGCGAAAGGCTACTGGAAGGGAAAGCTGTAACTCTGTGAGATGATTTCACAGAGCAAAAGATGTTTCTCAGAAAGCTTCTTTCTCTTTGTTATCGGAGGATATTTACTTTGACCCTATAGTCTTCAACGAGATCCGTAATATCTGTTCTCAGATTCCACAGAAATAAGGCTAGCAAAGAGATCCACGAAATACAGGTGTAACTTTGTGAGTGGAAGTCACACATCACAGAGCAGTTTTTCAGAAAGCTTCTTTCCAGATTTCATCTGAGGATATTTCCTTTTTCACCGTAGCCCTCTATGGGATTCCAAATATCACTTTGCCAATTCCAGAAGAACTGTCTTAGCGAAAGGCTTCTGGAGGGGATAGCTGTAACTCTGTGAGATGATTTCACAGAACAAAAGAAGTTTCTCAGAACGCTTCTTTCTCTTTGTTATCGGAGGATATTTCCTTTGACCCTATAGTCTTCAAAGGGATCCGAAATATCTGTTCTCAGATTCCACAGAAAAAAGGCTTGCAAAGAGATCCACGAAATACAGATGTAACTCTGTGGGTTTAAGTCACACATCACAGAGCAGTTTCTCAGAAAGCTTCTTTCCAGATTTCATCGGAGGATATTTCCTTTTTCACCATAGCCCTCTATGGGCTTCCACATATCACTTTGCCAATTCCACAAGAACTATCTTAGCGAAAGGCTTCTTGAGGGGAAAACTGAAACTCTGTGAGATGATTTCACGGAACACAAAGAAGTTTCTCAGAAAGCTTCTTTCCTTTATTATCGGAGGATATTTCCTTTGGCCCTATAGTCTCCAAAGGGATCCGAAATATCTGTTCTCAGATTCCACAGAAAAAAGGCTAGCAAAGAGATCCACAAAATACAGATGTAACTCTGTGAGTGGAAGTCACACGTCACAGAGCAGTTTCTCAGAAAGCTTCTTTCCAGATTTCATCTGAGGATATTTTCTTTTTCACCATAGTCCTCTATGGGCTTCCAAATATCACTTTGCCAAATCCACAAGAACTGTCTTAGCGAAAGGCTTCTTGAGGGGAAAGCTGTAACTTTGTGAGATTTTTTCACAGAACACAAAGAAGTTTCTCAGAAAGCTTCTTTCTCTTTCTTATCGGAGGATATTTCCTTTGGCCCTATAGTCTTCAAAGGGATCAGAAATATCTGTTCTCAGATTCCACAGAAATAAGGCTAGCAAAGAGATCCACGAAATACAGATGTATCTCTGTGAGATGAATTAACAGAACACTAAGCAGTTTTTCAGAAGGCTTCTTTCCAGATTTCATCCGAGGATATTTCCTTTTTCAACGTAGCCCTCAATGGGCTTCCAAAAATCACTTTTCCAATACCACATGAACTGTCTTAGTGAAAGGCTTCTTGAGGGAAAAGCTGTAACTCTGTGAGATGATTTCAAAGAACACAAAGAAGTTTCTCAGAAAGCTTCTTTCTCTTTGTTATCGGAGGATATTTCCTTTGGCCCTATAGTCTTCAAAGGGATCCGAAATATCTGTTCTCAGATTCCACAGAAAAAAGGCTAGCAAAGAGATCCACGAAATACAGATGTAACTCTGTGAGTGGAAGTCACACATCACAGAGCAGTTTCTCAGAAAGCTTCTTTCCAGATTTCATCTGAGGATATTTCCTTTTTCACCATAGCCCTCTCTGGGCTTCCAAATATCACTTTGCCAATTCCACAAGAACTGTCTTAGCGAAAGGCTTCCTGAGGGGAAAGCTGTAACTCTGTGAGATGATTTCCCAGAAGACAAAGAAATTTCTCAGAAAGCTTCTTTCTCTTTGTTATCGGAGGATATTTCCTTTAACCCTATAGTCTTCAAAGGGATCCGAAATATCTGTTCTCAGATTCCACAGAAATAAGGCTAGCAAAGAGATCCATGAAATACAGATGTAACTCTATGAGTGGAAGTCACACATCACAGAGAAGTTTCTCAGAAAGCTTCTTTCCAGATTTCATCTGAGGATATTTCCTTTTTCACCATATCCCTCTATGGGCTTCCAAATATCACCTTGCATGTTCCACAAGAACTGTCTTAGCGAAAGGCTTCTTGATTGGAAAGCTGTAACTCTGTGAGATGATATCACAGAACACAAAGAAGTTTCTCAGAAACCTTCCTTCTCTTTTTTATCGGAGGATATTTCCTTTGGCCCTATAGTCTTCAAAGGGATCCGAAATATCTGTTCTCAGATTCGACAGAAATAAGGCTAGCAAAGAGATCCACGAAATACAGATGTAACTCTGTGAGATGAATTAACAGAACACTAAGCAGTTTCGCAGAAAGCTTCTTTCCAGATTTCATCTGAGGATATTTCCTTTTTCACCATAGTCCTCTATGGGTTCCAAATATCACTTTGCTAATTCCACAAGAACTGTCTTAGCGAAAGGCTTTTTGAGGGGAAAGCTGTAACTCTGTGAGATGATTTCACACAACACAAAGAAGTTTCTCAGAAAGTTTCTTTCTCTTTGTTATCAGAGGATATTTCCTTTGGCCCTATAGTCTTCAAAGGTATCCGAAATATCTGTTCTCAGATTCCAAAGAAATAAGGCTAGCAAAGAGATACACGAAATACAGATGTAACTCTGTGAGTGGAAGTCACACATCACAGAGCAGTTTCTCAGAAAGCTTCTTTCCAGATTTCATCTGAGGAATTTCCTTTTTCACCATAGACCTCTATGGGCTTCCAAATATCACTTTGCCAATTCCACAAGAACTGTCTTAGCGAAAGGTCTCTTGAGGGGAAAGCTGTAACTCTGTGAGATGATATCACAGAACACAAAGAAGTTTCTCAGAAAGCTTCTTTCTCTTTGTTATCGGAGGATATTTCCTTTGGCCCTATAGTATTCAAAGGGATCCGAAATATCTGTTCTCAGATTCCACAGAAATAAGGCTAGCAAAGAGATACAAGAAATGCAGATGTAACTCTGTGAGATGAATTAACAGAACACTAAGTAGTTTCTCCGAAAGCTTCTTTCCAGATTTCATCTCAGGATATTTCCTTTTTCACCAGAGCCCTCTATGGGCTTCCAAATATCATTTTGCAATTCCACAAGAACTGTCTTAGCGAAAGGCTTCTTGAGGGGAAAGGTGTAAGTCTGTGAGATGATTTCACAGAACACAAAGACGTTTCTCAGAAAGCTCTTTCCTTTGTTATCGGAGGATATTTCCTTTGGCCGTATAGTCTTCAAAGGGATCCGAAATATCTGTTCTCAGATTCCACAAAAATAAGGCTAGAAAGAGATCCACGAAATACAGATGTAACTCCGTGAGATGAATTAACAGAACACTAAGCAGTTTCTCAGAAAGCTTCTTTCCAGATTTCATCTGAGGATATTCCCTTTTTCACCATAGCCCTCTATGGGCTTCCAAATATCACTTTGCCAATTCCACAAGAACTGTCTTAGCGAAAGGCTTCTTGAGGGGAAAGGTGTAAGTCTTTGAGATGATTTCACAGAACACAAAGAAGTTTCTCAGAAAGCTCCTTCTCTTTGTTATCGGAGGATATTTCCTTTGGCCCTATAGTCTTCAAAGGGATCCGAAATATCTGTTCTCAGATTCCACAGAAATAAGGGTAAAAAGAGATCCAGGAAATACAGATGTAACTCTGTGAGTGGAAGTCACACAGCACAGAGCAGTTTCTCAGAGAGCTTCTTTCCAGATTTCATCGGAGGATATTTCCTTTTTCAACATAGCCCTCTATGGGCTTCCAAATATCACTTTGCCAATTCCACAAGAACTGTCTTAGCGAAAGGCTTCTTGAGGGGAAAGCTGTAACTCTGTGAGATGATTTCACAGAAAACAAAGAAGTTTCTCAGAAAGATTCTTTCTCTTTGTCATCGGAGGATATTTCCTTTGGCCCTATAGTCTTCAAAGGGATCCGAAATATCTGTTCTCAGATTCCACAGAAATAAGGCTAGCAAAGAGATCCAAGAAATACAGATGTAATTTTGTGAGATGAATTAACAGAGCACTAAGCAGTTTCTCAGAAAGCTTCTTTCCAGATTTCATCTGAGGATACTTCCTTTTTCACCATAGTCCTCTATGGGCTTCCAAATATCACTTTGCCAATTCCACAAGAACTGTCTTAGCGAAAGGCTTCTTGAGGGGAAAGCTGTAACTCTGTGAGGTGATTTCACAAAACACAAAGAAGTTTCTCAGAAAGCTTCTTTCTCTTTTTTATCAGAGGATATTTCCTTTGGCCCTATAGTCTTCAAAGGGATCCGAAATATCTGTTCTCAGATTCCACAGAAATAAGGCTAGCAAAGAGATCCACGAAATACAGATGTAACTCTGCGAGTGGAAGTCACACATCACAGAGCAGTTTCTCAGAGAGCTTCTTTCCAGATTTCATCGGAGGATATTTCCTTTTTCAACATAGCCCTCTATGGGATTCCAAATATCACTTTGCCAATTCCACAAGAACTGTCTTAGCGAAAGGCTTCTTGAGGGGAAAGCTGTAACTCTGTGAGATGATTTCACAGAACACAAAGAAGTTTCTCAGAAAGCTTCTTTCACTTTGTTATCAGAGGATATTTCCTTTGGCCCCATAGTCTTCAAAGGGATCCGAAATATCTGTTCTCAGATTCCACAGAAATAAGGCTAGCAAAGAGATCCACGAAATACAGATGAAACTCAGTGAGTGGAAGTCACACATCACAAAGCAGTTTCTCAGAAAGCTTCTTTCCAGATTTCATCTGAGGATATTTCCTTTTTCACCAGAGCCCTGTATGGGCTTCCAAATATCACTTTGCCAATTCCACAAGAACTGTCTTAGCGAAAGGCTTCTTGAGGGGAAAGCTGTAACTCTGTGAGATGATATCACAGAACACAAAGAAGTTTCTCAGAAAGCTTCTTTCTCTTTGTTATCGGAGGATATTTCCTTTGGCCCTATAGTCTTCAAAGGGATCCGAAATATCTGTTCTCAGATTCCACAGAAATAAGGCTAGCAAAGAGATCCACGAAATACAGATGTAACTCTGTGAGATGAATTAACAGAACACTAAGCAGTTTCTCAGAAAGCTTCTTTCCAGATTTCATCTGAGTATATTTCCTTTTTCACCATAGCCCTCTATGGGCTTCCAAATGTCACTTTGCCAATTACACAAGAACTGTCTTAGCGAAAGGCTTCTGGAGGGGAAAGCTGTAAATCTGTGAGATGATTTCTCAGAACACAAAGAAGTTTCTCAGAAAGCTTCTTTCTCTTTGTTATCAGAGGATATTTCCTTTGGGCCTATAGTCTTCAAAGGGATCCGAAATATCTGTTCTCAGATTCCACAGAAATAAGGCTAGCAAAGAGATCCACGAAATACAGATGTAACTCTGTGAGTGGAAGTCACACATCACAGAGCAGTTTCTCAGAAAGCTTCTTTCCAGATTTCATCTGAGGATATTTCCTTTTTCACCATATCCCTCTATGGGCTTCCAAATATCACCTTGCCAATTCCACAAGAACTGTCTTAGCGAAAGGCTTCGTCAGGCGAAAGCTGTAACTCTGTGAGATGATATCACAGAACACAAAGAAATTTCTCAGAAACCTTCTTTCTCTTTGTTATCGGAGGATATTTCCTTTGGCCCTATAGTCTTCAAAGGGATCCGAAATATCTGTTCTCAGATTCGACAGAAATAAGGCTAGCAAAGAGATCCACGAAATACAGATGTAACTCTGTGAGATGAATTAACAGAACACTAAGCAGTTTCTCAGAAAGCTTCTTTCCAGATTTCATCTGAGGATATTTCCTTTTTCACCACAGTCCTCTAGGGGTTCCAAATATCACTTTGCTAATTCCACAAGAACTGTCTTAGCGAAAGGCTTCTTGAGGGGAAAGCTGTAACTCTGTGAGATGATTTCACACAACACAAAGAAGTTTCTCAGAAAGTTTCTTTCTCTTTTTTATCAGAGGATATTTCCTTTGGCCCTATAGTCTTCAAAGGTATCCGAAATATCTGTTCTCAGATTCCACAGAAATAAGGCTAGCAAAGAGACACACGAAATACAGATGTAACTCTGTGAGTGGAAGTCACACATCACAGAGCAGTTTCTCAGAAAGCTTCTTTCCAGATTTCATCTGAGGAATTTCCTTTTTCACCATAGACCTCTATGGGCTTCCAAATATCACTTTGCCAATTCCACAAGAACTGTCTTAGCGAAAGGCTTCTTGAGGGGAAAGCTGTAACTCTGTGAGATGATATCACAGAACACAAAGAAGTTTCTCAGAAAGCTTCTTTCTCTTTGTTATCGGAGGATATTTCCTTTGGCCCTATAGTCTTCAAAGGGATCCGAAATATCTGTTCTCAGATTCCACAGAAATAAGGCTAGCAAAGAGATACAAGAAATGCAGATGTAACTCTGTGAGATGAATTAACAGAACACTAAGTAGTTTCTCCGAAAGCTTCTTTCCAGATTTCATCTCAGGATATTTCCTTTTTCACCAGAGCCCTCTATGGGCTTCCAAATATCATTTTGCCAATTCCACAAGAACTGTCTTAGCGAAAGGCTTCTTGAGGGGAAAGGTGTAAGTCTGTGACATGATTTCACAGAACACAAAGACGTTTTTCAGAAGGCTCTTTCCTTTGTTATCGGAGGATATTTCCTTTGGCCGTATAGTCTTCAAAGGGATCCGAAATATCTGTTCTCAGATTCCACAGAAATAAGGCTAGAAAGAGATCCACGAAATACAGATGTAACTCTGTGAGATGAATTAACAGAACACTAAGCAGTTTCTCAGAAAGCTTCTTTCCAGATTTCATCTGAGATTATTTCCTTTTTCAACATAGCCCTCTATGGGCTTACAAATATCACTTTGCCAATACCACAAGAACTGTCTTAGTGAAAGGCTTCTTGAGGGGAAAGCTGTAACTCTCTGAGATGATTTCACAGAACACAAAGAAGTTTCTCAGAAAGCTTCTTTCTCTTTGTTATCGGAGGATATTTCCTTTGGCCCTATAGTTTTCAAAGGGATCCGAAATATCTGTTCTCAGATTCCACAGAAATAAGGCTAGCAAAGAGATCCACGAAATACAGATGTAACTCTGTGAGTGGAAGTCACATATCACAGAGCAGTTTCTCAGAGAGCTTCTTTCCAGATTTCATCGGAGGAAATTTCCTTTTTCAACATAGCCCTCTATGGGTTTCCAAATATCACTTTGCCAATTCCACAAGAACTGTCTTAGCGAAAGGCTTCTTGAGGGGAAAGCTGTAACTCTGTGAGATGATTTCACAGAACACAAAGAAGTTTCTCAGAAAGCTTCTTTCTCTTTGTTATCAGAGGATATTTCCTTTGGCCCTATAGTCTTCAAAGGGATCCGAAATATCTGTTCTGAGATTCCACAGAAATAAGGCTAGCAAAGAGATCCACGAAATACAGATGAAACTCAGTGAGTGGGAGTCACACATCACAGAGCAGTTTCTCAGAAAGCTTCTTTCCAGATTTCATCTGAGGATATTTCCTTTTTCACCATAGCCCTCTAGGGGCTTCCAAATATCACTTTGCCAATTCCACAAAAACTGTCTTAGCGAAAGGCTTCTTGAGGGGAAAGCTGTAACTCTTTGGGATGATATCACAGAACACAAAGAAGTTTCTCAGAAAGTTTCTTTCTCTTTGTTATCGGAGGATATTTCCTTTGGCCCTATAGTCTTCAAAGGGATCCGAAATATCTGTTCTCAGATTCCACAGAAATAAGGCTAGCAAAGAGATCCACGAAATACAGATGTAACTCTCTGAGATGAATTAACAGAACATTAAGCACTTTTTCAGAAAGCTTCTTTCCAGATTTCATCTGAGTATATTTCCTTTTTCACCATAGCCCTCTATGGGCTTCCAAATGTCACTTTGCCAATTACACAAGAACTGTCTTAGCGAAAGGCTTCTGGAAGGGAACGGTGTAAGTCTGTGAGACGATTTCACAGAACACAAAGAAGTTTCTCAGAAAGCTTTTTCTCTTTGTTATCGGAGGATATTTCCTTTGGCCCTATAGTCTTCAAAGGGATCCGAAATATCTGTTCTCAGATTCCACAGAAATAAGGCTAGAAAGAGATCCACGAAATACAGATGTAACTCCGTGAGGTGAATTAACAGAACACTAAGCAGTTTCTCCGAAAGCTTCTTTCCAGATTTCATCTGAGGATATTTCCTTTTTCACCATAGACCTCTATGGGCTTCCAAATATCACTTTGCCAATTCCAAAAGAAATGTCTTAGCGAAAGGCTTCTGGAGGGAAAAGCTTTAACTCTGTGAGATGATTTCACAAAACACAAAGAAGTTTCTCAGAAAGCTTCTTTCTCTTTGTTATCGGAGGATATTTCCTTTGGCCGTATAGTCTTCAAAGGTATCCGAAATATCTGTTCTCAGATTCCACAGAAATAAGGGTAAAAAGAGATCCAGGAAATACAGATGTAACTCTGTGAGTGGAAGTCACACATCACCGAGCAGGTTCTCAGAAAGCTTCTTTCCAGATTTCATCTGAGGATATTTCCTTTTTCACCATAGCCCTCTATGGGCTTCCAAATATCACTTTGCCAATTCCACAAGAACTCTCTTAGCGCAAGGCTTCTGGAGGGGAAAGCTGTAACTCTGTGAGATGATATCACACAACACAAAGAAGTTTCTCAGAAAGCTTCTTTCTCTTTGTTATTGGAGGATATTTCCTTTGGCCCTATAGTCTTCAAAGGGATCCGAAATATCTGTTCTCAGATTCCACAGAAATAAGGCTAGCAAAGAGATCCACGAAATACAGATGTAATTCTGTGAGATGAATTAACAGAACACTAAGCAGTTTCGCAGAAAGCTTCTTTCCAAGTTTTATCTGAGGATATTTCCTTTTTCACCATAGACCTCTATGGGATTCCAAATATCACTTTGCCAATACCACAAGAACTGTCTTAGTGAAAGGCTTCTTGAGGGGAAAGCTGTAACTCTGAGAGATGATTTCACAGAACACAAAGAAGTTTCTCAGAAAGCTTCTTTCTCTTTGTTATCGGAGGATATTTCCTTTGGCCCTATAGTCTTCAAAGCGATCCGAAATATCTGTTCTCAGATTCCACAGAAATAAGGCTAGCAAAGAGATCCACGACATAGAGATGTAACTCTGTGAGATGAATTAACAGAACACTAAGCAGTTTCTCAGAAAGATTTTTTCCAGATTTCATCTGAGGATATTTCCTTTTTCAAAATAGCCCTCTATGGGCTTCTAAATATCACTTTGCCAATTCCAAAAGAACTGTCTTAGCGAAAGGCTTCTTGAGGGGAAAGCTGTAACTCTGTAAGATGATTTCACAGAACACAAAGAAGTTTCTCAGAAAGAGTCTTTCTCTTTATTATCGGAGGATATTTCCTTTGGCCCTATAGTCTTCAAAGGGATCCGAAATATCTGTTCTCAGATTCCACAGAAATAAGGCTAGCAAAGAGATCCACGAAATACAGATGTAACTCTGTGAGTGGAAGTCACACATCACAGAGCAGTTTCTAAGAGAGCTTCTTTCCAGATTTCATTGGAGGATATTTCCTTTTTCAACATAGCCCTCTATGGGCTTCCAAATATCACTTTGCCAATTCAACAAGAACTGTCTTAGCAAAAGGCTTCTTGAGGGAAAGCTGTAACTCTGTGAGATGATTTCACAGAACACAAAGAAGTTTCTCAGAAAGCTTCTTTCTCTTTGTTATCAGAGGATATTTCCTTTGGCCCTATAGTCTTCAAAGGGATCCGAAATATCTGTTCTCAGATTCCACAGAAATAAGGCTAGCAAAGAGATCCATGAAATACAGATGAAACTCAGTGAGTGGAAGTCACACATCACAGAGCAGTTTCTCAGAAAGCTTCTTTCCAGATTTCATCTGAGGATATTTCCTTTTTCACCATAGCCCTGTATGGGCTTCCAAATATCACTTTGCCAATTCCACAAGAACTGTCGTAGCGAAAGGCTTCTTGAGGGGAAAGCTGTAACTCTGTGAGATGATTTCACAGAACACAAAGAAGTTTCTCAGAAAGCTTCTTTCTCTTTGTTATCGGAGGATATTTCCTTTGGCCCTATAGTCTTCAAAGCGATCCGAAATATCTGTTCTCAGATTCCACAGAAATAAGGCTAGCAAAGAGATCCACGACATAGAGATGTAACTCTGTGAGATGAATTAACAGAACACTAAGCAGTTTCTCAGAAAGATTTTTTCCAGATTTCATCTGAGGATATTTCCTTTTTCAAAATAGCCCTCTATGGGCTTCTAAATATCACTTTGCCAATTCCAAAAGAACTGTCTTAGCGAAAGGCTTCTTGAGGGGAAAGCTGTAACTCTGTAAGATGATTTCACAGAACACAAAGAAGTTTCTCAGAAAGAGTCTTTCTCTTTATTATCGGAGGATATTTCCTTTGGCCCTATAGTCTTCAAAGGGATCCGAAATATCTGTTCTCAGATTCCACAGAAATAAGGCTAGCAAAGAGATCCACGAAATACAGATGTAACTCTGTGAGTGGAATTCACACATCACAGAGCAGTTTCTAAGAGAGCTTCTTTCCAGATTTCATTGGAGGATATTTCCTTTTTCAACATAGCCCTCTATGGGCTTCCAAATATCACTTTGCCAATTCAACAAGAACTGTCTTAGCAAAAGGCTTCTTGAGGGAAAGCTGTAACTCTGTGAGATGATTTCACAGAACACAAAGAAGTTTCTCAGAAAGCTTCTTTCTCTTTGTTATCAGAGGATATTTCCTTTGGCCCTATAGTCTTCAAAGGGATCCGAAATATCTGTTCTCAGATTCCACAGAAATAAGGCTAGCAAAGAGATCCATGAAATACAGATGAAACTCAGTGAGTGGAATCACACATCACAGAGCAGTTTCTCAGAAAGCTTCTTTCCAGATTTCATCTGAGGATATTTCCTTTTTCACCATAGCCCTGTATGGGCTTCCAAATATCACTTTTCCAATTCCACAAGAACTGTCTTAGCGAAAGGCTTCTTGAGGGGAAAGCTGTAACTCTTTGAGATGATATCACAGAACACAAAGAAGTTTCTCAGAAAGCTTCTTTCTCTTTGTTATCGGAGGATATTTCCTTTGGCCCTATAGTCTTCAAAGGGATCCGAAATATCTGTTCTCAGATTCCACAGAAATAAGGCTAGCAAAGAGATCCACGAAAGACAGATGTAACTCTGTGAGATGAATTAACAGAACACTAAGCAGTTTCTCAGAAAGCTTCTTTCCAGATTTCATCTGAGTATATTTCCTTTTTCACCATAGCCCTCTATGGGCTTACAAATGTCACTTTGCCAATTACACAAGAAATGTCTTTGCGAAAGGCTTCTGGAGGGGAACGGTGTAAGTCTGTGAGATGATTTCAAAGAACACAAAGAAGTTTCTCAGAAAGCTCTTTCTCTTTGTTATCGGAGGATATTTCCTTTGGCCCTATAGTTTTAAATGGATCCGAAATATCTGTTCTCAGATTCCACAGAAATAAGGCTAGAAAGAGATCCACGAAATACAGATGTAACTCCGTGAGGTGAATTAACAGAACACTAAGCAGTTTCTCCGACAGCTTCTTTCCAGATTTCATCTGAGGATATTTCCTTTTTCACCATAGCCCTCTATGGGCTTCCAAATATCACTTTGCCAATTCCAAAAGAAATGTCTTAGCGAAAGGCTTCTGGAGGGAAAAGCTTTAACTCTGTGAGATGATTTCACAGAACACAAAGAAGTTTCTCAGAAAGCTTCTTTCTCTTTGTTATCGGAGGATATTTCCTTTGGCTCTATAGTCTTCAAAGGATCCGAAATATCTGTTCTCAGATTCCACAGAAATAAGGGTAAAAAGAGATCCAGGAAATACAGATGTAACTCTGTGAGTGGAAGTCACACAGCACAGAGCAGTTTCTCAGAGAGCTTCTTTCCAGATTTCATCGGAGGATATTTCCTTTTTCAACATAGCCCTCTATGGGCTTCCAAATATCACTTTGCCAATTCCACAAGAACTGTCTTAGCGAAAGGCTTCTTGAGGGGAAGCTGTAACTCTGTGAGATGATTTCACAGAACACAAAGAAGTTTCTCACAAAGCTTCTTTCTCTTTGTTATCGGAGAATATTTCCTTTGGCCCTATAGTCTTCAAAGCGATCCGAAATATCTGTTCTCAGATTCCACAGAAACAAGGCTAGCAAAGAGATCCAAAAATACAGATGTAACTCTGTGAGATGAATTAACAGAACACTAAGCAGTTTCTCCGAAAGCTTCTTTCCAGATTTCATCTCAGGATATTTCCTTTTTCACCAGAGCCCTCTATGGGCTTCCAAATATCACTTTGCCAATTCCATAAGAACTGACTTAGCAAAAGGCTTCTTGAGGGGAAAGGTGTAAGTCTGTGAGATGATTTCACAGAACACAAAGAAGTTTCTCAGAAAGCTTCTTTCTCATTGTTATCGGAGGATATTTCCGTTGGCCCTATAGTCTTCAAAGGGATCCGAAATATCTGTTCTCAGATTCCACAGAAATAAGGCTAGAAAGAGATCCACGAAATACAGATGTAACTCCGTGAGATGAATTAACAGAACACTAAGCAGTTTCTCAGAAAGCTTCTTTCCAGATTTCATCTGAGTATATTTCCTTTTTCACCATAGCCCTCTTTGGGCTTCCAAATATCACTTTGCCTATTCCACAAGAACTGTCGTAGCGAAAGGCTTCTTGAGGGGAAAGCTGTAACTCTGTGAGATGATTTCACAGAACACAAAGAATTTTCTCAGAAAGCTTCTTCTCTGTTATCGGAGGATATTTCCTTTGGCCTTATAGTCTTCAAAGGGATCCGAAATATCTGTTCTCAGATTCCACAGAAATAAGGCTAGCAAAGAGATCCACGAAATACAGATGTAACTCTGTGAGAGGAAGTCACACATCACAGAGCAGTTTCTCAGAAAGCTTCTTTACAGATTTTATCTGAGGATATTTCCTTTTTCACCGTAGCCCTCTATGGGCTTCCAAATATCACTTTGCCAATTCCACAAGAACTGTCTTAGCGAAAGGCTTCTTGAGGGGAAAGCTGTAACTCTGTGAGATGATTTCACACAACACAAAGAAGTTTCTCACAAAGCTTCTTTCTCTTTGTTATCGGAGGATATTTCCTTTGGCCGTATAGTCTTCAAAGGGATCCGAAATATCTGTTCTCAGATTCCACAGAAATAAGGCTAGCAAAGAGATTCACGAAATACAGATGTAACTCTGTGAGTGGAAGTCACACATCACAGAGCAGTTTCTGAGAGAGCTTCTTTCCAGATTTCATCGGAGGATATTTCCTTTTTCAACATAGCCCTCTATGGGCTTCCAAATATCAGTTTGCCAATTCCACAAGAACTGTCTTAGCGAAAGGCTTCTTGAGGGGAAAGCTGTAACTCTGTGAGATGATTTCACAGAACACAAAGAAGTTTCTCAGAAAGCTTCTTTCTCTTTGTTATCGGAGGATATTTCCTTTGGCCCTATAGTCTTCAAAGGGATCCGAAATATCTGTTCTCAGATTCCACAGAAATGAGGCTAGCAAAGAGATCCACGAAATACAGATGAAACTCAGTGAGTGGAAGTCACACATCACAGAGCAGTTTCTCAGAAAGCTTCTTTCCAGATTTCATCTGAGGATATTTCCTTTTTCACCATAGCCCTGTATAGGCTTCCAAATATAACTTTGCCAATTCCACAAGAACTCTCTTAGCGAAAGGCTTCTTGAGGGGAAAGCTGTAACTCTTTGAGATGATATCACAGAACACAAAGAAGTTTCTCAGAAAGCTTCTTTCTCTTTGTTATCGGAGGATATTTCCTTTGGCCCTATAGTCTTCAAAGGCATCCGAAATATCTGTTCTCAGATTCCACAGAAATAAGGCTAGCAAAGAGATCCACGAAATACAGATGTAACTCTGTGAGATGAATTAACAGAACACTAAGCAGTTTCTCAGAAAGCTTCTTTCCAGATTTCATCTGAGGATATTTCCTTTTTCACCACAGTCCTCTATGGGCTTCAAATATCACTTTCCCAATTCCACAAGAACTGTCTTAGCGAAAGGCTTCTTGAGGGGAAAGCTGTAACTCTGAGAGATGATTTCACAGAACACAAAGAAGTTTCCCAGAAAGCTTCTTTCTCTTTGTTATCGGAGGATATTTCCTTTGGCCCTATAGTCTTCAAAGGGATCCGAAATATCTGTTCTCAGATTCCACAGAAATAAGGCTAGCAAAGAGATCCACGAAATACAGATGATACTCTGTGAGTGGAAGTCACACATCACAGAGCAGTTTCTCAGAAAGCTTCTTTCCAGATTTCATCTGAGGATATTTCCTTTTTCACCATAGCCCTCTATGGGCTTCCAAATATCACTTTGCCAATTCCACAAGAACTGTCTTAGCGAAAGGCTTCTTGAGGGGAAAGCTGTAACTCTGTGAGATGATATCACAGAACACAAAGAAGTTTCTCAGAAAGCTTCTTTCTCTTTGTTATCGGAGGATATTTCCTTTGGCCCTATAGTCTTCAAAGGGATCCGAAATATCTGTTCTCAGATTCCACAGAAATAAGGCTAGCAAAGAGATCCACGAAATACAGATATAACTGTATGAGATGAATTAACAGAACACTAAGCAGTTTCTCAGAAAGCTTCTTTCCAGATTTCATCTGAGGATATTTCCTTTTTCACCATAGCCTTCAATGGGCTTCCAAATATCACTTTGCCAATACCACAAGAACTGTCTTAGTGAAAGGCTTCTTGAGGGGAAAGCTGTAACTCTGTGAGATGATTTCACAGAACACAAAGAAGTTTCTCAGAAAGCTTCTTCTCTTTGTTATCGGAGGATATTTCCTTTGGCCCTATAGTCTTCAACGGGATCCGAAATATCTGTTCTCAGATTCCACAGAAATAAGGCTTGCAAAGAGATCCACGAAATACAGATGTAACTCTTTGAGTGGAAGTCTCACATCACAGAGAAGTTTCTCAGAAAGCTTCTTTCCAGATTTCATCTGAGGATATTTCCTTTTTCACCATAGCCCTCTATGGGCTTCCAAATATCACTTTGCCAATTCCACAAGAACTGTCTTAGCGAAAGGCTTCTTGAGGGGAAAGGTGTAACTCTGTGAGATGATTTCACAGAACACAAAGAAGTTTCTCAGAAAGCTTCTTTCTCTTTGTTATCTGAGGTTATTTCCTTTGGCCATATAGTCTTCAAAGGTATCCGAAATATCTGTTCTCAGATTCCACAGATATATGTCTAAAAAGAGATCCACGAAAGACAGATGTAACTCTGTGAGATGAATTAACAGAACACTAAGCAGTTTCTCAGAAAGCTTCTTTCCAGATTTCATCTGAGTATATTTCCTTTTTCACCATAGCCCTCTATGGGCTTACAAATGTCACTTTGCCAATTACACAAGAAATGTCTTTGCGAAAGGCTTCTGGAGGGGAACGGTGTAAGTCTGTGAGATGATTTCAAAGAACACAAAGAAGTTTCTCAGAAAGCTCTTTCTCTTTGTTATCGGAGGATATTTCCTTTGGCCCTATAGTTTTAAATGGATCCGAAATATCTGTTCTCAGATTCCACAGAAATAAGGCTAGAAAGAGATCCACGAAATACAGATGTAACTCCGTGAGGTGAATTAACAGAACACTAAGCAGTTTCTCCGACAGCTTCTTTCCAGATTTCATCTGAGGATATTTCCTTTTTCACCATAGCCCTCTATGGGCTTCCAAATATCACTTTGCCAATTCCAAAAGAAATGTCTTAGCGAAAGGCTTCTGGAGGGAAAAGCTTTAACTCTGTGAGATGATTTCACAGAACACAAAGAAGTTTCTCAGAAAGCTTCTTTCTCTTTGTTATCGGAGGATATTTCCTTTGGCTCTATAGTCTTCAAAGGATCCGAAATATCTGTTCTCAGATTCCACAGAAATAAGGGTAAAAAGAGATCCAGGAAATACAGATGTAACTCTGTGAGTGGAAGTCACACAGCACAGAGCAGTTTCTCAGAGAGCTTCTTTCCAGATTTCATCGGAGGATATTTCCTTTTTCAACATAGCCCTCTATGGGCTTCCAAATATCACTTTGCCAATTCCACAAGAACTGTCTTAGCGAAAGGCTTCTTGAGGGGAAGCTGTAACTCTGTGAGATGATTTCACAGAACACAAAGAAGTTTCTCACAAAGCTTCTTTCTCTTTGTTATCGGAGAATATTTCCTTTGGCCCTATAGTCTTCAAAGCGATCCGAAATATCTGTTCTCAGATTCCACAGAAACAAGGCTAGCAAAGAGATCCAAAAATACAGATGTAACTCTGTGAGATGAATTAACAGAACACTAAGCAGTTTCTCCGAAAGCTTCTTTCCAGATTTCATCTCAGGATATTTCCTTTTTCACCAGAGCCCTCTATGGGCTTCCAAATATCACTTTGCCAATTCCATAAGAACTGACTTAGCAAAAGGCTTCTTGAGGGGAAAGGTGTAAGTCTGTGAGATGATTTCACAGAACACAAAGAAGTTTCTCAGAAAGCTTCTTTCTCATTGTTATCGGAGGATATTTCCGTTGGCCCTATAGTCTTCAAAGGGATCCGAAATATCTGTTCTCAGATTCCACAGAAATAAGGCTAGAAAGAGATCCACGAAATACAGATGTAACTCCGTGAGATGAATTAACAGAACACTAAGCAGTTTCTCAGAAAGCTTCTTTCCAGATTTCATCTGAGTATATTTCCTTTTTCACCATAGCCCTCTTTGGGCTTCCAAATATCACTTTGCCTATTCCACAAGAACTGTCGTAGCGAAAGGCTTCTTGAGGGGAAAGCTGTAACTCTGTGAGATGATTTCACAGAACACAAAGAATTTTCTCAGAAAGCTTCTTCTCTGTTATCGGAGGATATTTCCTTTGGCCTTATAGTCTTCAAAGGGATCCGAAATATCTGTTCTCAGATTCCACAGAAATAAGGCTAGCAAAGAGATCCACGAAATACAGATGTAACTCTGTGAGAGGAAGTCACACATCACAGAGCAGTTTCTCAGAAAGCTTCTTTACAGATTTTATCTGAGGATATTTCCTTTTTCACCGTAGCCCTCTATGGGCTTCCAAATATCACTTTGCCAATTCCACAAGAACTGTCTTAGCGAAAGGCTTCTTGAGGGGAAAGCTGTAACTCTGTGAGATGATTTCACACAACACAAAGAAGTTTCTCACAAAGCTTCTTTCTCTTTGTTATCGGAGGATATTTCCTTTGGCCGTATAGTCTTCAAAGGGATCCGAAATATCTGTTCTCAGATTCCACAGAAATAAGGCTAGCAAAGAGATTCACGAAATACAGATGTAACTCTGTGAGTGGAAGTCACACATCACAGAGCAGTTTCTGAGAGAGCTTCTTTCCAGATTTCATCGGAGGATATTTCCTTTTTCAACATAGCCCTCTATGGGCTTCCAAATATCAGTTTGCCAATTCCACAAGAACTGTCTTAGCGAAAGGCTTCTTGAGGGGAAAGCTGTAACTCTGTGAGATGATTTCACAGAACACAAAGAAGTTTCTCAGAAAGCTTCTTTCTCTTTGTTATCGGAGGATATTTCCTTTGGCCCTATAGTCTTCAAAGGGATCCGAAATATCTGTTCTCAGATTCCACAGAAATGAGGCTAGCAAAGAGATCCACGAAATACAGATGAAACTCAGTGAGTGGAAGTCACACATCACAGAGCAGTTTCTCAGAAAGCTTCTTTCCAGATTTCATCTGAGGATATTTCCTTTTTCACCATAGCCCTGTATAGGCTTCCAAATATAACTTTGCCAATTCCACAAGAACTCTCTTAGCGAAAGGCTTCTTGAGGGGAAAGCTGTAACTCTTTGAGATGATATCACAGAACACAAAGAAGTTTCTCAGAAAGCTTCTTTCTCTTTGTTATCGGAGGATATTTCCTTTGGCCCTATAGTCTTCAAAGGCATCCGAAATATCTGTTCTCAGATTCCACAGAAATAAGGCTAGCAAAGAGATCCACGAAATACAGATGTAACTCTGTGAGATGAATTAACAGAACACTAAGCAGTTTCTCAGAAAGCTTCTTTCCAGATTTCATCTGAGGATATTTCCTTTTTCACCACAGTCCTCTATGGGCTTCAAATATCACTTTCCCAATTCCACAAGAACTGTCTTAGCGAAAGGCTTTTTGAGGGGAAAGCTGTAACTCTGAGAGATGATTTCACAGAACACAAAGAAGTTTCCCAGAAAGCTTCTTTCTCTTTGTTATCGGAGGATATTTCCTTTGGCCCTATAGTCTTCAAAGGGATCCGAAATATCTGTTCTCAGATTCCACAGAAATAAGGCTAGCAAAGAGATCCACGAAATACAGATGATACTCTGTGAGTGGAAGTCACACATCACAGAGCAGTTTCTCAGAAAGCTTCTTTCCAGATTTCATCTGAGGATATTTCCTTTTTCACCATAGCCCTCTATGGGCTTCCAAATATCACTTTGCCAATTCCACAAGAACTGTCTTAGCGAAAGGCTTCTTGAGGGGAAAGCTGTAACTCTGTGAGATGATATCACAGAACACAAAGAAGTTTCTCAGAAAGCTTCTTTCTCTTTGTTATCGGAGGATATTTCCTTTGGCCCTATAGTCTTCAAAGGGATCCGAAATATCTGTTCTCAGATTCCACAGAAATAAGGCTAGCAAAGAGATCCACGAAATACAGATATAACTGTATGAGATGAATTAACAGAACACTAAGCAGTTTCTCAGAAAGCTTCTTTCCAGATTTCATCTGAGGATATTTCCTTTTTCACCATAGCCTTCAATGGGCTTCCAAATATCACTTTGCCAATACCACAAGAACTGTCTTAGTGAAAGGCTTCTTGAGGGGAAAGCTGTAACTCTGTGAGATGATTTCACAGAACACAAAGAAGTTTCTCAGAAAGCTTCTTCTCTTTGTTATCGGAGGATATTTCCTTTGGCCCTATAGTCTTCAACGGGATCCGAAATATCTGTTCTCAGATTCCACAGAAATAAGGCTTGCAAAGAGATCCACGAAATACAGATGTAACTCTTTGAGTGGAAGTCTCACATCACAGAGAAGTTTCTCAGAAAGCTTCTTTCCAGATTTCATCTGAGGATATTTCCTTTTTCACCATAGCCCTCTATGGGCTTCCAAATATCACTTTGCCAATTCCACAAGAACTGTCTTAGCGAAAGGCTTCTTGAGGGGAAAGGTGTAACTCTGTGAGATGATTTCACAGAACACAAAGAAGTTTCTCAGAAAGCTTCTTTCTCTTTGTTATCTGAGGTTATTTCCTTTGGCCATATAGTCTTCAAAGGTATCCGAAATATCTGTTCTCAGATTCCACAGAAATATGTCTAAAAAGAGATCCAGGAAATACAGATGTAACTAGGTGAGTGGAAGTAACACATCACAGAGCAGTTTCTCAGAGAGCTTCTTTCCAGATTTCATCGGAGGATATTTCCTTTTTCAACATACCCCTCTATGGGCTTCCAAATATCACTTTGCCAATTCCACAAGAACTGTCTTAGCGAAAGGCTTCTTGAGGGGAAAGCTGTAACTCTGTGAGATGATATCACAGAACACAAAGAAGTTTCTCAGAAAGCTTCTTTCTCTTTGTTATCGGAGGATATTTCCTTTGGCCCTATAGTCTTCAAAGGGATCCGAAATATCTGTTCTCAGATCCCAAAGAAATAAGGCTAGTAAAGAGATCCACGAAATACAGATGTAATTCTGTGAGATGAATTAACAGAACACTACGCAGTTTCTCAGAAAGCTTCTTTCCAGATTTCATCTGAGGATATTTCCTTTTTCACCATAGCCCTCAATGGGCTTCCAAATATAACTTTGCCAATACCACAAGAACTGTCTTAGTGAAAGGCTTCTTGAGGGGAAAGCTGTAACTCTGTGAGATGATTTCACAGAACACAAAGAAGTTTCTCAGAAAGCTTCTTCTCTTTGTTATCGGAGGATATTTCCTTTGGCCCTATAGTCTTCAAAGAGATCCGAAATATCTGTTCTCAGAATCCACAGAAATAAGGCTAGCAAAGAGATCCACGAAATACAGATTTAACTCTGTGAGATGAATTAACAGAACACTAAGCAGTTTCTCAGAAAGCTTCTTTCCAGATTTCATCTGAGTATATTTCCTTTTTCACCATAGTCCTCTATGGGCTTCCAAATATCACTTTGCCAATTCCACAAGAACTGTCTTAGCGAAAGGCTTCTTGAGGGGAAAGCTGTAACTCTGTGAGATGATTTCACAGAACACAAAGAAGTTTCTCAGAAAGCTTCTTTCTCTTTGTTATCGGAGGATATTTCCTTTGGCCCTATAGTCTTCAAAGGGATCCGAAATATCTGTTCTCAGATTCCACGGAAGTAAGGCTACCAAAGAGATCCACGAAATACAGATGTAACTCTGTGAGTGGAAGTCACACATCACAGAGCAGTTTCTCAGAAAGCTTCTTTCCAGATTTCATCTGAGGATATTTCCTTTTTCACCATAGCCCTCTATGGGCTTCCAAATATCACTTTGCCAATTCCACAAGAACTGTCTTAGCGAAAGGCTTCTTGAGGGGAAAGCTGTAACTCTGTGAGATGATATCACACAACACAAAGAAGTTTCTCAGAAAGCTTCTTTCTCTTTGTTATCGGAGGATATTTCCTTTGGCCGTATAGTCTTCAAAGGGATCCGAAATATCTGTTCTCAGATTCCACAGAAATAAGGCTAGCAAAGAGATCCACGAAATAGAGATGTAACTCTGTGAGATGAATTAACAGAACACTAAGCAGTTTCTCAGAAAGCTTCTTTCCAGATTTCATCTGAGGATATTTCCTTTTTCACCATAGCCCTCTATGGGCTTCCAAATGTCACTTTGCCAATTACACAAGAAATGTCTTTGCGAAAGGCTTCTGGAGGGGAACGGTGTAAGTCTGTGAGATGATTTCAAAGAACACAAAGAAGTTTCTCAGAAAGCTCTTTCTCTTTGTTATCGGAGGATATTTCCTTTGGCCCTATAGTTTTAAAGGGATCCGAAATATCTGTTCTCAGATTCCACAGAAATAAGGCTAGAAAGAGATCCACGAAATACAGATGTAACTCCGTGAGGTGAATTAACAGAACACTAAGCAGTTTCTCCGAAAGCTTCTTTCCAGATTTCATCTGAGGATATTTCCTTTTTCACCATAGCCCTCTATGGGCTTCCAAATATCACTTTGCCAATTCCAAAAGAAATGTCTTAGCAAAAGGCTTCTGGAGGGAAAAGCTTTAACTCTGTGAGATGATTTCACAGAACACAAAGAATTTTCTCAGAAAGCTTCTTCTCTTTGTTATCGGAGGATATTTCCTTTGGCCCTATAGTCTTCAAAGGGATCCGAAATATCTGTTCTCAGATTCCACAGAAATAAGGCTAGCAAAGAGATCCACGAAATACAGATGTAACTCTGTGAGTGGAAGTCACACATCACAGAGCAGTTTCTCAGAAAGCTTCTTTACAGATTTTATCTGAGGATATTTCCTTTTTCACCGTAGCCCTCTATGGGCTTCCAAATATCACTTTGCCAATTCCACAAGAACTGTCTTAGCGAAAGGCTTCTTGAGGGGAAAGCTGTAACTCTGTGAGATGATTTCACACAACACAAAGAAGTTTCTCACAAAGCTTCTTTCTCTTTGTTATCGGAGGATATTTCCTTTGGCCCTATAGTCTTCAAAGGTATCCGAAATATCTGTTCTCAGATTCCACAGAAATAAGGCTAGCAAAGAGATACAAGAAATACAGATGTAACTCTGTGAGTGGAAGTCACGCATCACAGAGCAGTTTCTCAGAGAGCTTCTTTCCAGATTTCATCGGAGGATATTTCCTTTTTCAAAATAGCCCTCTATGGGCTTCCAAATATCACTTTGCCAATTCCACAAGAACTGTCTTAGCGAAAGGCTTCTTGAGGGGAAAGCTGTAACTCTGTGAGATGATTTCACAGAACACAAAGAAGTTTCTCACAAAGCTTCTTTCTCTTTGTTATCGGAGGATATTTCCTTTGGCCCCATAGTCTTCAAAGCGATCCGAAATATCTGTTCTCAGATTCCACAGAAATAAGTCTAGCAAAGAGATCCACGAAATACAGATGTAACTGTGTGAGATGAATTAACAGAACACTAAGCAGTTTCTCAGAAAGATTTTTTCCAGATTTCATCTGAGTATATTTCCTTTTTCACCATAGCCCTCTATGGGCTTCCAAATATCACTTTGCCAATTCCACAAGAACTGACTTAGCGAAAGACTTCTGGAGGGGAAAGCTTTAAGTCTGTGAGTTGATTTCACAGAACAAGAAGAAGTTTCTCAGAAAGCTTCTTTCTCTTTGTTATCGGAGGATATTTCCTTTGGCCCTATAGTCTTCAACGGGATCCGAAATATCTGTTCTCAGATTCCACAGAAATAAGGCTAGCAAAGAGATCGACGAAATACAGATGTAGCTCTGTGAGATGAATTAAAAGAACACTATGCAGTTTCTGAGAAAGATTCTTTCCAAATTTCATCTGAGGATATTTCCTTTTTCACCATAGCCCTCTATGGGCTTCCAAATATCACTTTGCCAATTCCACAAGAACTGTCTTAGCGAAAGGCTTCTTGAGGGGAAAGCTGTAACTCTGTGAGATGATTTCACAGAACACAAAGAAGTTCCTCAGAAAGCTTCTTTCGCTTTGTTATCGGAGGATATTTCCTTTGGCCCTATAGTCTTCAAAGGGATCCGAAATATCTGTTCTCAGATTCCACAGAAATAAGGCTAGCAAAGAGATCCACGAAATACAGATGTAAGTCTGTGAGTGGAAGTCACACATCACAGAGCAGTTTCTCAGAAAACTTCTTTCCAGATTTCATCGGAGGATATTTCCTTTTTCAACATAGCCCTCTATGGGCTTCCAAATATCACTTTGCCAATTCCACAAGAACTGTCTTAGCGAAAGGCTTCTTTAGGGGAAAGCTGTAACTCTGTGAGATGATTTCAAAGAACACAAAGAAGTTTCTCAGAATGCTTCTTTCTCTTTGTTATCGGAGGATATTTCCTTTGGCCCTATAGTCTTCAAAGGAATCCGAAATATCTGTTCTCAGATTCCACAGAAATAAGGCTACCAAAGAGATCCACGAAATACAGATGTAACTCTGTGAGTGGAAGTCACACATCACAGAGCAGTTTCTCAGAAAGCTTCTTTCCAGATTTCATCTGAGGATATTTCCTTTTTCACCATAGCCCTCTATGGGCTTCCAAATATCACTTTGCCAATTCCACAAGAACTGTCTTGGCGAAAGGCTTCTTGAGGGGAAAGCTGTAACTCTGTGAGATGATATCACACAACACAAAGAAGTTTCTCAGAAAGCTTCTTTCTCTTTGTTATCGGAGGATATTTCCTTTGGCCCTATAGTCTTCAAAGGGATCCGAAATATCAGTTCTCGGATTCCACAGAAATAAGGCTAGCAAAGAGGTCTACGAAATACAGATGTAATTCGGTGAGATGAATTAACAGAACACTAAGCAGTTTCTTAGAAAGCTTCTTTCCAGATTTCATCTGAGGATATTTCCTTTTTCACCATAGCCCTCAATGGGCTTCCAAATATAACTTTGCCAATACCACAAGAACTGTCTTAGTGAAAGGCTTCTTGAGGGGAAAGCTGTAACTCTGTGAGATGATTTCACAGAACACAAAGAAGTTTCTCAGAAAGCTTCTTCTCTTTGTTATCGGAGGATATTTCCTTTGGCCCTATAGTCTTCAAAGAGATCCGAAATATCTGTTCTCAGAATCCACAGAAATAAGGCTAGCAAAGAGATCCACGAAATACAGATTTAACTCTGTGAGATGAATTAACAGAACACTAAGCAGTTTCTCAGAAAGCTTCTTTCCAGATTTCATCTGAGTATATTTCCTTTTTCACCATAGTCCTCTATGGGCTTCAAAATATCACTTTGCCAATTCCACAAGAACTGTCTTAGCGAAAGGCTTCTGGAGGGGAAAGCTGTAACTCTGTGAGATGATTTCACAGAACACAAAGAAGTTTCTCAGAAAGCTTCTTTCTCGTTGTTATCAGAGGATATTTCCTTTGGCCCTATAGTCTTCAAAGGGATCCGAAATATCTGTTCTCAGATTCCACGGAAATAAGGCTACCAAAGAGATCCACGAAATACAGATGTAACTCTGTGAGTGGAAGTCACACATCACAGAGCAGTTTCTCAGAAAGCTTCTTTCCAGATTTGATCTGAGGATATTTCCTTTTTCACCATAGCCCTCTATGGGCTTCCAAATATCACTTTGCCAATTCCACAAGAACTGTCTTAGCGAAAGGCTTCTTGAGGGGAAAGCTGTAACTCTGTGAGATGATATCACACAACACAAAGAAGTTTCTCAGAAAGCTTCTTTCTCTTTGTTATCGGAGGATATTTCCTTTGGCCCTATAGTCTTCAAAGGGATCCGAAATATCTGTTCTCAGATTCCACAGAAATAAGGCTAGCAAAGAGATCCACGAAATAGAGATGTAACTCTGTGAGATGAATTAACAGAACACTAAGCAGTTTCTCAGAAAGATTTTTTCCAGATTTCATCTGAGGATATTTCCTTTTTCACCATAGCCCTCTATGGGCTTCCAAATATCACTTTGCCAATTCCAAAAGAACTGCCTTAGCGAAAGGCTTCTTGAGGGGAAAGGTGTAACTCTGTAAGATGATTTCACAGAACACAAAGAAGTTTCTCAGACAGCTTCTTTCTCTTTGTTATCGGAGGATATTTCCTTTGGCCCTATAGTCTTCAAAGGGAACCGAAATATCTGTTCTCAGATTCCACAGAAATAAGGCTAGCAAAGAGATCCAGGAAATACAGATGTAACTCCGTGAGATGAATTAACAGAACACTAAGCAGTTTCTCAGAAAGCTTCTTTCCAGATTTCATCTGAGGATATTTCCTTTTTCACCATAGCCCTCAATGGGCTTCCAAATATCACTTTGCCAATACCACAAGAACTGTCTTAGTGAAAGGCTTCTTGAGGGGAAAGCTGTAACTCTGTGAGATGATTTCACAGAACACAAAGAATTTTCTCAGAAAGCTTCTTCTCTTTGTTATCGGAGGATATTTCCTTTGGCCCTATAGTCTTCAAAGGGATCCGAAATATCTGTTCTCAGATTCCACAGAAATAAGGCTTGCAAAGAGATCCACGAAATACAGATGTAACTCTGTGAGTGGAAGTCACACATCACAGAGCAGTTTCTCAGAAAGCTTCTTTACAGATTTTATCTGAGGATATTTCCTTTTTCACCATAGCCCTCTAGGGGCTTCCAAATATCACTTTGCCAATTCCACAAGAACTGTCTTATCAAAAGGCTTCTTGAGGGGAAAGCTGTAACTCTGTGAGATGATTTCACGGAACACAAAGAAGTTTCTCAGAAAGCTTCTTTCTCTTTGTTATCGGAGGATATTTCCTTTGGCCCTATAGTCTTCAAAGGTATCCGAAATATCTGTTCTCAGATTCCACAGAAATAAGGCTAGCAAAGAGATACAAGAAATACAGATGTAACTCTGTGAGTGGAAGTCACGCATCACAGAGCAGTTTCTCAGAGAGCTTCTTTCCAGATTTCATCGGAGGATATTTCCTTTTTCAAAATAGCCCTCTATGGGCTTCCAAATATCACTTTGCCAATTCCACAAGAACTGTCTTAGCGAAAGGCTTCTTGAGGGGAAAGCTGTAACTCTGTGAGATGATTTCACAGAACACAAAGAAGTTTCTCACAAAGCTTCTTTCTCTTTGTTATCGGAGGATATTTCCTTTGGCCCCATAGTCTTCAAAGCGATCCGAAATATGTGTTCTCAGATTCCACAGAAATAAGTCTAGCAAAGAGATCCACGAAATACAGATGTAACTGTGTGAGATGAATTAACAGAACACTAAGCAGTTTCTCAGAAAGATTTTTTCCAGATTTCATCTGAGTATATTTCCTTTTTCACCATAGCCCTCTATGGGCTTCCAAATATCACTTTGCCAATTCCACAAGAACTGACTTAGCGAAAGACTTCTGGAGGGGAAAGCTTTAAGTCTGTGAGTTGATTTCACAGAACAAGAAGAAGTTTCTCAGAAAGCTTCTTTCTCTTTGTTATCGGAGGATATTTCCTTTGGCCCTATAGTCTTCAAAGGGATCCGAAATATCTGTTCTCAGATTCCACAGAAATAAGGCTAGCAAAGAGATCCACGAAATACAGATGTAGCTCTGTGAGATGAATTAAAAGAACACTATGCAGTTTCTGAGAAAGATTCTTTCCAAATTTCATCTGAGGATATTTCCTTTTTCACCATAGCCCTCTATGGGCTTCCAAATATCACTTTGCCAATTCCACAAGAACTGTCTTAGCGAAAGGCTTCTTGAGGGGAAAGCTGTAACTCTGTGAGATGATTTCACAGAACACAAAGAAGTTCCTCAGAAAGCTTCTTTCGCTTTGTTATCGGAGGATATTTCCTTTGGCCCTATAGTCTTCAAAGGGATCCGAAATATCTGTTCTCAGATTCCACAGAAATAAGGCTAGCAAGGAGATCCACGAAATACAGATGTAAGTCTGTGAGTGGAAGTCACACATCACAGAGCAGTTTCTCAGAAAGCTTCTTTCCAGATTTCATCGGAGGATATTTCCTTTTTCAACATAGCCCTCTATGGGCTTCCAAATATCACTTTGCCAATTCCACAAGAACTGTCTTAGCGAAAGGCTTCTTGAGGGGAAAGCTGTAACTCTGTGAGATGATTTCACAGAACACAAAGAAGTTTCTCAGAATGCTTCTTTCTCTTTGTTATCGGAGGATATTTCCTTTGGCCCTATAGTCTTCAAAGGAATCCGAAATATCTGTTCTCAGATTCCACAGAAATAAGGCTACCAAAGAGATCCACGAAATACAGATGTAACTCTGTGAGTGGAAGTCACACATCACAGAGCAGTTTCTCAGAAAGCTTCTTTCCAGATTTCATCTGAGGATATTTCCTTTTTCACCATAGCCCTCTATGGGCTTCCAAATATCACTTTGCCAATTCCACAAGAACTGTCTTAGCGAAAGGCTTCTTGAGGGGAAAGCTGTAACTCTGTGAGATGATATCACACAACACAAAGAAGTTTCTCAGAAAGCTTCTTTCTCTTTGTTATCGGAGGATATTTCCTTTGGCCCTATAGTCTTCAAAGGGATCCGAAATATCAGTTCTCGGATTCCACAGAAATAAGGCTAGCAAAGAGATCCACGAAATACAGATGTAATTCGGTGAGATGAATTAACAGAACACTAAGCAGTTTCTTAGAAAGCTTCTTTCCAGATTTCATCTGAGGATATTTCCTTTTTCACCATAGCCCTCAATGGGCTTCCAAACATCACTTTGCCAATTCCACAAGAACTGTCGTAGCGAAAGGCTTCTTGCGGGGAAAGCTGTAACTCTGTGAGTTGATTTCACAGAACACAAAGAAGTTTCTCAGAAAGCTTCTTTCTCTTTGTCATCGGAGGATATTTCCTTTGGCCCCATAGTCTTCAAAGCGATCCGAAATATCTGTTCTCAGATTCCACAGAAATAAGTCTAGCAAAGAGATCCACGAAATACAGATGTAACTGTGTGAGATGAATTAGCAGAACACTAAGCAGTTTCTCAGAAAGATTTTTTCCAGATTTCATCTGAGTATATTTCCTTTTTCACCATAGCCCTCTATGGGCTTCCAAATATCACTTTGCCAATTCCACAAGAACTGACTTAGCGAAAGACTTCTGGAGGGGAAAGCTTTAAGTCTGTGAGTTGATTTCACAGAACAAGAAGAAGTTTCTCAGAAAGCTTCTTCCTCTTTGTTATCGGAGGATATTTCCTTTGGCCCTATAGTCTTCAACGGGATCCGAAATATCTGTTCTCAGATTCCACAGAAATAAGGCTAGCAAAGAGATCCACGAAATACAGATGTAGCTCTGTGAGATGAATTAAAAGAACACTAAGCAGTTTCTGAGAAAGATTCTTTCCAAATTTCTTCTGAGGATATTTCCTTTTTCACCATAGCCCTCTATGGGCTTCCAAATATCACTTTGCCAATTCCACAAGAACTGTCTTAGCGAAAGGCTTCTTGAGGGGAAAGCTGTAACTCTGTGAGATGATTTCACAGAACACAAAGAAGTTCCTCAGAAAGCTTCTTTCGCTTTGTTATCGGAGGATATTTCCTTTGGCCCTATAGTCTTCAAAGGGATCCGAAATATCTGTTCTCAGATTCCACAGAAATAAGGCTAGCAAAGAGATCCACGAAATACAGATGTAAGTCTGTGAGTGGAAGTCACACATCACAGAGCAGTTTCTCAGAAAGCTTCTTTCCAGATTTCATCGGAGGATATTTCCTTTTTCAACATAGCCCTCTATGGGCTTCCAAATATCACTTTGCCAATTCCACAAGAACTGTCTTAGCGAAAGGCTTCTTGAGGGGAAAGCTGTAACTCTGTGAGATGATTTCACAGAACACAAAGAAGTTTCTCAGAATGCTTCTTTCTCTTTGTTATCGGAGGATATTTCCTTTGGCCCTATAGTCTTCAAAGGAATCCGAAATATCTGTTCTCAGATTCCACAGAAATAAGGCTAACAAAGAGATCCACGAAATACAGATGTAACTCAGTGAGTGGAAGTCACACATCACAGAGCAGTTTCTCAGAAAGCTTCTTTCCAGATTTCATCTGAGGATATTTCCTTTTTCACCATAGCCCTCTATGGGCTTCCAAATATCACTTTGCCAATTCCAGAAGAACTGTCTTAGCGAAAGGCTTCTTGAGGGGAAAGCTGTAACTCTGTGAGATGATATCACACAACACAAAGAAGTTTCTCAGAAAGCTTTTTTCTCTTTGTTATCGGAGGATATTTCCTTTGGCCCTATAGTCTTCAAAGGGATCCGAAATATCAGTTCTCGGATTCCACAGAAATAAGGCTAGCAAAGAGATCCACGAAATACAGATGTAATTCGGTGAGATGAATTAACAGAACACTAAGCAGTTTCTTAGCAAGCTTCTTTCCAGATTTCATCTGAGGATATTTCCTTTTTCACAATAGCCCTCAATGGGCTTCCAAATATCACTTTGCCAATTCCACAAGAACTGTCGTAGCGAAAGGCTTCTTGAGGGGAAAGCTGTAACTCTGTGAGTTGATTTCACTGAACACAAAGAAGTTTCTCAGAAAGCTTCTTTCTCTTTGTCATCGGAGGATATTTCCTTTGGCCCTATAGTCTTCAAAGCGATCCGAAATATCTGTTCTCAGATTCCACAGAAATAAGGCTAGCAAAGAGATCCACGAAATACAGATGTAACTCTGAGTGGAAGTCACACATCACAGAGCAGTTTCTCAGAGAGCTTCTTTCCAGATTTCATCGGAGGATATTTCCTTTTTCACCATAGCACTCTATGGACTTCCAAATATCACTTTGCCAATTCCACAAGAACTGTCTTAGCGAAAGGCTTCTTGAGGTGAAAGCTGCAACTCTGTGAGATGATTTCACAGAACACAAAGAAGTTTCTCAGAAAGCTTCTTTCTCTTTGTTATCGGAGGACATTTCCTTTGGCCCTATAGTCTTCAAAGGGATCCGACATATCTGTTCTCAGATTCCACAGAAATAAGGCTAGCAAAGAGATCCACGAAATACAGATGTAACTCTGTGAGATGAATTAACAGAAGACTAAGCAGTTTCTCAGAAAGCTTCTTTCCATATTTCATCGGAGGATATTTCCTTTTTCACCATAGCCCTCTACGGGCTTCCAAATATCACTTTGCCAATAGCACAAGAACTGTCTTAGTGAAAGGCTTCCTGAGGGGAAAGCTGTAACTCTGTGAGGTGATTTCACAGAACACAAAGAAGTTTCTCACAAAGCCTCTTTCTCTTTGTTATCGGAGGATATTTCCTTTGGCCCTATAGTCTTCTAAGGGATCCGAAATATCTGTTCTCAGATTACACAGAAATAAGGCTAGCAAAGAGATCCACGAAATACAGATGTAATACTGTGAGATGAATTAACAGAACACTAAGCAGTTTCCCAGAAAGCTTCTTTCCAGATTTCATCTGAGGATATTTCCTTTTTCACCGTAGCCCTCTATGGGCTTCCAAATATCACTTTGACAATACCACAAGAACTGTCTTAGTGAAAAGCTTCTTGAGGGGAAAGCTTTAACTCTGTGAGATGATTTCACAGAACACAAAGAAGTTTCTCAGAAAGCTTCTTCCTCTTTTTTATCGGAGGATATTTCCTTTGGCCCTATAGTCTTCAACGGGATCCGAAATATCTGTTCTCAGATTCCACAGAAATAAGTCTAGCAAAGAGATCCACGAAATACAGATGTAGTCTGTGAGATGAATTAAAAGAACACTAAACAGTTTCTGAGAAAGATTCTTTCCAAATTTCATCTGAGGATATTTCCTTTTTCACCATAGCCCTCTATGGGCTTCCAAATATCACTTTGCCAATTCCACAAGAACTGTCTTAGCGAAAGGCTTCTTGAGGGGAAAGCTGTAACTCTGTGAGATGATTTCACAGAACACAAAGAAGTTCCTCAGAAAGCTTCTTTCGCTTTGTTATCGGAGGATATTTCCTTTGGCCCTATAGTCTTCAAAGGGATCCGAAATATCTGTTCTCAGATTCCACAGAAATAAGGCTACCAAAGAGATCCACGAAATACAGATGTAACTCTGTGAGTGGAAGTCACACATCACAGAGCAGTTTCTGAGAAAGCTTCTTTCCAGATTTCATCGGAGGATATTTCCTTTTTCAACATAGCCCTCTATGGGCTTCCAAATATCACTTTGCCAATTCCACAAGAACTGTCTTAGCGAAAGGCTTCTTGAGGGGAAAGCTGTAACTCTGTGAGATGATATCACACAACACAAAGAAGTTTCTCAGAAAGCTTCTTTCTCTTTGTTATCGGAGGATATTTCCTTTGGCCCTATAGTCTTCAAAGGGATCCGAAATATCTGATCTCGCATTCCACAGAAATAAGGCTACCAAAGAGATCCACGAAATACAGATGTAACTCTGTGAGATGAATTAACAGAACACTAAGCAGTTTCTTAGAAAGGTTCTTTCCAGATTTCATCTGAGGATATTTCCTTTTTCACCATAGCCCTCTATGGGCTTCCAAATATCACTTTGCCAATTCCACAAGAACTGTCGTAGTGAAAGGCTTCTTGAGGGGAAAGCTGTAACTCTGTGAGTTGATTTCACAGAACACAAAGAAGTTTCTCAGAAAACTTCTTTCTATTTGTTATCGGAGGATATATCCTTTGGTCCTATAGTCTTCAAAGGGATCAGAAATATCTGTTCTCAGATTACACAGAAATAAGGCTAGCAAAGAGATCCACGAAATACAGATGTAACTCTGTGAGATGAATTAACAGAACACTAAGCAGTTTCTCAGAAAGCTTCTTTCCTGATTTCATCTGAGGATATTTCCTTTTGCACCATAGCCCTCTATGGGATTCCAAATGTCACTTTGCCAATTCCACAAGAACTGTCGTAGCGAAAGGCTTCTTGAGGGGAAAGCTGTAACTCTGTGAGATGATTTCAGAGAACACAAAGAACTTTGTGAGAAAGCTTCTTTCTCTTTGTTATCGGAGGATATTTCCTTTGGCACTATAGTCTTCAAAGGGATCCGAAATATCTGTTCTCAGATTCCACAGAAATAAGGCTAGCAAAGAGATCCACGAAATACAGATGTAACTCTGTGAGATGAATTAACAGAACACTAAGCAGTTTCTCAGAAAGATTTTTTCCAGATTTCATCTGAGGATATTTCCTTTTTCACCATAGCCCTCTATGGGCTTCCAAATATCACTTTGCCAATTCCAAAAGAACTGCCTTAGCGAAAGGCTTCTTGAGGGGAAAGGTGTAACTCTGTAAGATGATTTCACAGAACACAAAGAAGTTTCTCAGACAGCTTCTTTCTCTTTGTTATCGGAGGATATTTCCTTTGGCCCTATAGTCTTCAAAGGGAACCGAAATATCTGTTCTCAGATTCCACAGAAATAAGGCTAGCAAAGAGATCCAGGAAATACAGATGTAACTCCGTGAGATGAATTAACAGAACACTAAGCAGTTTCTCAGAAAGCTTCTTTCCAGATTTCATCTGAGGATATTTCCTTTTTCACCATAGCCCTCAATGGGCTTCCAAATATCACTTTGCCAATACCACAAGAACTGTCTTAGTGAAAGGCTTCTTGAGGGGAAAGCTGTAACTCTGTGAGATGATTTCACAGAACACAAAGAATTTTCTCAGAAAGCTTCTTCTCTTTGTTATCGGAGGATATTTCCTTTGGCCCTATAGTCTTCAAAGGGATCCGAAATATCTGTTCTCAGATTCCACAGAAATAAGGCTAGCAAAGAGATCCACGAAATACAGATGTAACTCTGTGAGAGGAAGTCACACATCACAGAGCAGTTTCTCAGAAAGCTTCTTTACAGATTTTATCTGAGGATATTTCCTTTTTCACCGTAGCCCTCTATGGGCTTCCAAATATCACTTTGCCAATTCCACAAGAACTGTCTTAGCGAAAGGCTTCTTGAGGGGAAAGCTGTAACTCTGTGAGATGATTTCACACAACACAAAGAAGTTTCTCACAAAGCTTCTTTCTCTTTGTTATCGGAGGATATTTCCTTTGGCCGTATAGTCTTCAAAGGGATCCGAAATATCTGTTCTCAGATTCCACAGAAATAAGGCTAGCAAAGAGATTCACGAAATACAGATGTAACTCTGTGAGTGGAAGTCACACATCACAGAGCAGTTTCTGAGAGAGCTTCTTTCCAGATTTCATCGGAGGATATTTCCTTTTTCAACATAGCCCTCTATGGGCTTCCAAATATCAGTTTGCCAATTCCACAAGAACTGTCTTAGCGAAAGGCTTCTTGAGGGGAAAGCTGTAACTCTGTGAGATGATTTCACAGAACACAAAGAAGTTTCTCAGAAAGCTTCTTTCTCTTTGTTATCGGAGGATATTTCCTTTGGCCCTATAGTCTTCAAAGGGATCCGAAATATCTGTTCTCAGATTCCACAGAAATGAGGCTAGCAAAGAGATCCACGAAATACAGATGAAACTCAGTGAGTGGAAGTCACACATCACAGAGCAGTTTCTCAGAAAGCTTCTTTCCAGATTTCATCTGAGGATATTTCCTTTTTCACCATAGCCCTGTATAGGCTTCCAAATATAACTTTGCCAATTCCACAAGAACTCTCTTAGCGAAAGGCTTCTTGAGGGGAAAGCTGTAACTCTTTGAGATGATATCACAGAACACAAAGAAGTTTCTCAGAAAGCTTCTTTCTCTTTGTTATCGGAGGATATTTCCTTTGGCCCTATAGTCTTCAAAGGCATCCGAAATATCTGTTCTCAGATTCCACAGAAATAAGGCTAGCAAAGAGATCCACGAAATACAGATGTAACTCTGTGAGATGAATTAACAGAACACTAAGCAGTTTCTCAGAAAGCTTCTTTCCAGATTTCATCTGAGGATATTTCCTTTTTCACCACAGTCCTCTATGGGCTTCAAATATCACTTTCCCAATTCCACAAGAACTGTCTTAGCGAAAGGCTTTTTGAGGGGAAAGCTGTAACTCTGAGAGATGATTTCACAGAACACAAAGAAGTTTCCCAGAAAGCTTCTTTCTCTTTGTTATCGGAGGATATTTCCTTTGGCCCTATAGTCTTCAAAGGGATCCGAAATATCTGTTCTCAGATTCCACAGAAATAAGGCTAGCAAAGAGATCCACGAAATACAGATGATACTCTGTGAGTGGAAGTCACACATCACAGAGCAGTTTCTCAGAAAGCTTCTTTCCAGATTTCATCTGAGGATATTTCCTTTTTCACCATAGCCCTCTATGGGCTTCCAAATATCACTTTGCCAATTCCACAAGAACTGTCTTAGCGAAAGGCTTCTTGAGGGGAAAGCTGTAACTCTGTGAGATGATATCACAGAACACAAAGAAGTTTCTCAGAAAGCTTCTTTCTCTTTGTTATCGGAGGATATTTCCTTTGGCCCTATAGTCTTCAAAGGGATCCGAAATATCTGTTCTCAGATTCCACAGAAATAAGGCTAGCAAAGAGATCCACGAAATACAGATATAACTGTATGAGATGAATTAACAGAACACTAAGCAGTTTCTCAGAAAGCTTCTTTCCAGATTTCATCTGAGGATATTTCCTTTTTCACCATAGCCTTCAATGGGCTTCCAAATATCACTTTGCCAATACCACAAGAACTGTCTTAGTGAAAGGCTTCTTGAGGGGAAAGCTGTAACTCTGTGAGATGATTTCACAGAACACAAAGAAGTTTCTCAGAAAGCTTCTTCTCTTTGTTATCGGAGGATATTTCCTTTGGCCCTATAGTCTTCAACGGGATCCGAAATATCTGTTCTCAGATTCCACAGAAATAAGGCTTGCAAAGAGATCCACGAAATACAGATGTAACTCTTTGAGTGGAAGTCTCACATCACAGAGAAGTTTCTCAGAAAGCTTCTTTCCAGATTTCATCTGAGGATATTTCCTTTTTCACCATAGCCCTCTATGGGCTTCCAAATATCACTTTGCCAATTCCACAAGAACTGTCTTAGCGAAAGGCTTCTTGAGGGGAAAGGTGTAACTCTGTGAGATGATTTCACAGAACACAAAGAAGTTTCTCAGAAAGCTTCTTTCTCTTTGTTATCTGAGGTTATTTCCTTTGGCCATATAGTCTTCAAAGGTATCCGAAATATCTGTTCTCAGATTCCACAGAAATATGTCTAAAAAGAGATCCAGGAAATACAGATGTAACTAGGTGAGTGGAAGTAACACATCACAGAGCAGTTTCTCAGAGAGCTTCTTTCCAGATTTCATCGGAGGATATTTCCTTTTTCAACATACCCCTCTATGGGCTTCCAAATATCACTTTGCCAATTCCACAAGAACTGTCTTAGCGAAAGGCTTCTTGAGGGGAAAGCTGTAACTCTGTGAGATGATATCACAGAACACAAAGAAGTTTCTCAGAAAGCTTCTTTCTCTTTGTTATCGGAGGATATTTCCTTTGGCCCTATAGTCTTCAAAGGGATCCGAAATATCTGTTCTCAGATCCCAAAGAAATAAGGCTAGTAAAGAGATCCACGAAATACAGATGTAATTCTGTGAGATGAATTAACAGAACACTACGCAGTTTCTCAGAAAGCTTCTTTCCAGATTTCATCTGAGGATATTTCCTTTTTCACCATAGCCCTCAATGGGCTTCCAAATATAACTTTGCCAATACCACAAGAACTGTCTTAGTGAAAGGCTTCTTGAGGGGAAAGCTGTAACTCTGTGAGATGATTTCACAGAACACAAAGAAGTTTCTCAGAAAGCTTCTTCTCTTTGTTATCGGAGGATATTTCCTTTGGCCCTATAGTCTTCAAAGAGATCCGAAATATCTGTTCTCAGAATCCACAGAAATAAGGCTAGCAAAGAGATCCACGAAATACAGATTTAACTCTGTGAGATGAATTAACAGAACACTAAGCAGTTTCTCAGAAAGCTTCTTTCCAGATTTCATCTGAGTATATTTCCTTTTTCACCATAGTCCTCTATGGGCTTCCAAATATCACTTTGCCAATTCCACAAGAACTGTCTTAGCGAAAGGCTTCTTGAGGGGAAAGCTGTAACTCTGTGAGATGATTTCACAGAACACAAAGAAGTTTCTCAGAAAGCTTCTTTCTCTTTGTTATCGGAGGATATTTCCTTTGGCCCTATAGTCTTCAAAGGGATCCGAAATATCTGTTCTCAGATTCCACGGAAGTAAGGCTACCAAAGAGATCCACGAAATACAGATGTAACTCTGTGAGTGGAAGTCACACATCACAGAGCAGTTTCTCAGAAAGCTTCTTTCCAGATTTCATCTGAGGATATTTCCTTTTTCACCATAGCCCTCTATGGGCTTCCAAATATCACTTTGCCAATTCCACAAGAACTGTCTTAGCGAAAGGCTTCTTGAGGGGAAAGCTGTAACTCTGTGAGATGATATCACACAACACAAAGAAGTTTCTCAGAAAGCTTCTTTCTCTTTGTTATCGGAGGATATTTCCTTTGGCCGTATAGTCTTCAAAGGGATCCGAAATATCTGTTCTCAGATTCCACAGAAATAAGGCTAGCAAAGAGATCCACGAAATAGAGATGTAACTCTGTGAGATGAATTAACAGAACACTAAGCAGTTTCTCAGAAAGCTTCTTTCCAGATTTCATCTGAGGATATTTCCTTTTTCACCATAGCCCTCTATGGGCTTCCAAATGTCACTTTGCCAATTACACAAGAAATGTCTTTGCGAAAGGCTTCTGGAGGGGAACGGTGTAAGTCTGTGAGATGATTTCAAAGAACACAAAGAAGTTTCTCAGAAAGCTCTTTCTCTTTGTTATCGGAGGATATTTCCTTTGGCCCTATAGTTTTAAAGGGATCCGAAATATCTGTTCTCAGATTCCACAGAAATAAGGCTAGAAAGAGATCCACGAAATACAGATGTAACTCCGTGAGGTGAATTAACAGAACACTAAGCAGTTTCTCCGAAAGCTTCTTTCCAGATTTCATCTGAGGATATTTCCTTTTTCACCATAGCCCTCTATGGGCTTCCAAATATCACTTTGCCAATTCCAAAAGAAATGTCTTAGCAAAAGGCTTCTGGAGGGAAAAGCTTTAACTCTGTGAGATGATTTCACAGAACACAAAGAATTTTCTCAGAAAGCTTCTTCTCTTTGTTATCGGAGGATATTTCCTTTGGCCCTATAGTCTTCAAAGGGATCCGAAATATCTGTTCTCAGATTCCACAGAAATAAGGCTAGCAAAGAGATCCACGAAATACAGATGTAACTCTGTGAGTGGAAGTCACACATCACAGAGCAGTTTCTCAGAAAGCTTCTTTACAGATTTTATCTGAGGATATTTCCTTTTTCACCGTAGCCCTCTATGGGCTTCCAAATATCACTTTGCCAATTCCACAAGAACTGTCTTAGCGAAAGGCTTCTTGAGGGGAAAGCTGTAACTCTGTGAGATGATTTCACACAACACAAAGAAGTTTCTCACAAAGCTTCTTTCTCTTTGTTATCGGAGGATATTTCCTTTGGCCCTATAGTCTTCAAAGGTATCCGAAATATCTGTTCTCAGATTCCACAGAAATAAGGCTAGCAAAGAGATACAAGAAATACAGATGTAACTCTGTGAGTGGAAGTCACGCATCACAGAGCAGTTTCTCAGAGAGCTTCTTTCCAGATTTCATCGGAGGATATTTCCTTTTTCAAAATAGCCCTCTATGGGCTTCCAAATATCACTTTGCCAATTCCACAAGAACTGTCTTAGCGAAAGGCTTCTTGAGGGGAAAGCTGTAACTCTGTGAGATGATTTCACAGAACACAAAGAAGTTTCTCACAAAGCTTCTTTCTCTTTGTTATCGGAGGATATTTCCTTTGGCCCCATAGTCTTCAAAGCGATCCGAAATATCTGTTCTCAGATTCCACAGAAATAAGTCTAGCAAAGAGATCCACGAAATACAGATGTAACTGTGTGAGATGAATTAACAGAACACTAAGCAGTTTCTCAGAAAGATTTTTTCCAGATTTCATCTGAGTATATTTCCTTTTTCACCATAGCCCTCTATGGGCTTCCAAATATCACTTTGCCAATTCCACAAGAACTGACTTAGCGAAAGACTTCTGGAGGGGAAAGCTTTAAGTCTGTGAGTTGATTTCACAGAACAAGAAGAAGTTTCTCAGAAAGCTTCTTTCTCTTTGTTATCGGAGGATATTTCCTTTGGCCCTATAGTCTTCAACGGGATCCGAAATATCTGTTCTCAGATTCCACAGAAATAAGGCTAGCAAAGAGATCGACGAAATACAGATGTAGCTCTGTGAGATGAATTAAAAGAACACTATGCAGTTTCTGAGAAAGATTCTTTCCAAATTTCATCTGAGGATATTTCCTTTTTCACCATAGCCCTCTATGGGCTTCCAAATATCACTTTGCCAATTCCACAAGAACTGTCTTAGCGAAAGGCTTCTTGAGGGGAAAGCTGTAACTCTGTGAGATGATTTCACAGAACACAAAGAAGTTCCTCAGAAAGCTTCTTTCGCTTTGTTATCGGAGGATATTTCCTTTGGCCCTATAGTCTTCAAAGGGATCCGAAATATCTGTTCTCAGATTCCACAGAAATAAGGCTAGCAAAGAGATCCACGAAATACAGATGTAAGTCTGTGAGTGGAAGTCACACATCACAGAGCAGTTTCTCAGAAAACTTCTTTCCAGATTTCATCGGAGGATATTTCCTTTTTCAACATAGCCCTCTATGGGCTTCCAAATATCACTTTGCCAATTCCACAAGAACTGTCTTAGCGAAAGGCTTCTTTAGGGGAAAGCTGTAACTCTGTGAGATGATTTCAAAGAACACAAAGAAGTTTCTCAGAATGCTTCTTTCTCTTTGTTATCGGAGGATATTTCCTTTGGCCCTATAGTCTTCAAAGGAATCCGAAATATCTGTTCTCAGATTCCACAGAAATAAGGCTACCAAAGAGATCCACGAAATACAGATGTAACTCTGTGAGTGGAAGTCACACATCACAGAGCAGTTTCTCAGAAAGCTTCTTTCCAGATTTCATCTGAGGATATTTCCTTTTTCACCATAGCCCTCTATGGGCTTCCAAATATCACTTTGCCAATTCCACAAGAACTGTCTTGGCGAAAGGCTTCTTGAGGGGAAAGCTGTAACTCTGTGAGATGATATCACACAACACAAAGAAGTTTCTCAGAAAGCTTCTTTCTCTTTGTTATCGGAGGATATTTCCTTTGGCCCTATAGTCTTCAAAGGGATCCGAAATATCAGTTCTCGGATTCCACAGAAATAAGGCTAGCAAAGAGGTCTACGAAATACAGATGTAATTCGGTGAGATGAATTAACAGAACACTAAGCAGTTTCTTAGAAAGCTTCTTTCCAGATTTCATCTGAGGATATTTCCTTTTTCACCATAGCCCTCAATGGGCTTCCAAATATAACTTTGCCAATACCACAAGAACTGTCTTAGTGAAAGGCTTCTTGAGGGGAAAGCTGTAACTCTGTGAGATGATTTCACAGAACACAAAGAAGTTTCTCAGAAAGCTTCTTCTCTTTGTTATCGGAGGATATTTCCTTTGGCCCTATAGTCTTCAAAGAGATCCGAAATATCTGTTCTCAGAATCCACAGAAATAAGGCTAGCAAAGAGATCCACGAAATACAGATTTAACTCTGTGAGATGAATTAACAGAACACTAAGCAGTTTCTCAGAAAGCTTCTTTCCAGATTTCATCTGAGTATATTTCCTTTTTCACCATAGTCCTCTATGGGCTTCAAAATATCACTTTGCCAATTCCACAAGAACTGTCTTAGCGAAAGGCTTCTGGAGGGGAAAGCTGTAACTCTGTGAGATGATTTCACAGAACACAAAGAAGTTTCTCAGAAAGCTTCTTTCTCGTTGTTATCAGAGGATATTTCCTTTGGCCCTATAGTCTTCAAAGGGATCCGAAATATCTGTTCTCAGATTCCACGGAAATAAGGCTACCAAAGAGATCCACGAAATACAGATGTAACTCTGTGAGTGGAAGTCACACATCACAGAGCAGTTTCTCAGAAAGCTTCTTTCCAGATTTGATCTGAGGATATTTCCTTTTTCACCATAGCCCTCTATGGGCTTCCAAATATCACTTTGCCAATTCCACAAGAACTGTCTTAGCGAAAGGCTTCTTGAGGGGAAAGCTGTAACTCTGTGAGATGATATCACACAACACAAAGAAGTTTCTCAGAAAGCTTCTTTCTCTTTGTTATCGGAGGATATTTCCTTTGGCCCTATAGTCTTCAAAGGGATCCGAAATATCTGTTCTCAGATTCCACAGAAATAAGGCTAGCAAAGAGATCCACGAAATAGAGATGTAACTCTGTGAGATGAATTAACAGAACACTAAGCAGTTTCTCAGAAAGATTTTTTCCAGATTTCATCTGAGGATATTTCCTTTTTCACCATAGCCCTCTATGGGCTTCCAAATATCACTTTGCCAATTCCAAAAGAACTGCCTTAGCGAAAGGCTTCTTGAGGGGAAAGGTGTAACTCTGTAAGATGATTTCACAGAACACAAAGAAGTTTCTCAGACAGCTTCTTTCTCTTTGTTATCGGAGGATATTTCCTTTGGCCCTATAGTCTTCAAAGGGAACCGAAATATCTGTTCTCAGATTCCACAGAAATAAGGCTAGCAAAGAGATCCAGGAAATACAGATGTAACTCCGTGAGATGAATTAACAGAACACTAAGCAGTTTCTCAGAAAGCTTCTTTCCAGATTTCATCTGAGGATATTTCCTTTTTCACCATAGCCCTCAATGGGCTTCCAAATATCACTTTGCCAATACCACAAGAACTGTCTTAGTGAAAGGCTTCTTGAGGGGAAAGCTGTAACTCTGTGAGATGATTTCACAGAACACAAAGAATTTTCTCAGAAAGCTTCTTCTCTTTGTTATCGGAGGATATTTCCTTTGGCCCTATAGTCTTCAAAGGGATCCGAAATATCTGTTCTCAGATTCCACAGAAATAAGGCTTGCAAAGAGATCCACGAAATACAGATGTAACTCTGTGAGTGGAAGTCACACATCACAGAGCAGTTTCTCAGAAAGCTTCTTTACAGATTTTATCTGAGGATATTTCCTTTTTCACCATAGCCCTCTAGGGGCTTCCAAATATCACTTTGCCAATTCCACAAGAACTGTCTTATCAAAAGGCTTCTTGAGGGGAAAGCTGTAACTCTGTGAGATGATTTCACGGAACACAAAGAAGTTTCTCAGAAAGCTTCTTTCTCTTTGTTATCGGAGGATATTTCCTTTGGCCCTATAGTCTTCAAAGGTATCCGAAATATCTGTTCTCAGATTCCACAGAAATAAGGCTAGCAAAGAGATACAAGAAATACAGATGTAACTCTGTGAGTGGAAGTCACGCATCACAGAGCAGTTTCTCAGAGAGCTTCTTTCCAGATTTCATCGGAGGATATTTCCTTTTTCAAAATAGCCCTCTATGGGCTTCCAAATATCACTTTGCCAATTCCACAAGAACTGTCTTAGCGAAAGGCTTCTTGAGGGGAAAGCTGTAACTCTGTGAGATGATTTCACAGAACACAAAGAAGTTTCTCACAAAGCTTCTTTCTCTTTGTTATCGGAGGATATTTCCTTTGGCCCCATAGTCTTCAAAGCGATCCGAAATATGTGTTCTCAGATTCCACAGAAATAAGTCTAGCAAAGAGATCCACGAAATACAGATGTAACTGTGTGAGATGAATTAACAGAACACTAAGCAGTTTCTCAGAAAGATTTTTTCCAGATTTCATCTGAGTATATTTCCTTTTTCACCATAGCCCTCTATGGGCTTCCAAATATCACTTTGCCAATTCCACAAGAACTGACTTAGCGAAAGACTTCTGGAGGGGAAAGCTTTAAGTCTGTGAGTTGATTTCACAGAACAAGAAGAAGTTTCTCAGAAAGCTTCTTTCTCTTTGTTATCGGAGGATATTTCCTTTGGCCCTATAGTCTTCAAAGGGATCCGAAATATCTGTTCTCAGATTCCACAGAAATAAGGCTAGCAAAGAGATCCACGAAATACAGATGTAGCTCTGTGAGATGAATTAAAAGAACACTATGCAGTTTCTGAGAAAGATTCTTTCCAAATTTCATCTGAGGATATTTCCTTTTTCACCATAGCCCTCTATGGGCTTCCAAATATCACTTTGCCAATTCCACAAGAACTGTCTTAGCGAAAGGCTTCTTGAGGGGAAAGCTGTAACTCTGTGAGATGATTTCACAGAACACAAAGAAGTTCCTCAGAAAGCTTCTTTCGCTTTGTTATCGGAGGATATTTCCTTTGGCCCTATAGTCTTCAAAGGGATCCGAAATATCTGTTCTCAGATTCCACAGAAATAAGGCTAGCAAGGAGATCCACGAAATACAGATGTAAGTCTGTGAGTGGAAGTCACACATCACAGAGCAGTTTCTCAGAAAGCTTCTTTCCAGATTTCATCGGAGGATATTTCCTTTTTCAACATAGCCCTCTATGGGCTTCCAAATATCACTTTGCCAATTCCACAAGAACTGTCTTAGCGAAAGGCTTCTTGAGGGGAAAGCTGTAACTCTGTGAGATGATTTCACAGAACACAAAGAAGTTTCTCAGAATGCTTCTTTCTCTTTGTTATCGGAGGATATTTCCTTTGGCCCTATAGTCTTCAAAGGAATCCGAAATATCTGTTCTCAGATTCCACAGAAATAAGGCTACCAAAGAGATCCACGAAATACAGATGTAACTCTGTGAGTGGAAGTCACACATCACAGAGCAGTTTCTCAGAAAGCTTCTTTCCAGATTTCATCTGAGGATATTTCCTTTTTCACCATAGCCCTCTATGGGCTTCCAAATATCACTTTGCCAATTCCACAAGAACTGTCTTAGCGAAAGGCTTCTTGAGGGGAAAGCTGTAACTCTGTGAGATGATATCACACAACACAAAGAAGTTTCTCAGAAAGCTTCTTTCTCTTTGTTATCGGAGGATATTTCCTTTGGCCCTATAGTCTTCAAAGGGATCCGAAATATCAGTTCTCGGATTCCACAGAAATAAGGCTAGCAAAGAGATCCACGAAATACAGATGTAATTCGGTGAGATGAATTAACAGAACACTAAGCAGTTTCTTAGAAAGCTTCTTTCCAGATTTCATCTGAGGATATTTCCTTTTTCACCATAGCCCTCAATGGGCTTCCAAACATCACTTTGCCAATTCCACAAGAACTGTCGTAGCGAAAGGCTTCTTGCGGGGAAAGCTGTAACTCTGTGAGTTGATTTCACAGAACACAAAGAAGTTTCTCAGAAAGCTTCTTTCTCTTTGTCATCGGAGGATATTTCCTTTGGCCCCATAGTCTTCAAAGCGATCCGAAATATCTGTTCTCAGATTCCACAGAAATAAGTCTAGCAAAGAGATCCACGAAATACAGATGTAACTGTGTGAGATGAATTAGCAGAACACTAAGCAGTTTCTCAGAAAGATTTTTTCCAGATTTCATCTGAGTATATTTCCTTTTTCACCATAGCCCTCTATGGGCTTCCAAATATCACTTTGCCAATTCCACAAGAACTGACTTAGCGAAAGACTTCTGGAGGGGAAAGCTTTAAGTCTGTGAGTTGATTTCACAGAACAAGAAGAAGTTTCTCAGAAAGCTTCTTCCTCTTTGTTATCGGAGGATATTTCCTTTGGCCCTATAGTCTTCAACGGGATCCGAAATATCTGTTCTCAGATTCCACAGAAATAAGGCTAGCAAAGAGATCCACGAAATACAGATGTAGCTCTGTGAGATGAATTAAAAGAACACTAAGCAGTTTCTGAGAAAGATTCTTTCCAAATTTCTTCTGAGGATATTTCCTTTTTCACCATAGCCCTCTATGGGCTTCCAAATATCACTTTGCCAATTCCACAAGAACTGTCTTAGCGAAAGGCTTCTTGAGGGGAAAGCTGTAACTCTGTGAGATGATTTCACAGAACACAAAGAAGTTCCTCAGAAAGCTTCTTTCGCTTTGTTATCGGAGGATATTTCCTTTGGCCCTATAGTCTTCAAAGGGATCCGAAATATCTGTTCTCAGATTCCACAGAAATAAGGCTAGCAAAGAGATCCACGAAATACAGATGTAAGTCTGTGAGTGGAAGTCACACATCACAGAGCAGTTTCTCAGAAAGCTTCTTTCCAGATTTCATCGGAGGATATTTCCTTTTTCAACATAGCCCTCTATGGGCTTCCAAATATCACTTTGCCAATTCCACAAGAACTGTCTTAGCGAAAGGCTTCTTGAGGGGAAAGCTGTAACTCTGTGAGATGATTTCACAGAACACAAAGAAGTTTCTCAGAATGCTTCTTTCTCTTTGTTATCGGAGGATATTTCCTTTGGCCCTATAGTCTTCAAAGGAATCCGAAATATCTGTTCTCAGATTCCACAGAAATAAGGCTAACAAAGAGATCCACGAAATACAGATGTAACTCAGTGAGTGGAAGTCACACATCACAGAGCAGTTTCTCAGAAAGCTTCTTTCCAGATTTCATCTGAGGATATTTCCTTTTTCACCATAGCCCTCTATGGGCTTCCAAATATCACTTTGCCAATTCCAGAAGAACTGTCTTAGCGAAAGGCTTCTTGAGGGGAAAGCTGTAACTCTGTGAGATGATATCACACAACACAAAGAAGTTTCTCAGAAAGCTTTTTTCTCTTTGTTATCGGAGGATATTTCCTTTGGCCCTATAGTCTTCAAAGGGATCCGAAATATCAGTTCTCGGATTCCACAGAAATAAGGCTAGCAAAGAGATCCACGAAATACAGATGTAATTCGGTGAGATGAATTAACAGAACACTAAGCAGTTTCTTAGCAAGCTTCTTTCCAGATTTCATCTGAGGATATTTCCTTTTTCACAATAGCCCTCAATGGGCTTCCAAATATCACTTTGCCAATTCCACAAGAACTGTCGTAGCGAAAGGCTTCTTGAGGGGAAAGCTGTAACTCTGTGAGTTGATTTCACTGAACACAAAGAAGTTTCTCAGAAAGCTTCTTTCTCTTTGTCATCGGAGGATATTTCCTTTGGCCCTATAGTCTTCAAAGCGATCCGAAATATCTGTTCTCAGATTCCACAGAAATAAGGCTAGCAAAGAGATCCACGAAATACAGATGTAACTCTGAGTGGAAGTCACACATCACAGAGCAGTTTCTCAGAGAGCTTCTTTCCAGATTTCATCGGAGGATATTTCCTTTTTCACCATAGCACTCTATGGACTTCCAAATATCACTTTGCCAATTCCACAAGAACTGTCTTAGCGAAAGGCTTCTTGAGGTGAAAGCTGCAACTCTGTGAGATGATTTCACAGAACACAAAGAAGTTTCTCAGAAAGCTTCTTTCTCTTTGTTATCGGAGGACATTTCCTTTGGCCCTATAGTCTTCAAAGGGATCCGACATATCTGTTCTCAGATTCCACAGAAATAAGGCTAGCAAAGAGATCCACGAAATACAGATGTAACTCTGTGAGATGAATTAACAGAAGACTAAGCAGTTTCTCAGAAAGCTTCTTTCCATATTTCATCGGAGGATATTTCCTTTTTCACCATAGCCCTCTACGGGCTTCCAAATATCACTTTGCCAATAGCACAAGAACTGTCTTAGTGAAAGGCTTCCTGAGGGGAAAGCTGTAACTCTGTGAGGTGATTTCACAGAACACAAAGAAGTTTCTCACAAAGCCTCTTTCTCTTTGTTATCGGAGGATATTTCCTTTGGCCCTATAGTCTTCTAAGGGATCCGAAATATCTGTTCTCAGATTACACAGAAATAAGGCTAGCAAAGAGATCCACGAAATACAGATGTAATACTGTGAGATGAATTAACAGAACACTAAGCAGTTTCCCAGAAAGCTTCTTTCCAGATTTCATCTGAGGATATTTCCTTTTTCACCGTAGCCCTCTATGGGCTTCCAAATATCACTTTGACAATACCACAAGAACTGTCTTAGTGAAAAGCTTCTTGAGGGGAAAGCTTTAACTCTGTGAGATGATTTCACAGAACACAAAGAAGTTTCTCAGAAAGCTTCTTCCTCTTTTTTATCGGAGGATATTTCCTTTGGCCCTATAGTCTTCAACGGGATCCGAAATATCTGTTCTCAGATTCCACAGAAATAAGTCTAGCAAAGAGATCCACGAAATACAGATGTAGTCTGTGAGATGAATTAAAAGAACACTAAACAGTTTCTGAGAAAGATTCTTTCCAAATTTCATCTGAGGATATTTCCTTTTTCACCATAGCCCTCTATGGGCTTCCAAATATCACTTTGCCAATTCCACAAGAACTGTCTTAGCGAAAGGCTTCTTGAGGGGAAAGCTGTAACTCTGTGAGATGATTTCACAGAACACAAAGAAGTTCCTCAGAAAGCTTCTTTCGCTTTGTTATCGGAGGATATTTCCTTTGGCCCTATAGTCTTCAAAGGGATCCGAAATATCTGTTCTCAGATTCCACAGAAATAAGGCTACCAAAGAGATCCACGAAATACAGATGTAACTCTGTGAGTGGAAGTCACACATCACAGAGCAGTTTCTGAGAAAGCTTCTTTCCAGATTTCATCGGAGGATATTTCCTTTTTCAACATAGCCCTCTATGGGCTTCCAAATATCACTTTGCCAATTCCACAAGAACTGTCTTAGCGAAAGGCTTCTTGAGGGGAAAGCTGTAACTCTGTGAGATGATATCACACAACACAAAGAAGTTTCTCAGAAAGCTTCTTTCTCTTTGTTATCGGAGGATATTTCCTTTGGCCCTATAGTCTTCAAAGGGATCCGAAATATCTGATCTCGCATTCCACAGAAATAAGGCTACCAAAGAGATCCACGAAATACAGATGTAACTCTGTGAGATGAATTAACAGAACACTAAGCAGTTTCTTAGAAAGGTTCTTTCCAGATTTCATCTGAGGATATTTCCTTTTTCACCATAGCCCTCTATGGGCTTCCAAATATCACTTTGCCAATTCCACAAGAACTGTCGTAGTGAAAGGCTTCTTGAGGGGAAAGCTGTAACTCTGTGAGTTGATTTCACAGAACACAAAGAAGTTTCTCAGAAAACTTCTTTCTATTTGTTATCGGAGGATATATCCTTTGGTCCTATAGTCTTCAAAGGGATCAGAAATATCTGTTCTCAGATTACACAGAAATAAGGCTAGCAAAGAGATCCACGAAATACAGATGTAACTCTGTGAGATGAATTAACAGAACACTAAGCAGTTTCTCAGAAAGCTTCTTTCCTGATTTCATCTGAGGATATTTCCTTTTGCACCATAGCCCTCTATGGGATTCCAAATGTCACTTTGCCAATTCCACAAGAACTGTCGTAGCGAAAGGCTTCTTGAGGGGAAAGCTGTAACTCTGTGAGATGATTTCAGAGAACACAAAGAACTTTGTGAGAAAGCTTCTTTCTCTTTGTTATCGGAGGATATTTCCTTTGGCACTATAGTCTTCAAAGGGATCCGAAATATCTGTTCTCAGATTCCACAGAAATAAGGCTAGCAAAGAGATCCACGAAATACAGATGTAACTCTGTGAGATGAATTAACAGAACACTAAGCAGTTTCTCAGAAAGATTTTTTCCAGATTTCATCTGAGGATATTTCCTTTTTCACCATAGCCCTCTATGGGCTTCCAAATATCACTTTGCCAATTCCAAAAGAACTGCCTTAGCGAAAGGCTTCTTGAGGGGAAAGGTGTAACTCTGTAAGATGATTTCACAGAACACAAAGAAGTTTCTCAGACAGCTTCTTTCTCTTTGTTATCGGAGGATATTTCCTTTGGCCCTATAGTCTTCAAAGGGAACCGAAATATCTGTTCTCAGATTCCACAGAAATAAGGCTAGCAAAGAGATCCAGGAAATACAGATGTAACTCCGTGAGATGAATTAACAGAACACTAAGCAGTTTCTCAGAAAGCTTCTTTCCAGATTTCATCTGAGGATATTTCCTTTTTCACCATAGCCCTCAATGGGCTTCCAAATATCACTTTGCCAATACCACAAGAACTGTCTTAGTGAAAGGCTTCTTGAGGGGAAAGCTGTAACTCTGTGAGATGATTTCACAGAACACAAAGAATTTTCTCAGAAAGCTTCTTCTCTTTGTTATCGGAGGATATTTCCTTTGGCCCTATAGTCTTCAAAGGGATCCGAAATATCTGTTCTCAGATTCCACAGAAATAAGGCTTGCAAAGAGATCCACGAAATACAGATGTAACTCTGTGAGTGGAAGTCACACATCACAGAGCAGTTTCTCAGAAAGCTTCTTTACAGATTTTATCTGAGGATATTTCCTTTTTCACCATAGCCCTCTAGGGGCTTCCAAATATCACTTTGCCAATTCCACAAGAACTGTCTTATCAAAAGGCTTCTTGAGGGGAAAGCTGTAACTCTGTGAGATGATTTCACGGAACACAAAGAAGTTTCTCAGAAAGCTTCTTTCTCTTTGTTATCGGAGGATATTTCCTTTGGCCCTATAGTCTTCAAAGGTATCCGAAATATCTGTTCTCAGATTCCACAGAAATAAGGCTAGCAAAGAGATACAAGAAATACAGATGTAACTCTGTGAGTGGAAGTCACGCATCACAGAGCAGTTTCTCAGAGAGCTTCTTTCCAGATTTCATCGGAGGATATTTCCTTTTTCAAAATAGCCCTCTATGGGCTTCCAAATATCACTTTGCCAATTCCACAAGAACTGTCTTAGCGAAAGGCTTCTTGAGGGGAAAGCTGTAACTCTGTGAGATGATTTCACAGAGCACAAAGAAGTTTCTCACAAAGCTTCTTTCTCTTTGTTATCGGAGGATATTTCCTTTGGCCCCATAGTCTTCAAAGCGATCCGAAATATGTGTTCTCAGATTCCACAGAAATAAGTCTAGAAAAGAGATCCACGAAATACAGATGTAACTGTGTGAGATGAATTAACAGAACACTAAGCAGTTTCTCAGAAAGATTTTTTCCAGATTTCATCTGAGTATATTTCCTTTTTCACCATAGCCCTCTATGGGCTTCCAAATATCACTTTGCCAATTCCACAAGAACTGACTTAGCGAAAGACTTCTGGAGGGGAAAGCTTTAAGTCTGTGAGTTGATTTCACAGAACAAGAAGAAGTTTCTCAGAAAGCTTCTTTCTCTTTGTTATCGGAGGATATTTCCTTTGGCCCTATAGTCTTCAACGGGATCCGAAATATCTGTTCTCAGATTCCACAGAAATAAGGCTAGCAAAGAGATCCACGAAATACAGATGTAGCTCTGTGAGATGAATTAAAAGAACACTATGCAGTTTCTGAGAAAGATTCTTTCCAAATTTCATCTGAGGATATTTCCTTTTTCACCATAGCCCTCTATGGGCTTCCAAATATCACTTTGCCAATTCCACAAGAACTGTCTTAGCGAAAGGCTTCTTGAGGGGAAAGCTCTAACTCTGTGAGATGATTTCACAGAACACAAAGAAGTTCCTCAGAAAGCTTCTTTCGCTTTGTTATCGGAGGATATTTCCTTTGGCCCTATAGTCTTCAAAGGGATCCGAAATATCTGTTCTCAGATTCCACAGAAATAAGGCTAGCAAGGAGATCCACGAAATACAGATGTAAGTCTGTGAGTGGAAGTCACACATCACAGAGCAGTTTCTCAGAAAGCTTCTTTCCAGATTTCATCGGAGGATATTTCCTTTTTCAACATAGCCCTCTATGGGCTTCCAAATATCACTTTGCCAATTCCACAAGAACTGTCTTAGCGAAAGGCTTCTTGAGGGGAAAGCTGTAACTCTGTGAGATGATTTCACAGAACACAAAGAAGTTTCTCAGAATGCTTCTTTCTCTTTGTTATCGGAGGATATTTCCTTTGGCCCTATAGTCTTCAAAGGAATCCGAAATATCTGTTCTCAGATTCCACAGAAATAAGGCTACCAAAGAGATCCACGAAATACAGATGTAACTCTGTGAGTGGAAGTCACACATCACAGAGCAGTTTCTCAGAAAGCTTCTTTCCAGATTTCATCTGAGGATATTTCCTTTTTCACCATAGCCCTCTATGGGCTTCCAAATATCACTTTGCCAATTCCACAAGAACTGTCTTAGCGAAAGGCTTCTTGAGGGGAAAGCTGTAACTCTGTGAGATGATATCACACAACACAAAGAAGTTTCTCAGAAAGCTTCTTTCTCTTTGTTATCGGAGGATATTTCCTTTGGCCCTATAGTCTTCAAAGGGATCCGAAATATCAGTTCTCGGATTCCACAGAAATAAGGCTAGCAAAGAGATCCACGAAATACAGATGTAATTCGGTGAGATGAATTAACAGAACACTAAGCAGTTTCTTAGAAAGCTTCTTTCCAGATTTCATCTGAGGATATTTCCTTTTTCACCATAGCCCTCAATGGGCTTCCAAACATCACTTTGCCAATTCCACAAGAACTGTCGTAGCGAAAGGCTTCTTGCGGGGAAAACTGTAACTCTGTGAGTTGATTTCACAGAACACAAAGAAGTTTCTCAGAAAGCTTCTTTCTCTTTGTCATCGGAGGATATTTCCTTTGGCCCCATAGTCTTCAAAGCGATCCGAAATATCTGTTCTCAGATTCCACAGAAATAAGTCTAGCAAAGAGATCCACGAAATACAGATGTAACTGTGTGAGATGAATTAGCAGAACACTAAGCAGTTTCTCAGAAAGATTTTTTCCAGATTTCATCTGAGTATATTTCCTTTTTCACCATAGCCCTCTATGGGCTTCCAAATATCACTTTGCCAATTCCACAAGAACTGACTTAGCGAAAGACTTCTGGAGGGGAAAGCTTTAAGTCTGTGAGTTGATTTCACAGAACAAGAAGAAGTTTCTCAGAAAGCTTCTTTCTCTTTGTTATCGGAGGATATTTCCTTTGGCCCTATAGTCTTCAACGGGATCCGAAATATCTGTTCTCAGATTCCACAGAAATAAGGCTAGCAAAGAGATCCACGAAATACAGATGTAGCTCGGTGAGATGAATTAAAAGAACACTAAGCAGTTTCTGAGAAAGATTCTTTCCAAATTTCTTCTGAGGATATTTCCTTTTTCACCATAGCCCTCTATGGGCTTCCAAATATCACTTTGCCAATTCCACAAGAACTGTCTTAGCGAAAGGCTTCTTGAGGGGAAAGCTGTAACTCTGTGAGATGATTTCACAGAACACAAAGAAGTTCCTCAGAAAGCTTCTTTCGCTTTGTTATCGGAGGATATTTCCTTTGGCCCTATAGTCTTCAAAGGGATCCGAAATATCTGTTCTCAGATTCCACAGAAATAAGGCTAGCAAAGAGATCCACGAAATACAGATGTAAGTCTGTGAGTGGAAGTCACACATCACAGAGCAGTTTCTCAGAAAGCTTCTTTCCAGATTTCATCGGAGGATATTTCCTTTTTCAACATAGCCCTCTATGGGCTTCCAAATATCACTTTGCCAATTCCACAAGAACTGTCTTAGCGAAAGGCTTCTTGAGGGGAAAGCTGTAACTCTGTGAGATGATTTCACAGAACACAAAGAAGTTTCTCAGAATGCTTCTTTCTCTTTGTTATCGGAGGATATTTCCTTTGGCCCTATAGTCTTCAAAGGAATCCGAAATATCTGTTCTCAGATTCCACAGAAATAAGGCTAACAAAGAGATCCACGAAATACAGATGTAACTGTGTGAGATGAATTAACAGAACACTAAGCAGTTTCTCAGAAAGATTTTTTCCAGATTTCATCTGAGTATATTTCCTTTTTCACCATAGCCCTCTATGGGCTTCCAAATATCACTTTGCCAATTCCACAAGAACTGACTTAGCGAAAGACTTCTGGAGGGGAAAGCTTTAAGTCTGTGAGTTGATTTCACAGAACAAAAAGAAGTTTCTCAGAAAGCTTCTTTCTCTTTGTTATCGGAGGATATTTCCTTTGGCCCTATAGTCTTCAACGGGATCCGAAATATCTGTTCTCAGATTCCACAGAAATAAGGCTAGCAAAGACATCCACGAAATACAGATGTAGCTCTGTGAGATGAATTAAAAGAACACTAAGCAGTTTCTGAGAAAGATTCTTTCCAAATTTCATCTGAGGATATTTCCTTTTTCACCATAGCCCTCTATGGGCTTCCAAATATCACTTTGCCAATTCCACAAGAACTGATTTAGCGAAAGGCTTCTTGAGGGGAAAGCTGTAACTCTGTGAGATGATTTCACAGAACACAAAGAAGTTCCTCAGAAAGCTTCTTTCGCTTTGTTATCGGAGGATATTTCCTTTGGCCCTATAGTCTTCAAAGGGATCCGAAATATCTGTTCTCAGATTCCACAGAAATAAGGCTAGCAAAGAGATCCACGAAATACAGATGTAAGTCTGTGAGTGGAAGTCACACATCACAGAGCAGTTTCTCAGAAAGCTTCTTTCCAGATTTCATCGGAGGATATTTCCTTTTTCACCATAGCCCTCTATGGGCTTCCAAATATCACTTTGCCAATTCCACAAGAACTGTCTTAGCGAAAGGCTTCTTGAGGGGAAAGCTGTAACTCTGTGAGATGATTTCACAGAACACAAAGAAGTTTCTCAGAATGCTTCTTTCTCTTTGTTATCGGAGGATATTTCCTTTGGCCCTATAGTCTTCAAAGGAATCCGAAATATCTGTTCTCAGATTCCACAGAAATAAGGCTACCAAAGAGATCCACGAAATACAGATGTAACTCTGTGAGTGGAAGTCACACATCACAGAGCAGTTTCTCAGAAAGCTTCTTTCCAGATTTCATCTGAGGATATTTCCTTTTTCACCATAGCCCTCTATGGGCTTCCAAATATCACTTTGCCAATTCCACAAGAACTGTCTTAGCGAAAGGCTTCTTGAGGGGAAAGCTGTAACTCTGTGAGATGATATCACACAACACAAAGAAGTTTCTCAGAAAGCTTCTTTCTCTTTGTTATTGGAGGATATTTCCTTTGGCCCTATAGTCTTCAAAGGGATCCGAAATATCTGTTCTCGGATTCCACAGAAATAAGGCTAGCAAAGAGATCCACGAAATACAGATGTAATTCGGTGAGATGAATTAACAGAACACTAAGAAGTTTCTTAGAAAGCTTCTTTCCAGATTTCATCTGAGGATATTTCCTTTTTCACCATAGCCCTCTATGGGCTTCCAAATATCACTTTGCCAATTCCACAAGAACTGTCGTAGCGAAAGGCTTCTTGAGGGGAAAGCTGTAACTCTGTGAGTTGATTTCACTGAACACAAAGAAGTTTCTCAGAAAGCTTCTTTCTCTTTGTCATCGGAGGATATTTCCTTTGGCCCTATAGTCTTCAAAGCGATCCGAAATATCTGTTCTCAGATTCCACAGAAATAAGGCTAGCAAAGAGATCCACGAAATACAGATGTAACTCTGAATGGAAGTCACACATCACAGAGCAGTTTCTCAGAGAGCTTCTTTCCAGATTTCATCGGAGGATATTTCCTTTTTCACCATAGCACTCTATGGACTTCCAAATATCACTTTGCCAATTCCACAAGAACTGTCTTAGCGAAAGGCTTCTTGAGGTGAAAGCTGCAACTCTGTGAGATGATTTCACAGAACACAAAGAAGTTTCTCAGAAAGCTTCTTTCTCTTTGTTATCGGAGGACATTTCCTTTGGCCCTATAGTCTTCAAAGGGATCCGACATATCTGTTCTCAGATTCCACAGAAATAAGGCTAGCAAAGAGATCCACGAAATACAGATGTAACTCTGTGAGATGAATTAACAGAAGACTAAGCAGTTTCTCAGAAAGCTTCTTTCCATATTTCATCGGAGGATATTTCCTTTTTCACCATAGCCCTCTATGGGCTTCCAAATATCACTTTGCCAATAGCACAAGAACTGTCTTAGTGAAAGGCTTCCTGAGGGGAAAGCTGTAACTCTGTGAGGTGATTTCACAGAACACAAAGAAGTTTCTCACAGAGCCTCTTTCTCTTTGTTATCGGAGGATATTTCCTTTGGCCCTATAGTCTTCTAAGGGATCCGAAATATCTGTTCTCAGATTACACAGAAATAAGGCTAGCAAAGAGATCCACGAAATACAGATGTAATACTGTGAGATGAATTAACAGAACACTAAGCAGTTTCCCAGAAAGCTTCTTTCCAGATTTCATCTGAGGATATTTCCTTTTTCACCGTAGCCCTCTATGGGCTTCCAAATATCACTTTGACAATACCACAAGAACTGTCTTAGTGAAAAGCTTCTTGAGGGGAAAGCTTTAACTCTGTGAGATGATTTCACAGAACACAAAGAAGTTTCTCAGAAAGCTTCTTCCTCTTTTTTATCGGAGGATATTTCCTTTGGCCCTATAGTCTTCAACGGGATCCGAAATATCTGTTCTCAGATTCCACAGAAATAAGGCTAGCAAAGAGATCCACGAAATACAGATGTAGCTCTGTTAGATGAATTAAAAGAACACTAAACAGTTTCTGAGAAAGATTCTTTCCAAATTTCATCTGAGGATATTTCCTTTTTCACCATAGCCCTCTATGGGCTTCCAAATATCACTTTGCCAATTCCACAAGAACTGTCTTAGCGAAAGGCTTCTTGAGGGGAAAGCTGTAACTCTGTGAGATGATTTCACAGAACACAAAGAAGTTCCTCAGAAAGCTTCTTTCGCTTTGTTATCGGAGGATATTTCCTTTGGCCCTATAGTCTTCAAAGGGATCCGAAATATCTGTTCTCAGATTCCACAGAAATAAGGCTACCAAAGAGATCCACGAAATACAGATGTAACTCTGTGAGTGGAAGTCACACATCACAGAGCAGTTTCTGAGAAAGCTTCTTTCCAGATTTCATCGGAGGATATTTCCTTTTTCAACATAGCCCTCTATGGGCTTCCAAATATCACTTTGCCAATTCCACAAGAACTGTCTTAGCGAAAGGCTTCTTGAGGGGAAAGCTGTAACTCTGTGAGATGATATCACACAACACAAAGAAGTTTCTCAGAAAGCTTCTTTCTCTTTGTTATCGGAGGATATTTCCTTTGGCCCTATAGTCTTCAAAGGGATCCGAAATATCTGATCTCGGATTCCACAGAAATAAGGCTACCAAAGAGATCCACGAAATACAGATGTAACTCTGTGAGATGAATTAACAGAACACTAAGCAGTTTCTTAGAAAGGTTCTTTCCAGATTTCATCTGAGGATATTTCCTTTTTCACCATAGCCCTCTATGGGCTTCCAAATATCACTTTGCCAATTCCACAAGAACTGTAGTAGTGAAAGGCTTCTTGAGGGGAAAGCTGTAACTCTGTGAGTTGATTTCACAGAACACAAAGAAGTTTCTCAGAAAGCTTCTTTCTCTTTGTCATCGGAGGATATTTCCTTTGGCCCTATAGTCTTCAAAGCGATCCGAAATATCTGTTCTCAGATTCCACAGAAATAAGGCTAGCAAAAAGATGCACGAAATACAGATGTAACTCTGAGTGGAAGTCACACATCACAGAGCAGTTTCTCAGAGAGCTTCTTTCCAGATTTCATCGGAGGATATTTCCTTTTTCACCATAGCACTCTATGGACTTCCAAATATCACTTTGCCAATTCCACAAGAACTGTCTTAGCGAAAGGCTTCTTGAGGTGAAAGCTGCAACTCTGTGAGATGATTTCACAGAACACAAAGAAGTTTCTCAGAATGCTTCTTTCTCTTTGTTATCGGAGGACATTTCCTTTGGCCCTATAGTCTTCAAAGGGATCCGAAATATCTGTTCTCAGATTCCACAGAAATAAGGCTAGCAAAGAGATGCACGAAATACAGATGTAACTCTGTGAGATGAATTAACAGAACACTAAGCAGTTTCTCAGAAAGCTTCTTTCCAGATTTCATCTGAGGATATTTCCTTTTTCACCATAGCCCTCTATGGGCTTCCAAATATCACTTTGCCAATTCCACAAGAACTGTCGTAGCGAAAGGCTTCTTGAGGGGAAAGCTGTTACTCTGTGAGATGATTTCACAGAACACAAAGAAGTTTCTCAGAAAACTTCTTTCTATTTGTTATCGGAGGATATTTCCTTTGGCCCTATAGTCTTCAAAGGGATCAGAAATATCTGTTCTCAGATTCCACAGAAATAAGGCTAGCAAAGAGATCCACGAAATACAGATGTAACTCTGTGAGATGAATTAACAGAACACTAAGCAGTTTCTCAGAAAGCTTCTATCCAGATTTCATCTGAGGATATTTCCTTTTTCAACATAGCCCTCTATGGGCTTCCAAATGTCACTTTGCCAATTCCACAAGAACTGTTGTAGCGAAAGGCTTCTTGAGGGGAAAGCTGTAACTCTGTGAGATGATTTCACAGAACACAAAGAAGTTTCTCAGAAAGCTTCTTTCTCTTTGTTATCGGAGGATATTTCCTTTGGCCCTATAGTCTTCAAAGGGATCCCAAATATCTGTTCTCAGATTCCACAGAAATAAGGCTAGCAAAGAGATGCACGAAATACAGATGTAACTCTGTGAGATGAATTTACAGAACACTAAGCAGTTTCTCAGAAAGCTTCTTTCCAGATTTCATCTGAGGATATTTCCTTTTTCACCATAGCCCTCTATGGGCTTCCAAATATCACTTTGCCAATTACAAAAGAACTGTCTTAGCGAAAGGCTTCTTGAGGGGAAAGCTGTAACTCTGTGAGATGATTTCACAGAACACAAAGAAGTTTGTGAGAAAGCTTCTTTCTCTTTGTTATCGGAGGATATTTCCTTTGGCACTATAGTCTTCAAAGGGATCCGAAATATGTGTTCTCAGATTCCACAGAAATAAGGCTAGCAATGAGATACACGAAATACAGATGTAACTCTGTGAGATGAATTAACAGAACGCTAAGCAGTTTCTCAGATAGCTTCTTTCCAGATTTCACCTGAGGATATTTCCTTTTTCACCATAGCCCTCTATGGGCTTCCAAATATCACTTTGCCAATTCGACAAGTACTGTCTTAACGAAAGGCTTCTTGAGGAGAAAGGTGTAAGTCTGTGAGATGATTTCACAGAACACAAAGAATTTCTCAGAAAGCTCTTTCTCATTGTTATCGGAGGATATTTCCTTTGGCCCTATAGTCTTCAAAGGGATCATAAATATCTCTTCTCAGATTCCACTGAAATAAGGCTAGCAAAGAGATCCACTAAATACAGATGTAACTCTGTGAGTGGAAGTCACACATCACAGAGCAGTTTCTCAGAGAGCTTCTTTCCAGATTTCATCGGAGGATATTTCCTTTTTCAACATAGCCCTCTATGGGCTTCCAAATATCACTTTGCCAATTCCACAAGAACTGTCGTAGCGAAAGGCTTCTTGAGGGGAAAGCTGTAACTCTGTGAGATGATTTCACAGAACACAAAGAAGTTTCTCAGAATGCTTCTTTCTCTTTGTTATCCGAGGATATTTCCTTTGGCCCTATAGTCTTCAAAGGGATCCGAAATATCTGTTCTCAGATTCTACAGAAATAAGGCTAGCAAAGAGATGCAAGAAATACAGATGTAAATCTGTGAGACGAACTAACAGAACACTAAGCAGTTCCTCAGATAGCTTCTTTCCAGATTTCATCTGAGGATATTTCCTTTTTCACCATAGCCCTCTATGGGCTTCCAAATATCACTTTGCCAATTCCACAAGAACTGTCTTAGCGAAAGGCTTCTTGAGGGGAAAGGTGTAAGTCTGTGAGATGATTTCACACAACACAAAGTAGTTTCTCAGAAAGCTCTTTCTCTTTGTTATCGGAGGATATTTCCTTTGGCCATATAGTCTTCAAAGGGATCATAAATATCTCTTCTCAGATTCCACAGAAATAAGGCTAGAAAGGGATCCACGAAATACAGATGTAACTCCGTGAGATAAATTAACATAACGCTAAGTAGTTTCTCAGAAAGCTTCTTTCCAGATTTCATCTGAGGATATTTCCTTTTTCACCATAGCCCTCTATGGACTTCCAAATATCACTTTGCCAATTCCACAAGAACTGTCTTAGCGAAAGGCTTCTGGAGGGGAAAGCTGTAACTCTGTGAGATGATTTCACAGAACACAAAGAAGTTTCTCACAAAGCTTCTTTCTCTTTGTTATCGGAGGATATTTCCTTTGGCCCTATGGTCTTCAAAGCGATCCGAAATATCTGTTCTCAGATTCCACAGAAATAAGGCTAGCAAAGAGATCCACGAAATACAGATGTAACTGTGTGAGATGAATTAACAGAACACTAAGCAGTTTCTCAGAAAGATTTTTTCCAGATTTCATCTGAGTATATTTCCTTTTGCACCATATCCCTCTATGGGCTTCCAAATATCACTTTGCCAATTCCACAAGAACTGACTTAGCGAAAGACTTCTGGAGGGGAAAGCTTTAAGTCTGTGAGTTGATTTCACAGAACAAAAAGAAGTTTCTCAGAAAGCTTCTTTCTCTTTGTTATCGGAGGATATTTCCTTTGGCCCTATAGTCTTCAAAGGGATTCGAAATATCTGTTCTCAGATTTCACAGAAATAAGGCAAGCAAAGAGATCCACGAAATACAGATGTAACTCTGTGAGTGGAAGTCATACATCACAGAGCAGTTTCTCAGAAAGCTTCTTTCCAGATTTCATCTGAGGATATTTCCTTTTTCACCATAGCCCTCTATGGGCTTCCAAATATCACTTTGCCAATTCCACAAGAACTGTCTTACCGAAAGGCTTCTTGAGGGGAAAGCTGTAACTCTGTGAGATGATTTCACAGAACACAAAGAAGTTCCTCAGAAAGCTTCTTTCGCTTTGTTATCGGAGGATATTTCCTTTGGCCCTATAGTCTTCAAAGGGATCCGAAATATCTGTTCTCAGATTCCACAGAAATAAGGCTAGCAAAGAGATCCACGAAATACTGATGTAAATCTGTGAGATGAATTAACAGAACACTAAGCAGTTTCTCAGAAAGCTTCTTTCCAGATTTCATCTGAGGATATTTCCTTTTTCACCATAGCCCTCTATGGGCTTCCAAATATCACTTTGCCAATTCCACAAGAACTGTCGTAGCGAAAGGCTTCTTGAGGGGAAAGCTGTAACGTTGTGAGTTGATTTCACAGAACACAAAGAAGTTTCTCAGAAAGCTTCTTTCTCTTTGTTATCGGAGGATATTTCCTTTGGCCCTATAGTCTTCAAAGGGATCCGAAATATCTGTTCTCAGATTCCACAGAAAGAAGGCTAGCAAAGAGATCCACGAAATACAGATGTAGCTCTGTGAGATGAATTAACAGAACACTAAGCAGTTTCTGAGAAAGATTCCTTCCAAATTTCATCTGAGGATATTTCCTTTTTCACCATAGCCCTCTATGGGCTTCCAAATATCACTTTGCCAATTCCACAAGAACTGTCTTAGCGAAAGGCTTCTTGAGGGGAAAGCTGTAACTCTGTGAGATGATTTCACAGAACACAAAGAAGTTCCTCAGAAAGCTTCTTTCGCTTTGTTATCGGAAGATATTTCCTTTGGCCCTATAGTCTTCAAAGGGATCCGAAATATCTGTTCTCAGATTCCACAGAAATAAGGCTAGCAAAGAGATACACGAAATACAGATGTAACTCTGTGAGTGGAAGTCACACATCACAGAGCAGTTTCTCAGAAAGCTTCTTTCCAGATTTCATCTGAGGATATTTCCTTTTTCACCATAGCCCTCTATGGGCTTCCAAATATCACCTTGCCAATTCCACAAGAACTGTCTTAGCGAAAGGCTTCTTGAGGGGAAAGCTGTAACTCTGTGAGATGATATCACACAACACAAAGAAGTTTCTCAGAAAGCTTCTTTCTCTTTGCTATCGGAGGATATTTCCTTTGGCCCTATAGTCTTCAAAGGGATCCGACATATCTGTTCTCAGATTCCACAGAAATAAGGCTAGCAAAGAGATCCACGAAATACAGATGTAACACTGTGAGATGAATTAACAGAACACTAAGCAGTTTCTCAGAAAGCTTCTTTCCATATTTCATCGGAGGATATTTCCTTTTTCACCATAGCCCTCTATGGGCTTCCAAATATCACTTTGCAAATTCCACAAGAACTGTCTTAGTGAAAGGCTTCCTGAGGGGAAAGCTGTAACTCTGTGAGATGATTTCACAGAACACAAAGAAGTTTCTCACAAAGCCTCTTTCTCTTGTTATCGGAGGATATTTCCTTTGGCCCTATAGTCTTCAAAGGGATCCGAAATATCTGATCTCAGATTACACAGAAATAAGGCTAGCAAAGAGATCCACGAAATACAGATGTAATACTGTGAGATGAATTAACAGAACACTAAGCAGTTTCCCAGAAAGCTTCTTTCCAGATTTCATCTGAGGATATTTCCTTTTTCACCGTACCCCTCTATGGGCTTCCAAATATCACTTTGACAATACCACAAGAACTGTCTTAGTGAAAAGCTTCTTGAGGGGAAAGCTTTAACTCTGTGAGATTATTTCACAGAACACAAAGAAGTTCCTCAGAAAGCTTCTTTCGCTTTGTTATCGGAGGATATTTCCTTTGGCCCTATAGTCTTCAAAGGGATCCGAAATATCTGTTCTCAGATTCCACAGAAATAAGGCTAGCAAAGAGATCCACGAAATACTGATGTAAATCTGTGAGATGAATTAACAGAACACTAAGCAGTTTCTCAGAAATCTTCTTTCCAGATTTCATCTGAGGATATTTCCTTTTTCACCATAGCCCTCTATGGGCTTCCAAATATCACTTTGCCAATTCCACAAGAACTGTCGTAGCGAAAGGCTTCTTGAGGGGAAAGCTGTAACGTTGTGAGTTGATTTCACAGAACACAAAGAAGTTTCTCAGAAAGCTTCTTTCTCTTTGTTATCGGAGGATATTTCCTTTGGCCCTATAGTCTTCAAAGGGATCCGAAATATCTGTTCTCAGATTCCACAGAAAGAAGGCTAGCAAAGAGATCCACGAAATACAGATGTAGCTCTGTGAGATGAATTAACAGAACACTAAGCAGTTTCTGAGAAAGATTCCTTCCAAATTTCATCTGAGGATATTTCCTTTTTCACCATAGCCCTCTATGGGCTTCCAAATATCACTTTGCCAATTCCACAAGAACTGTCTTAGCGAAAGGCTTCTTGAGGGGAAAGCTGTAACTCTGTGAGATGATTTCACAGAACACAAAGAAGTTCCTCAGAAAGCTTCTTTCGCTTTGTTATCGGAAGATATTTCCTTTGGCCCTATAGTCTTCAAAGGGATCCGAAATATCTGTTCTCAGATTCCACAGAAATAAGGCTAGCAAAGAGATACACGAAATACAGATGTAACTCTGTGAGTGGAAGTCACACATCACAGAGCAGTTTCTCAGAAAGCTTCTTTCCAGATTTCATCTGAGGATATTTCCTTTTTCACCATAGCCCTCTATGGGCTTCCAAATATCACCTTGCCAATTCCACAAGAACTGTCTTAGCGAAAGGCTTCTTGAGGGGAAAGCTGTAACTCTGTGAGATGATATCACACAACACAAAGAAGTTTCTCAGAAAGCTTCTTTCTCTTTGCTATCGGAGGATATTTCCTTTGGCCCTGTAGTCTTCAAAGGGATCCGACATATCTGTTCTCAGATTCCACAGAAATAAGGCTAGCAAAGAGATCCACGAAATACAGATGTAACACTGTGAGATGAATTAACAGAACACTAAGCAGTTTCTCAGAAAGCTTCTTTCCATATTTCATCGGAGGATATTTCCTTTTTCACCATAGCCCTCTATGGGCTTCCAAATATCACTTTGCAAATTCCACAAGAACTGTCTTAGTGAAAGGCTTCCTGAGGGGAAAGCTGTAACTCTGTGAGATGATTTCACAGAACACAAAGAAGTTTCTCACAAAGCCTCTTTCTCTTGTTATCGGAGGATATTTCCTTTGGCCCTATAGTCTTCAAAGGGATCCGAAATATCTGATCTCAGATTACACAGAAATAAGGCTAGCAAAGAGATCCACGAAATACAGATGTAATACTGTGAGATGAATTAACAGAACACTAAGCAGTTTCCCAGAAAGCTTCTTTCCATATTTCATCTGAGGATATTTCCTTTTTCACCGTACCCCTCTATGGGCTTCCAAATATCACTTTGACAATACCACAAGAACTGTCTTAGTGAAAAGCTTCTTGAGGGGAAAGCTTTAACTCTGTGAGATGATTTCACAGAACACAAAGAAGTTTCTCTGAAAGCTTCTTCCTCTTTGTTATCGGAGGATATTTCCTTTGGCCCTATAGTCTTCAACGGGATCCGAAATATCTGTTCTCAGATTCCACAGAAATAAGGCTAGCAAAGAGATCCACGAAATACAGATGTAGCTCTGTGAGATGAATTAAAAGAACACTAAACAGTTTCTGAGAAAGATTCTTTCCAAATTTCATCTGAGGATATTTCCTTTTTCACCATAGCCCTCTATGGGCTTCCAAATATCACTTTGCCAATTCCACAAGAACTGTCTTAGCGAAAGGCTTCTTGAGGGGAAAGCTGTAACTCTGTGAGATGATTTCACAGAACACAAAGAAGTTCCTCAGAAAGCTTCTTTCGCTTTGTTATCGGAGGATATTTCCTTTGGCCCTATAGTCTTCAAAGGGATCCGAAATATCTGTTTTCAGATTCCACAGAAATAAGGCTACCAAAGAGATCCACGAAATACAGATGTAACTCTGTGAGTGGAAGTCACACATCACAGAGCAGTTTCTCAGAAAGCTTCTTTCCAGATTTCATCTGAGGATATTTCCTTTTTCACCATAGCCCTCTATGGGCTTCCAAATATCACTTTGCCAATTCCACAAGAACTGTCTTAGCGAAAGGCTTCTTGAGAGGAAAGGTGTAAGTCTGTGAGATGATTTCACACAACACAAAGTAGTTTCTCAGAAAGCTCTTTCTCTTTGTTATCGGAGGATATTTCCTTTGGCCATATAGTCTTCAAAGGGATCATAAATATCTCTTCTCAGATTCCACAGAAATAAGGCTAGAAAGGGATCCACGAAATACAGATGTAACTCCGTGAGATAAATTAACAGAACGCTAAGTAGTTTCTCAGAAAGCTTCTTTCCAGATTTCATCTGAGGATATTTCCTTTTTCACCATAGCCCTCTATGGACTTCCAAATATCACTTTGCCAATTCCACAAGAACTGTCTTAGCGAAAGGCTTCTGGAGGGGAAAGCTGTAACTCTGTGAGATGATTTCACAGAACACAAAGAAGTTTCTCACAAAGCTTCTTTCTCTTTGTTATCGGAGGATATTTCCTTTGGCCCTATAGTCTTCAAAGCGATCCGAAATATCTGTTCTCAGATTCCACAGAAATAAGGCTAGCAAAGAGATCCACGAAATACAGATGTAACTGTGTGAGATGAATTAACAGAACACTAAGCAGTTTCTCAGAAAGATTTTTTCCAGATTTCATCTGAGTATATTTCCTTTTGCACCATAGCCCTCTATGGGCTTCCAAATATCACTTTGCCAATTCCACAAGAACTGACTTAGCGAAAGACTTCTGGAGGGGAAAGCTTTAAGTCTGTGAGTTGATTTCACAGAACAAAAAGAAGTTTCTCAGAAAGCTTCTTTCTCTTTGTTATCGGAGGATATTTCCTTTGGCCCTATAGTCTTCAAAGGGATTCGAAATATCTGTTCTCAGATTTCACAGAAATAAGGCAAGCAAAGAGATCCACGAAATACAGATGTAACTCTGTGAGTGGAAGTCATACATCACAGAGCAGTTTCTCAGAAAGCTTCTTTCCAGATTTCATCTGAGGATATTTCCTTTTTCACCATAGCCCTCTATGGGCTTCCAAATATCACTTTGCCAATTCCACAAGAACTGTCTTACCGAAAGGCTTCTTGAGGGGAAAGCTGTAACTCTGTGAGATGATTTCACAGAACACAAAGAAGTTCCTCAGAAAGCTTCTTTCGCTTTGTTATCGGAGGATATTTCCTTTGGCCCTATAGTCTTCAAAGGGATCCGAAATATCTGTTCTCAGATTCCACAGAAATAAGGCTAGCAAAGAGATCCACGAAATACTGATGTAAATCTGTGAGATGAATTAACAGAACACTAAGCAGTTTCTCAGAAAGCTTCTTTCCAGATTTCATCTGAGGATATTTCCTTTTTCACCATAGCCCTCTATGGGCTTCCAAATATCACTTTGCCAATTCCACAAGAACTGTCGTAGCGAAAGGCTTCTTGAGGGGAAAGCTGTAACGTTGTGAGTTGATTTCACAGAACACAAAGAAGTTTCTCAGAAAGCTTCTTTCTCTTTGTTATCGGAGGATATTTCCTTTGGCCCTATAGTCTTCAAAGGGATCCGAAATATCTGTTCTCAGATTCCACAGAAAGAAGGCTAGCAAAGAGATCCACGAAATACAGATGTAGCTCTGTGAGATGAATTAACAGAACACTAAGCAGTTTCTGAGAAAGATTCCTTCCAAATTTCATCTGAGGATATTTCCTTTTTCACCATAGCCCTCTATGGGCTTCCAAATATCACTTTGCCAATTCCACAAGAACTGTCTTAGCGAAAGGCTTCTTGAGGGGAAAGCTGTAACTCTGTGAGATGATTTCACAGAACACAAAGAAGTTCCTCAGAAAGCTTCTTTCGCTTTGTTATCGGAAGATATTTCCTTTGGCCCTATAGTCTTCAAAGGGATCCGAAATATCTGTTCTCAGATTCCACAGAAATAAGGCTAGCAAAGAGATACACGAAATACAGATGTAACTCTGTGAGTGGAAGTCACACATCACAGAGCAGTTTCTCAGAAAGCTTCTTTCCAGATTTCATCTGAGGATATTTCCTTTTTCACCATAGCCCTCTATGGGCTTCCAAATATCACCTTGCCAATTCCACAAGAACTGTCTTAGCGAAAGGCTTCTTGAGGGGAAAGCTGTAACTCTGTGAGATGATATCACACAACACAAAGAAGTTTCTCAGAAAGCTTCTTTCTCTTTGCTATCGGAGGATATTTCCTTTGGCCCTATAGTCTTCAAAGGGATCCGACATATCTGTTCTCAGATTCCACAGAAATAAGGCTAGCAAAGAGATCCACGAAATACAGATGTAACACTGTGAGATGAATTAACAGAACACTAAGCAGTTTCTCAGAAAGCTTCTTTCCATATTTCATCGGAGGATATTTCCTTTTTCACCATAGCCCTCTATGGGCTTCCAAATATCACTTTGCAAATTCCACAAGAACTGTCTTAGTGAAAGGCTTCCTGAGGGGAAAGCTGTAACTCTGTGAGATGATTTCACAGAACACAAAGAAGTTTCTCACAAAGCCTCTTTCTCTTGTTATCGGAGGATATTTCCTTTGGCCCTATAGTCTTCAAAGGGATCCGAAATATCTGATCTCAGATTACACAGAAATAAGGCTAGCAAAGAGATCCACGAAATACAGATGTAATACTGTGAGATGAATTAACAGAACACTAAGCAGTTTCCCAGAAAGCTTCTTTCCAGATTTCATCTGAGGATATTTCCTTTTTCACCGTACCCCTCTATGGGCTTCCAAATATCACTTTGACAATACCACAAGAACTGTCTTAGTGAAAAGCTTCTTGAGGGGAAAGCTTTAACTCTGTGAGATTATTTCACAGAACACAAAGAAGTTCCTCAGAAAGCTTCTTTCGCTTTGTTATCGGAGGATATTTCCTTTGGCCCTATAGTCTTCAAAGGGATCCGAAATATCTGTTCTCAGATTCCACAGAAATAAGGCTAGCAAAGAGATCCACGAAATACTGATGTAAATCTGTGAGATGAATTAACAGAACACTAAGCAGTTTCTCAGAAAGCTTCTTTCCAGATTTCATCTGAGGATATTTCCTTTTTCACCATAGCCCTCTATGGGCTTCCAAATATCACTTTGCCAATTCCACAAGAACTGTCGTAGCGAAAGGCTTCTTGAGGGGAAAGCTGTAACGTTGTGAGTTGATTTCACAGAACACAAAGAAGTTTCTCAGAAAGCTTCTTTCTCTTTGTTATCGGAGGATATTTCCTTTGGCCCTATAGTCTTCAAAGGGATCCGAAATATCTGTTCTCAGATTCCACAGAAAGAAGGCTAGCAAAGAGATCCACGAAATACAGATGTAGCTCTGTGAGATGAATTAACAGAACACTAAGCAGTTTCTGAGAAAGATTCCTTCCAAATTTCATCTGAGGATATTTCCTTTTTCACCATAGCCCTCTATGGGCTTCCAAATATCACTTTGCCAATTCCACAAGAACTGTCTTAGCGAAAGGCTTCTTGAGGGGAAAGCTGTAACTCTGTGAGATGATTTCACAGAACACAAAGAAGTTCCTCAGAAAGCTTCTTTCGCTTTGTTATCGGAAGATATTTCCTTTGGCCCTATAGTCTTCAAAGGGATCCGAAATATCTGTTCTCAGATTCCACAGAAATAAGGCTAGCAAAGAGATACACGAAATACAGATGTAACTCTGTGAGTGGAAGTCACACATCACAGAGCAGTTTCTCAGAAAGCTTCTTTCCAGATTTCATCTGAGGATATTTCCTTTTTCACCATAGCCCTCTATGGGCTTCCAAATATCACCTTGCCAATTCCACAAGAACTGTCTTAGCGAAAGGCTTCTTGAGGGGAAAGCTGTAACTCTGTGAGATGATATCACACAACACAAAGAAGTTTCTCAGAAAGCTTCTTTCTCTTTGCTATCGGAGGATATTTCCTTTGGCCCTATAGTCTTCAAAGGGATCCGACATATCTGTTCTCAGATTCCACAGAAATAAGGCTAGCAAAGAGATCCACGAAATACAGATGTAACACTGTGAGATGAATCAACAGAACACTAAGCAGTTTCTCAGAAAGCTTCTTTCCATATTTCATCGGAGGATATTTCCTTTTTCACCATAGCCCTCTATGGGCTTCCAAATATCACTTTGCAAATTCCACAAGAACTGTCTTAGTGAAAGGCTTCCTGAGGGGAAAGCTGTAACTCTGTGAGATGATTTCACAGAACACAAAGAAGTTTCTCACAAAGCCTCTTTCTCTTGTTATCGGAGGATATTTCCTTTGGCCCTATAGTCTTCAAAGGGATCCGAAATATCTGATCTCAGATTACACAGAAATAAGGCTAGCAAAGAGATCCACGAAATACAGATGTAATACTGTGAGATGAATTAACAGAACACTAAGCAGTTTCCCAGAAAGCTTCTTTCCAGATTTCATCTGAGGATATTTCCTTTTTCACCGTACCCCTCTATGGGCTTCCAAATATCACTTTGACAATACCACAAGAACTGTCTTAGTGAAAAGCTTCTTGAGGGGAAAGCTTTAACTCTGTGAGATTATTTCACAGAACACAAAGAAGTTCCTCAGAAAGCTTCTTTCGCTTTGTTATCGGAGGATATTTCCTTTGGCCCTATAGTCTTCAAAGGGATCCGAAATATCTGTTCTCAGATTCCACAGAAATAAGGCTAGCAAAGAGATCCACGAAATACTGATGTAAATCTGTGAGATGAATTAACAGAACACTAAGCAGTTTCTCAGAAATCTTCTTTCCAGATTTCATCTGAGGATATTTCCTTTTTCACCATAGCCCTCTATGGGCTTCCAAATATCACTTTGCCAATTCCACAAGAACTGTCGTAGCGAAAGGCTTCTTGAGGGGAAAGCTGTAACGTTGTGAGTTGATTTCACAGAACACAAAGAAGTTTCTCAGAAAGCTTCTTTCTCTTTGTTATCGGAGGATATTTCCTTTGGCCCTATAGTCTTCAAAGGGATCCGAAATATCTGTTCTCAGATTCCACAGAAAGAAGGCTAGCAAAGAGATCCACGAAATACAGATGTAGCTCTGTGAGATGAATTAACAGAACACTAAGCAGTTTCTGAGAAAGATTCCTTCCAAATTTCATCTGAGGATATTTCCTTTTTCACCATAGCCCTCTATGGGCTTCCAAATATCACTTTGCCAATTCCACAAGAACTGTCTTAGCGAAAGGCTTCTTGAGGGGAAAGCTGTAACTCTGTGAGATGATTTCACAGAACACAAAGAAGTTCCTCAGAAAGCTTCTTTCGCTTTGTTATCGGAAGATATTTCCTTTGGCCCTATAGTCTTCAAAGGGATCCGAAATATCTGTTCTCAGATTCCACAGAAATAAGGCTAGCAAAGAGATACACGAAATACAGATGTAACTCTGTGAGTGGAAGTCACACATCACAGAGCAGTTTCTCAGAAAGCTTCTTTCCAGATTTCATCTGAGGATATTTCCTTTTTCACCATAGCCCTCTATGGGCTTCCAAATATCACCTTGCCAATTCCACAAGAACTGTCTTAGCGAAAGGCTTCTTGAGGGGAAAGCTGTAACTCTGTGAGATGATATCACACAACACAAAGAAGTTTCTCAGAAAGCTTCTTTCTCTTTGCTATCGGAGGATATTTCCTTTGGCCCTGTAGTCTTCAAAGGGATCCGACATATCTGTTCTCAGATTCCACAGAAATAAGGCTAGCAAAGAGATCCACGAAATACAGATGTAACACTGTGAGATGAATTAACAGAACACTAAGCAGTTTCTCAGAAAGCTTCTTTCCATATTTCATCGGAGGATATTTCCTTTTTCACCATAGCCCTCTATGGGCTTCCAAATATCACTTTGCAAATTCCACAAGAACTGTCTTAGTGAAAGGCTTCCTGAGGGGAAAGCTGTAACTCTGTGAGATGATTTCACAGAACACAAAGAAGTTTCTCACAAAGCCTCTTTCTCTTGTTATCGGAGGATATTTCCTTTGGCCCTATAGTCTTCAAAGGGATCCGAAATATCTGATCTCAGATTACACAGAAATAAGGCTAGCAAAGAGATCCACGAAATACAGATGTAATACTGTGAGATGAATTAACAGAACACTAAGCAGTTTCCCAGAAAGCTTCTTTCCATATTTCATCTGAGGATATTTCCTTTTTCACCGTACCCCTCTATGGGCTTCCAAATATCACTTTGACAATACCACAAGAACTGTCTTAGTGAAAAGCTTCTTGAGGGGAAAGCTTTAACTCTGTGAGATGATTTCACAGAACACAAAGAAGTTTCTCTGAAAGCTTCTTCCTCTTTGTTATCGGAGGATATTTCCTTTGGCCCTATAGTCTTCAACGGGATCCGAAATATCTGTTCTCAGATTCCACAGAAATAAGGCTAGCAAAGAGATCCACGAAATACAGATGTAGCTCTGTGAGATGAATTAAAAGAACACTAAACAGTTTCTGAGAAAGATTCTTTCCAAATTTCATCTGAGGATATTTCCTTTTTCACCATAGCCCTCTATGGGCTTCCAAATATCACTTTGCCAATTCCACAAGAACTGTCTTAGCGAAAGGCTTCTTGAGGGGAAAGCTGTAACTCTGTGAGATGATTTCACAGAACACAAAGAAGTTCCTCAGAAAGCTTCTTTCGCTTTGTTATCGGAGGATATTTCCTTTGGCCCTATAGTCTTCAAAGGGATCCGAAATATCTGTTTTCAGATTCCACAGAAATAAGGCTACCAAAGAGATCCACGAAATACAGATGTAACTCTGTGAGTGGAAGTCACACATCACAGAGCAGTTTCTCAGAAAGCTTCTTTCCAGATTTCATCTGAGGATATTTCCTTTTTCACCATAGCCCTCTATGGGCTTCCAAATATCACTTTGCCAATTCCACAAGAACTGTCTTAGCGAAAGGCTTCTTGAGAGGAAAGGTGTAAGTCTGTGAGATGATTTCACACAACACAAAGTAGTTTCTCAGAAAGCTCTTTCTCTTTGTTATCGGAGGATATTTCCTTTGGCCATATAGTCTTCAAAGGGATCATAAATATCTCTTCTCAGATTCCACAGAAATAAGGCTAGAAAGGGATCCACGAAATACAGATGTAACTCCGTGAGATAAATTAACAGAACGCTAAGTAGTTTCTCAGAAAGCTTCTTTCCAGATTTCATCTGAGGATATTTCCTTTTTCACCATAGCCCTCTATGGACTTCCAAATATCACTTTGCCAATTCCACAAGAACTGTCTTAGCGAAAGGCTTCTGGAGGGGAAAGCTGTAACTCTGTGAGATGATTTCACAGAACACAAAGAAGTTTCTCACAAAGCTTCTTTCTCTTTGTTATCGGAGGATATTTCCTTTGGCCCTATAGTCTTCAAAGCGATCCGAAATATCTGTTCTCAGATTCCACAGAAATAAGGCTAGCAAAGAGATCCACGAAATACAGATGTAACTGTGTGAGATGAATTAACAGAACACTAAGCAGTTTCTCAGAAAGATTTTTTCCAGATTTCATCTGAGTATATTTCCTTTTGCACCATAGCCCTCTATGGGCTTCCAAATATCACTTTGCCAATTCCACAAGAACTGACTTAGCGAAAGACTTCTGGAGGGGAAAGCTTTAAGTCTGTGAGTTGATTTCACAGAACAAAAAGAAGTTTCTCAGAAAGCTTCTTTCTCTTTGTTATCGGAGGATATTTCCTTTGGCCCTATAGTCTTCAAAGGGATTCGAAATATCTGTTCTCAGATTTCACAGAAATAAGGCTAGCAAAGAGATCCACGAAATACAGATGTAACTCTGTGAGTGGAAGTCATACATCACAGAGCAGTTTCTCAGAAAGCTTCTTTCCAGATTTCATCTGAGGATATTTCCTTTTTCACCATAGCCCTCTATGGGCTTCCAAATATCACTTTGCCAATTCCACAAGAACTGTCGTAGCGAAAGGCTTCTTGAGGGGGAAGCTGTAACGTTGTGAGGTGATTTCACAGAACACAAAGAAGTTTCTCAGAAAGCTTCTTTCTCTTTGTTATCGGAGGATATTTCCTTTGGCCCTATAGACTTCAAAGGGATCCGAAATATCTGTTCTCAGATTCCACAGAAAGAAGGCTAGCAAAGAGATCCACGAAATACAGATGTAGCTCTGTGAGATGAATTAACAGAACACTAAGCAGTTTCTGAGAAAGATTCTTTCCAAATTTCATCTGAGGATATTTCCTTTTTCACCATAGCCCTCTATGGGCTTCCAAATATCACTTTGCCAATTCCACAAGAACTGTCTTAGCGAAAGGCTTCTTGAAGGGAAAGCTGTAACACTGTGAGATGATTTCACAGAACACAAAGAAGTTCCTCAGAAAGCTTCTTTCGCTTTGTTATCGGAAGATATTTCCTTTGGCCCTATAGTCTTCAAAGGCATCCGAAATATCTGTTCTCAGATTCCACAGAAATAAGGCTACCAAAGAGATCCACGAAATACAGATGTAACTCTGTGAGTGGAAGTCACACATCACAGAGCAGTTTCTCAGAAAGCTTCTTTCCAGATTTCATCTGAGGATATTTCCTTTTTCACCATAGCCCTCTATGGGCTTCCAAATATCACCTTGCCAATTCCACAAGAACTGTCTTAGCGAAAGGCTTCTTGAGGGGAAAGCTGTAACTCTGTGAGATGATATCACACAACACAAAGAAGTTTCTCAGAAAGCTTCTTTCTCTTTGTTATCGGAGGATATTTCCTTTTGCCCTATAGTCTTCAAAGGGATCCGACATACCTGTTCTCAGATTCCACAGAAATAAGGCTAGCAAAGAGTTCCACGAAATACAGATGTAACTCTGTGAGATGAATTAACAGAACACTAAGCAGTTTCTCAGAAAGCTTCTTTCCATATTTCATCGGAGGATATTTCCTTTTTCACTATAGCCCTCTATGGGCTTCCAAATATCACTTTGCCAATAGCACAAGAACTGTCTTAGTGAAAGGCTTCCTGAGGGGAAAGCTGTAACTCTGTGAGATGATTTCACAGAACACAAAGAAGTTTCTCACAAAGCCTCTTTCTCTTTGTTATCGGAGGATATTTCCTTTGGCCCTATAGTCTTCAAAGGGATCCGAAATATCTGTTTTCAGATTACACAGAAATAAGGCTAGCAAAGAGATCCACGAAATACAGATGTAATACTGTGAGATGAATTAACAGAACACTAAGCAGTTTCCCAGAAAGCTTCTTTCCAGATTTCATCTGAGGATATTTCCTTTTTCACCGTAGCCCTCTATGGGCTACCAAATATCACTTTGACAATACCACAAGAACAGTCTTAGTGAAAAGCTTCTTGAGGGGAAAGCTTTAACTCTGTGAGATGATTTCACAGAACACAAAGAAGTTTCTCAGAAAGCTTCTTCCTCTTTGTTATCGGAAGATATTTCCTTTGGCCCTATAGTCTTCAAAGGGATCCGAAATATCTGTTCTCAGATTCCACAGAAATAAGGCTAGCAAAGAGATCCACGAAATACAGATGTAACTCTGTGAGTGGAAGTCACACATCACAGAGCAGTTTCTCAGAAGGCTTCTTTCCACATTTCATCTGAGGATATTTCCTTTTTCACCATAGCCCTCTATGGGCTTCCAAATATCACCTTGCCAATTCCACAAGAACTGTCTTAGCGAAAGGCTTCTTGAGGGGAAAGCTGTAACTCTGTGAGATGATATCACACAACACAAAGAAGTTTCTCAGAAAGCTTCTTTCTCTTTGCTATCGGAGGATATTTCCTTTGGCCCTATAGTCTTCAAAGGGATCCGACATATCTGTTCTCAGATTCCACAGAAATAAGGCTAGCAAAGAGATCCACGAAATACAGATGTAACACTGTGAGATGAATTAACAGAACACTAAGCAGTTTCTCAGAAAGCTTCTTTCCATATTTCATCGGAGGATATTTCCTTTTTCACCATAGCCCTCTATGGGCTTCCAAATATCACTTTGCCAATAGCACAAGAACTGTCTTAGTGAAAGGGTTCCTGAGGGGAAAGCTGTAACTCTGTGAGATGATTTCACAGAACACAAAGAAGTTTCTCACAAAGCCTCTTTCTCTTTGTTATCGGAGGATATTTCCTTTGGCCCTATAGTCTTCAAAGGGATCCGAAATATCTGTTCTCAGATTACACAGAAATAAGGCTAGCAAAGAGATCCACGAAATACAGATGTAATACTGTGAGATGAATTAACAGAACACTAAGCAGTTTCCCAGAAAGCTTCTTTCCAGATTTCATCTGAGGATATTTCCTTTTTCACCGTAGCCCTCTATGGGCTTCCAAATATCACTTTGACAATACCACAAGAACTGTCTTAGTGAAAAGCTTCTTGAGGGGAAAGCTTTAACTCTGTGAGATGATATCACAGAACACAAAGAAGTTTCTCAGAAAGCTTCTTCCTCTTTGTTATCGGAGGATATTTCCTTTGGCCCTATAGTCTTCAACGGGATCCGAAATATCTGTTCTCAGATTCCACAGAAATAAGGCTAGCAAAGAGATCCACGAAATACAGATGTAACACAGTGAGATGAATTAACAGAACACTAAGCAGTTTCTCAGAAAGCTTCTTTCCATATTTCATCGGAGGATATTTCCTTTTTCACCATAGCCCTCTATGGGCTTCCAAATATCACTTTGCAAATTCCACAAGAACTGTCTTAGTGAAAGGCTTCCTGAGGGGAAAGCTGTAACTCTGTGAGATGATTTCACAGAACACAAAGAAGTTTCTCACAAAGCCTCTTTCTCTTGTTATCGGAGGATATTTCCTTTGGCCCTATAGTCTTCAAAGGGATCCGAAATATCTGATCTCAGATTACACAGAAATAAGGCTAGCAAAGAGATCCACGAAATACAGATGTAATACTGTGAGATGAATTAACAGAACACTAAGCAGTTTCCCAGAAAGCTTCTTTCCATATTTCATCTGAGGATATTTCCTTTTTCACCGTACCCCTCTATGGGCTTCCAAATATCACTTTGACAATACCACAAGAACTGTCTTAGTGAAAAGCTTCTTGAGGGGAAAGCTTTAACTCTGTGAGATGATTTCACAGAACACAAAGAAGTTTCTCTGAAAGCTTCTTCCTCTTTGTTATCGGAGGATATTTCCTTTGGCCCTATAGTCTTCAACGGGATCCGAAATATCTGTTCTCAGATTCCACAGAAATAAGGCTAGCAAAGAGATCCACGAAATACAGATGTAGCTCTGTGAGATGAATTAAAAGAACACTAAACAGTTTCTGAGAAAGATTCTTTCCAAATTTCATCTGAGGATATTTCCTTTTTCACCATAGCCCTCTATGGGCTTCCAAATATCACTTTGCCAATTCCACAAGAACTGTCTTAGCGAAAGGCTTCTTGAGGGGAAAGCTGTAACTCTGTGAGATGATTTCACAGAACACAAAGAAGTTCCTCAGAAAGCTTCTTTCGCTTTGTTATCGGAGGATATTTCCTTTGGCCCTATAGTCTTCAAAGGGATCCGAAATATCTGTTTTCAGATTCCACAGAAATAAGGCTACCAAAGAGATCCACGAAATACAGATGTAACTCTGTGAGTGGAAGTCACACATCACAGAGCAGTTTCTCAGAAAGCTTCTTTCCAGATTTCATCTGAGGATATTTCCTTTTTCACCATAGCCCTCTATGGGCTTCCAAATATCACTTTGCCAATTCCACAAGAACTGTCTTAGCGAAAGGCTTCTTGAGAGGAAAGGTGTAAGTCTGTGAGATGATTTCACACAACACAAAGTAGTTTCTCAGAAAGCTCTTTCTCTTTGTTATCGGAGGATATTTCCTTTGGCCATATAGTCTTCAAAGGGATCATAAATATCTATTCTCAGATTCCACAGAAATAAGGCTAGAAAGGGATCCACGAAATACAGATGTAACTCCGTGAGATAAATTAACAGAACGCTAAGTAGTTTCTCAGAAAGCTTCTTTCCAGATTTCATCTGAGGATATTTCCTTTTTCACCATAGCCCTCTATGGACTTCCAAATATCACTTTGCCAATTCCACAAGAACTGTCTTAGCGAAAGGCTTCTGGAGGGGAAAGCTGTAACTCTGTGAGATGATTTCACAGAACACAAAGAAGTTTCTCACAAAGCTTCTTTCTCTTTGTTATCGGAGGATATTTCCTTTGGCCCTATAGTCTTCAAAGCGATCCGAAATATCTGTTCTCAGATTCCACAGAAATAAGGCTAGCAAAGAGATCCACGAAATACAGATGTAACTGTGTGAGATGAATTAACAGAACACTAAGCAGTTTCTCAGAAAGATTTTTTCCAGATTTCATCTGAGTATATTTCCTTTTGCACCATAGCCCTCTATGGGCTTCCAAATATCACTTTGCCAATTCCACAAGAACTGACTTAGCGAAAGACTTCTGGAGGGGAAAGCTTTAAGTCTGTGAGTTGATTTCACAGAACAAAAAGAAGTTTCTCAGAAAGCTTCTTTCTCTTTGTTATCGGAGGATATTTCCTTTGGCCCTATAGTCTTCAAAGGGATTCGAAATATCTGTTCTCAGATTTCACAGAAATAAGGCTAGCAAAGAGATCCACGAAATACAGATGTAACTCTGTGAGTGGAAGTCATACATCACAGAGCAGTTTCTCAGAAAGCTTCTTTCCAGATTTCATCTGAGGATATTTCCTTTTTCACCATAGCCCTCTATGGGCTTCCAAATATCACTTTGCCAATTCCACAAGAACTGTCGTAGCGAAAGGCTTCTTGAGGGGGAAGCTGTAACGTTGTGAGGTGATTTCACAGAACACAAAGAAGTTTCTCAGAAAGCTTCTTTCTCTTTGTTATCGGAGGATATTTCCTTTGGCCCTATAGACTTCAAAGGGATCCGAAATATCTGTTCTCAGATTCCACAGAAAGAAGGCTAGCAAAGAGATCCACGAAATACAGATGTAGCTCTGTGAGATGAATTAACAGAACACTAAGCAGTTTCTGAGAAAGATTCTTTCCAAATTTCATCTGAGGATATTTCCTTTTTCACCATAGCCCTCTATGGGCTTCCAAATATCACTTTGCCAATTCCACAAGAACTGTCTTAGCGAAAGGCTTCTTGAAGGGAAAGCTGTAACACTGTGAGATGATTTCACAGAACACAAAGAAGTTCCTCAGAAAGCTTCTTTCGCTTTGTTATCGGAAGATATTTCCTTTGGCCCTATAGTCTTCAAAGGCATCCGAAATATCTGTTCTCAGATTCCACAGAAATAAGGCTACCAAAGAGATCCACGAAATACAGATGTAACTCTGTGAGTGGAAGTCACACATCACAGAGCAGTTTCTCAGAAAGCTTCTTTCCAGATTTCATCTGAGGATATTTCCTTTTTCACCATAGCCCTCTATGGGCTTCCAAATATCACCTTGCCAATTCCACAAGAACTGTCTTAGCGAAAGGCTTCTTGAGGGGAAAGCTGTAACTCTGTGAGATGATATCACACAACACAAAGAAGTTTCTCAGAAAGCTTCTTTCTCTTTGTTATCGGAGGATATTTCCTTTTGCCCTATAGTCTTCAAAGGGATCCGACATACCTGTTCTCAGATTCCACAGAAATAAGGCTAGCAAAGAGTTCCACGAAATACAGATGTAACTCTGTGAGATGAATTAATAGAACACTAAGCAGTTTCTCAGAAAGCTTCTTTCCATATTTCATCGGAGGATATTTCCTTTTTCACTATAGCCCTCTATGGGCTTCCAAATATCACTTTGCCAATAGCACAAGAACTGTCTTAGTGAAAGGCTTCCTGAGGGGAAAGCTGTAACTCTGTGAGATGATTTCACAGAACACAAAGAAGTTTCTCACAAAGCCTCTTTCTCTTTGTTATCGGAGGATATTTCCTTTGGCCCTATAGTCTTCAAAGGGATCCGAAATATCTGTTCTCAGATTACACAGAAATAAGGCTAGCAAAGAGATCCACGAAATACAGATGTAATACTGTGAGATGAATTAACAGAACACTAAGCAGTTTCCCAGAAAGCTTCTTTCCAGATTTCATCTGAGGATATTTCCTTTTTCACCGTAGCCCTCTATGGGCTACCAAATATCACTTTGACAATACCACAAGAACAGTCTTAGTGAAAAGCTTCTTGAGGGGAAAGCTTTAACTCTGTGAGATGATTTCACAGAACACAAAGAAGTTTCTCAGAAAGCTTCTTCCTCTTTGTTATCGGAAGATATTTCCTTTGGCCCTATAGTCTTCAAAGGGATCCGAAATATCTGTTCTCAGATTCCACAGAAATAAGGCTAGCAAAGAGATCCACGAAATACAGATGTAACTCTGTGAGTGGAAGTCACACATCACAGAGCAGTTTCTCAGAAGGCTTCTTTCCACATTTCATCTGAGGATATTTCCTTTTTCACCATAGCCCTCTATGGGCTTCCAAATATCACCTTGCCAATTCCACAAGAACTGTCTTAGCGAAAGGCTTCTTGAGGGGAAAGCTGTAACTCTGTGAGATGATATCACACAACACAAAGAAGTTTCTCAGAAAGCTTCTTTCTCTTTGCTATCGGAGGATATTTCCTTTGGCCCTATAGTCTTCAAAGGGATCCGACATATCTGTTCTCAGATTCCACAGAAATAAGGCTAGCAAAGAGATCCACGAAATACAGATGTAACACTGTGAGATGAATTAACAGAACACTAAGCAGTTTCTCAGAAAGCTTCTTTCCATATTTCATCGGAGGATATTTCCTTTTTCACCATAGCCCTCTATGGGCTTCCAAATATCACTTTGCCAATAGCACAAGAACTGTCTTAGTGAAAGGGTTCCTGAGGGGAAAGCTGTAACTCTGTGAGATGATTTCACAGAACACAAAGAAGTTTCTCACAAAGCCTCTTTCTCTTTGTTATCGGAGGATATTTCCTTTGGCCCTATAGTCTTCAAAGGGATCCGAAATATCTGTTCTCAGATTACACAGAAATAAGGCTAGCAAAGAGATCCACGAAATACAGATGTAATACTGTGAGATGAATTAACAGAACACTAAGCAGTTTCCCAGAAAGCTTCTTTCCAGATTTCATCTGAGGATATTTCCTTTTTCACCGTAGCCCTCTATGGGCTTCCCAATATCACTTTGACAATACCACAAGAACTGTCTTAGTGAAAAGCTTCTTGAGGGGAAAGCTTTAACTCTGTGAGATGATATCACAGAACACAAAGAAGTTTCTCAGAAAGCTTCTTCCTCTTTGTTATCGGAGGATATTTCCTTTGGCCCTATAGTCTTCAACGGGATCCGAAATATCTGTTCTCAGATTCCACAGAAATAAGGCTAGCAAAGAGATCCACGAAATACAGATGTAGCTCTGTGAGATGAATTAAAAGAACACTAAACAGTTTCTGAGAAAGATTCTTTCCAAATTTCATCTGAGGATATTTCCTTTTTCACCATAGCCCTCTATGGGCTTCCATATATCACTTTGCCAATTCCACAAGAACTGTCTTAGCGAAAGGCTTCTTGAGGGGAAAGCTGTAACTCTGTGAGATGATTTCACAGAACACAAAGAAGTTCCTCAGAAAGCTTCTTTCGCTTTGTTATCGGAGGATATTTCCTTTGGCCCTATAGTCTTCAAAGGGATCCGAAATATCTGTTTTCAGATTCCACAGAAATAAGGCTACCAAAGAGATCCACGAAATACAGATGTAACTCTGTGAGTGGAAGTCACACATCACAGAGCAGTTTCTCAGAAAGCTTCTTTCCAGATTTCATCTGAGGATATTTCCTTTTTCACCATAGCCCTCTATGGGCTTCCAAATATCACTTTGCCAATTCCACAAGAATTGTCTTAGCGAAAGGCTTCTTGAGAGGAAAGGTGTAAGTCTGTGAGATGATTTCACACAACACAAAGTAGTTTCTCAGAAAGCTCTTTCTCTTTGTTATCGGAGGATATTTCCTTTGGCCATATAGTCTTCAAAGGGATCATAAATATCTCTTCTCAGATTCCACAGAAATAAGGCTAGAAAGGGATCCACGAAATACAGATGTAACTCCGTGAGATAAATTAACAGAACGCTAAGTAGTTTCTCAGAAAGCTTCTTTCCAGATTTCATCTGAGGATATTTCCTTTTTCACCATAGCCCTCTATGGACTTCCAAATATCACTTTGCCAATTCCACAAGAACTGTCTTAGCGAAAGGCTTCTGGAGGGGAAAGCTGTAACTCTGTGAGATGATTTCACAGAACACAAAGAAGTTTCTCACAAAGCTTCTTTCTCTTTGTTATCGGAGGATATTTCCTTTGGCCCTATAGTCTTCAAAGCGATCCGAAATATCTGTTCTCAGATTCCACAGAAATAAGGCTAGCAAAGAGATCCACGAAATACAGATGTAACTGTGTGAGATGAATTAACAGAACACTAAGCAGTTTCTCAGAAAGATTTTTTCCAGATTTCATCTGAGTATATTTCCTTTTGCACCATAGCCCTCTATGGGCTTCCAAATATCACTTTGCCAATTCCACAAGAACTGACTTAGCGAAAGACTTCTGGAGGGGAAAGCTTTAAGTCTGTGAGTTGATTTCACAGAACAAAAAGAAGTTTCTCAGAAAGCTTCTTTCTCTTTGTTATCGGAGGATATTTCCTTTGGCCCTATAGTCTTCAAAGGGATTCGAAATATCTGTTCTCAGATTTCACAGAAATAAGGCTAGCAAAGAGATCCACGAAATACAGATGCAACTCTGTGAGTGGAAGTCATACATCACAGAGCAGTTTCTCAGAAAGCTTCTTTCCAGATTTCATCTGAGGATATTTCCTTTTTCACCATAGCCCTCTATGGGCTTCCAAATATCACTTTGCCAATTCCACAAGAACTGTCGTAGCGAAAGGCTTCTTGAGGGGAAAGCTGTAACGTTGTGAGCTAATTTCACAGAACACAAAGAAGTTTCTCAGAAAGCTTCTTTCTCTTTGTTATCGGAGGATATTTCCTTTGGCCCTATAGACTTCAAAGGGATCCGAAATATCTGTTCTCAGATTCCACAGAAAGAAGGCTAGCAAAGAGATCCACGAAGTACAGATGTAGCTCTGTGAGATGAATTAACAGAACACTAAGGAGTTTCTGAGAAAGATTCTTTCCAAATTTCATCTGAGGATATTTCCTTTTTCACCATAGCCCTCTATGGGCTTCCAAATATCACTTTGCCAATTCCACAAGAACTGTCTTAGCGAAAGGCTTCTTGAAGGGAAAGCTGTAACTCTGTGAGATGATTTCACAGAACACAAAGAAGTTCCTCAGAAAGCTTCTTTCGCTTTGTTATCGGAAGATATTTCCTTTGGCCCTATAGTCTTCAAAGGGATCCGAAATATCTGTTCTCAGATTCCACAGAAATAAGGCTAGCAAAGAGATCCACGAAATACAGATGTAACTCTGTGAGTGGAAGTCACACATCACAGAGCAGTTTCTCAGAAAGCTTCTTTCCAGATTTCATCTGAGGATATTTCCCTTTTCACCCTAGCCCTCTATGGGCTTCCAAATATCACCTTGCCAATTCCACAAGAACTGTCTTAGCGAAAGGCTTCCTGAGGGGAAAGCTGTAACTCTGTGAGATGATATCACACAACACAAAGAAGTGTCTCAGAAAGCTTCTTTCTCTTTGTTATCGGAGGATATTTCCTTTGACCCTATAGTCTTCAAAGGGATCCGACATATCTGTTCTCAGATTCCACAGAAATAAGGCTAGCAAGGAGATCCACGAAATACAGATGTAACTCTGTGAGATGAATTAACAGAACACTAAGCAGTTTCTCAGAAAGCTTCTTTCCATATTTCATCGGAGGATATTTCCTTTTTCACCATAGCCCTCTATGGGCTTCCAAATATCACTTTGCCAATAGCACAAGAACTGTCTTAGTGAAACGCTTCCTGAGGGGAAAGCTGTAACTCTGTGAGATGATTTCACAGAACACAAAGAAGTTTCTCAAAAGGCCTCTTTCTCTTTGTTATCAGAGTATATTTCCTTTGGCCCTATAGTCTTCAAAGGGATCCGAAATATCTGTTCTCAGATTACACAGAAATAAGGCTAGCAAAGAGATCCACGAAATACAGATGTAATACTGTGAGATGAATTAACAGAACACTAAGCAGTTTCCCAGAAAGCTTCTTTCCAGATTTCATCTGAGGATATTTCCTTTTTCACCGTAGCCCTCTATGGGCTTCCAAATATCACTTTGACAATACCACAAGAACTGTCTTAGTGAAAAGCTTCTTGAGGGGAAAGCTTTAACTCTGTGAGATGATTTCACAGAACACAAAGAAGTTTCTCAGAAAGCTTCTTCCTCTTTGTTATCGGAGGATATTTCCTTTGGCCCTATAGTCTTCAACGGGATCCGAAATATCTGTTCTCAGATTCCACAGAAATAAGGCTAGCAAAGACATCCACGAAATACAGATGTAGCTCTGTGAGATGAATTAAAAGAACACTAAGCAGTTTCTGAGAAAGATTCTTTCCAAATTTCATCTGAGGATATTTCCTTTTTCACCATAGCCCTCTATGGGCTTCCAAATATCACTTTGCCAATTCCACAAGAACTGTCTTAGCGAAAGGCTTCTTGAGGGGAAAGCTGTAACTCTGTGAGATGATTTCACAGAACACAAAGAAGTTCCTCAGAAAGCTTCTTTCGCTTTGTTATCGGAGGATATTTCCTTTGGCCCTATAGTCTTCAAAGGGATCCGAAATATCTGTTCTCAGATTCCACAGAAATAAGGCTAGCAAAGAGATCCACGAAATACAGATGTAAGTCTGTGAGTGGAAGTCACACATCACAGAGCAGTTTCTCAGAAAGCTTCTTTCCAGATTTCATCGGAGGATATTTCCTTTTTCAACATAGCCCTCTATGGGCTTCCAAATATCACTTTGCCAATTCCACAAGAACTGTCTTAGCGAAAGGCTTCTTGAGGGGAAAGCTGTAACTCTGTGAGATGATTTCACAGATCACAAAGAAGTTTCTCAGAATGCTTCTTTCTCTTTGTTATCGGAGGATATTTCCTTTGTCCCTATAGTCTTCAAAGGGATCCGAAATATCTGTTCTCAGATTCCACAGAAATAAGGCTACCAAAGAGATCCACGAAATACAGATGTAACTCTGTGAGTGGAAGTCACACATCACAGAGCAGTTTCTCAGAAAGCTTCTTTCCAGATTTCATCTGAGGATATTTCCTTTTTCACCATAGCCCTCTATGGGCTTCCAAATATCACTTTGCCAATTCCACAAGAACTGTCTTAGCGAAAGGCTTCTTGAGGGGAAAGCTGTAACTCTGTGAGATGATATCACACAACACAAAGAAGTTTCTCCGAAAGCTTCTTTCTCTTTGTTATCGGAGGATATTTCCTTTGGCCCTATAGTCTTCAAAGGGATCCGAAATATCTGATCTCGGATTCCACAGAGATAAGGCTAGCAAAGAGATCCACGAAATACAGATGTAATTCTGTGATGTGAATTAACAGAACACTAAGCAGTTTCTTAGAAAGCTTCTTTCCAGATTTCATCTGAGGATATTTCCTTTTTCACCATAGCCCTCTATGGGCTTCCAAATATCACTTTGCCAATTCCACAAGAACTGTCGTAGCGAAAGCCTTCTTGAGGGGAAAGCTGTAACTCTGTGAGTTGATTTCACAGAACACAAAGAAGTTTCTCAGAAAGCTTCTTTCTCTTTGTCATCGGAGGATATTTCCTTTGGCCCTATAGTCTTCAAAGCGATCCGAAATATCTGTTCTCAGATTCCACAGAAATAAGGCTAGCAAAGAGATCCACGAAATACAGATGTAACTCTGAGTGGAAGTCACACATCACAGAGCAGTTTCTCAGAGAGCTTCTTTCCAGATTTCATCGGAGGATATTTCCTTTTTCACCATAGCACTCTATGGACTTCCAAATATCACTTTGCCAATTTCACAAGAACTGTCTTAGCGAAAGGCTTCTTGAGGGGAAAGCTGCAACTCTGTGAGATGATTTCACAGAACACAAAGAAGTTTCTCAGAATGCTTCTTTCTCTTTGTTATCGGAGGACATTTCCTTTGGCCCTATAGTCTTCAAAGGGATCCGAAATATCTGTTCTCAGATTCCACAGAAATAAGGCTAGCAAAGAGATGCGTGAAATACAGATGTAACTCTGTGAGATGAATTAACAGAACACTAAGCAGTTTCTCAGAAAGCTTCTTTCCAGATTTCATCTGAGGATATTTCCTTTTGCACCATAGCCCTCTATGGGCTTCCAAATATCACTTTGCCAATTCCACAAGAAGTGTCTTAGCGAAAGGCTTCTTGAGGGTAAAGCTGTAACTCTGTGAGATGATTTCACAGAACACAAAGAAGTTTCTCAGAATGCTTCTTTCTCTTTGTTATCGGAGGATATTTCCTTTGGCCCTATAGTCTTCAAAGGAATCCGAAATATCTGTTCTCAGATTCCACAGAAATAAGGCTAGCAAAGAGATCCACGGAATTCAGATGTAACTCTGTGAGTGGAAGTCACACATCACAGAGCAGATTCTCAGAGAGCTTCTTTCCAGATTTCATCGGAGGATATTTCCTTTTTCAACATAGCCCTCTATGGGCTTCCAAATATCACTTTGCCAATTCCACAAGAACTGTCTTAGCGAAAGGCTTCTTGAGGGGAAAGCTGTAACTCTGTGAGATGATTTCACAGAACACAAAGAAGTTTCTCAGAATGCTTCTTTCTCTTTGTTATCGGAGGATATTTCCTTTGGCCCTATAGTCTTCAAAGGGACCCCAATTATCTGTTCTCAGATTCCACAGAAATAAGGCTAGCAAAGAGATGCACGAAATACACATGTAACTCTGTGAGATGAATTTACAGAACACTAAGCAGTTTCTCAGAAAGCTTCTTTCCAGATTTCATCTGAGGATATTTCCTTTTTCACCATAGCCCTCTATGGGCTTCCAATTGTCACTTTGCCAATTACAAAAGAACTGTCTTAGCGAAAGGCTTCTTGAGGGGAAAGCTGTAACTCTGTGAGATGATTTCACAGAACACAAAGAAGTTTCTGAGAAAGCTTCTTTCTCTTTGTTATCGGAGGATATTTCCTTTGGCCCTATAGTCTTCAAAGGGATCATAAATATCTCTTCTCAGATTCCACTGAAATAAGGCTAGCAATGAGATCCACGAAATACAGATGTAACTCTGTGAGATGAATTAACAGAACACTAAGCAGTTTCTCAGAAAGCTTCTATCCAGATTTCATCTGAGGATATTTCCTTTTTCACCATAGCCCTCTATGGGCTTCCAAATGTCACTTTTCCAATTACAAAAGAACTGTCTTAGCGAAAGGCTTCTTGAGGGGAAAGCTGTAACTCTGTGAGATGATTTCACAGAACACAAAGAAGTTTCTCAGAAAGCTTCTTTCTCTTTGTCATCGGAGGATATTTCCTTTGGCCCTATAGTCTTCAATGGGATCCGAAATATCTGTTCTCAGATTCCACAAAAATAAGGCTAGCAAAGAGATACACGAAATAGCGATGTAAATCTGTGAGATGAATTAACAGAACACTAAGCAGTTTCTCAGATAGCTTCTTTCCAGATTTCATCTGAGGATATTTCCTTTTTCACCATAGCCCTCTATTGGCTTCCAAATATCACTTTGCCAATTCCACAAGAACTGTCTTAGCGAAAGGCTTCTTGAGGGGAAAGGTGTAATTCTGTGAGATGATTTCACAGAACACAAAGAAGTTTCTCAGAAAGCTCTTTCTCTTTGTTATCGGAGGATATTTCCTTTGGCCCTATAGTCTTCAAAGGGATCCGAAATATCTCTTCTCAGATTCCACTGAAATAAGGCTAGAAAGGGATCCACGAAATACAGATGTAACTCCGTGAGTTGAATTAACAGAACACTAAGCATTTTCTCACAAAGCTTCTTTCCAGATTTCATCTGAGGATATTTCCTTTTTCACCATAGCCCTCTATGGGCTTCCAAATATCACTTTGCCAATTCCACAAGAACTGTCTTAGCGAAAGGCTTCTGGAGGGGAAAGCTGTAACTCTGTGAGATGATATCACAGAACACAAAGAAGTTTCTCAGAAAGCTTCTTTCTCTTTGTTATCGGAGGATATTTCCTTTGGCCCTATAGTCTTCAAAGGGATCCGAAATATCTGTTCTCAGATTCCACAGAAATAAGGCTAGCAAAGAGATCCACGAAATACAGATGTAACTCTGTAAGATGAATTAACAGAACACTAAGCAGTTTCTTAGAAAGCTTCTTTCCAGATTTCATCTGAGGATATTTCCTTTTTCACCATAGCCCTCTATGGGCTTCCAAATATCACTTTGCCAATTCCACAAGAACTGTCGTAGCGAAAGGCTTCTTGAGGGGAAAGCTGTAACTCTGTGAGATGATTTCACAGAACACAAAGAAGTTTCTCAGAAAGCCTCTTCCTCTTTGTTATCGGAGGATATTTCCTTTGGCCCTATAGTCTTCAAAGGGATCCGAAATATCTGTTCTCAGATTCCACAGAAACAAGGCTAGCAAAGAGATCCACGAAATACTTATGTAATTCTGTGAGATGAATTAACAGAACACTAAGCAGTTTCTCAGAAAGCTTCTTTCCAGATTTCATCTGAGGATATTTCCTTTTTCACCATAGCCCTCTATGGGCTTGCAAATATCACTTTGCCAATACCCCAAGAACTGTCTTAGTGAAAGGCTTCTTGAGGGGAAAGCTGTAACTCTGTGAGATGATCTCACAGAACACAAAGAAGTTTCTCACAAAGCTTCTTCCTCTTTGTTATCGGAGGATACTTCCTTTGGCCCTGTACTCTTCAAAGGGATCCGAAATATCTGTTCTCAGATTCCACAGAAATAAGGCTAGCAAAGAGATCCACGAAATACAGATGTAACTCTGTGAGATGAATTAACAGAACACTAAGCAGTTTCTGAGAAAGATTCTTTCCAAATTTCATCTGAGGATATTTCCTTTTTCACCATAGCCCTCTATGGGCTTCCAAATATCACTTTGCCAATTCCACAAGAACTGTCTTAGCGAAAGGCTTCTTGAGGGGAAAGCTGTAACTCTGTGAGATGATTTCACAGAACACAAAGAAGTTTCTCAGAATGCTTCTTTCTCTTTGTTATCCGAGGATATTTCCTTTGGCCCTATAGTCTTCAAAGGGATCCGAAATATCTGTTCTCAGATTCCACAGAAATACGGCTAGCAAAGAGATGCAAGAAATACAGATGTAACTCTGTGAGATGAATTAACAGAACACTAAGCAGTTTCTCAGAAAGCTTCTTTCCAGATTTCATCTGAGGATATTTCCTTTTTCACCATAACCCTCTATGGGCTTCCAAATATCACTTTGCCAATTCCACAAGAACTGTCGTAGCGAAAGGCTTCTTGAGGGGAAAGCTGTAAATCTGTGAGATGATTTCACAGAACACAAAGAAGTTTCTCAGGAAGCTTCTTTCTCTTTGTTATCGGAGGATATTTCCTTTGGCCCTATAGTCTTCAAAGGGATCCGAAATATCTGTTCTCAGATTCCAGAGAAATAAGGCTAGCAAAGTGATCCACGAAATATAGATGTAACCCAGTGAGTGGAAGTCACACATGACAGAGCAGTTTCTCAGAAAGCTTCTTTCCAGATTTCATCTGAGGATATTTACCTTTTTACCATAGCCCTCTATGGGCTTCCAAATGTCACTTTGCCAATTACAAAAGAACTGCCTTAGCGAAAGGCTTCTTGAGGGGAAAGCTGTAACTCTGTGAGATGATTTCACAGAACACAAAGAAGTTTCTAAGAAAGCTTCTTTCTCTTTGTTATCGGAGGATATTTCCTTTGTCCCTATAGTCTTCAAAGGGATCCGAAATATCTGTTCTCAGATTCCACAGAAATAAGGCTAGCAAAGAGATACACGAAATACAGATGTAAATCTGTGAGACGAATTAACAGAACACTAAGCAGTTCCTCAGATAGCTTCTTTCCAGATTTCATCTGAGGATATTTCCTTTTTCACCATAGCCCTCTATGGGCTTCCAAATATTACTTTGCCAATTCCACAAGAACTGTCTTAGCGAAAGGCTTCTTGAGGGGAAAGGTGTAAGTCTGTGAGATGATTTCACACAACACAAAGTAGTTTCTCAGAAAGCTCTTTCTCTTTGTTATCGGAGGATATTTCCTTTGGCCATATAGTCTTCAAAGGGATCATAAATATCTCTTCTCAGATTCCACAGAAATAAGGCTAGAAAGGGATCCACGAAATACAGATGTAACTCCTTGAGATAAATTAACAGAACGCTAAGTAGTTTCTCAGAAAGCTTCTTTCCAGATTTCATCTGAGGATATTTCCTTTTTCACCATAGCCCTCTATGGACTTCCAAATATCACTTTGCCAATTCCACAAGAACTGTCTTAGCGAAAGGCTTCTGGAGGGGAAAACTGTAACTCTGTGAGATGATATCACAGAACACAAAGAGGTTTCTCAGAAAGCTTCTTTCTCTTTGTTATTGGAGGATATTTCCTTTGGACCTATAGTCTTCAAAGGGATCCGAAATATCTGTTCTCAGCTTCCACAGAAATAAGGCTAGCAAAGAGATCCACGAAATACAGATGTAACTCTGTGAGATGAATTAACAGAACACTAAGCAGTTTCTTAGAAAGCTTCTTTCCAGATTTCATCTGAGGATATTTCCTTTTTCACCATAGCCCTCTATGGGCTTCCAAATATCACTTTGCCAATTCCACAAGAACTGTCTTAGCGAAAGGCTTCTTGAGGGGAAAGTTGTAACTCTGTGAGACGATTTCACACAACACAAAGAAGTTTCTCAGAAAGCTTCTTTCTCTTTGTTATCGGAGGATATTTCCTTTGGCCCTATAGTCTTCAAAGGGATCCGAAATATCTGTTCTCAGATTCCACAGAAATAAGGCTAGCAAAGAGATCCACGAAATACAGAAGTAACTCTGTGAGATGAATTAACAGAACACTAAGCAGTTTCTTAGAAAGCTTCTTTCCAGATTTCATCTGAGGATATTTCCTTTTTCACCATAGCCCTCTATGGGCTTCCAAATATCACTTTGCCAATACCACAAGAACTGTCTTAGTGAAAGGCTTTTGGAGGGGAAAGCTGTAACTCTGTGAGATGATTTCACAGAACACAAAGAAGTTTCTCAGAAAGCTTCTTTCTCTTTGTTATCGGAGGATATTTCCTTTGTCCCTATAGTCTTCAAAGGGATCCGAAATATCTGTTCTCAGATTCCACAGAAATAAGGCTAGCAAAGAGATCCACGAAATAAAGATGTAACTCTGTGAGTGGAAGTCACACATCACAGAGCAGTTTCTCAGAGAGCTTCTTTCCAGATTTCATCGGAGGATATTTCCTTTTTCAACATTGCCCTCTATGGCCTTCCAAATATCACTTTGCCAATTCCACAAGAACTGTCTTAGCGAAAGGCTTCTTGAGGGGAAAGGTGTAAGTCTGTGAGATGATTTCACAGAACACAAAGAAGTTTCTCAGAATGCTTCTTTCTCTTTGTTATCGGAGGATATTTCCTTTGGCCCTATAGTCTTCAAAGGGATCCGAAATATCTGTTCTCAGATTCCACAGAAATAAGGCTAGCAAAGAGATGCAAGAAATACAGAAGTAACTCTGTGAGATGAATTAACAGAACACTAAGCAGTTTCTCAGAAAGCTTCTTCCCAGATTTCATCTGAGGATATTTACCTTTTTACCATAGCCCCCTATGGGCTTCCAAATATCACTTTGCGAATTCCACATGAACTGTCATAGCGAAAGGCTTCTTGAGGGGAAAGCAGTAACTCTGTGAGATGATTTCACAGAACACAAAGAAGTTTCTCAGAAAGCTTCTTTCTCTTTGTTATCGGAGGATATTTCCTTTGGCCCTATAGTCTTCAAAGGGATCCGAAATATCTGCTCTCAGATTCCTCAGAAATAAGGCTAGCAAAGAGATCCACGAAATACAGATGTAACTCTGTGAGATGAATTAACAGATCACTAAGCAGTTTCTCAGAAAGCTTCTTTCCAGATTTCATCTGAGGATATTTCCTTTTTCACCATAGCCCTCTATGGGCTTCCAAATGTCACTTTGCCAATTACAAAAGAACTGTCGTAGCGAAACTCTTCTGGAGGGGAAAGCTGTAACTCTGTGAGATGATTTCACAGAACACAAAGAAGTTTCTCAGAAAGCTTCTTTCTCTTTGTTATCAGAGGATATTTCCTTTGGCCCTATAGTCTTCAAAGGGATCTGAAATATCTGTTCTCAGATTCCACAGAAATAAGGATAGCAAAGAGATCCACGAAATACAGATGTAACTCTGTGAGATGAATTAACAGAACTCTAATCAGTTTCTTAGAAAGCTTCTTTCCAGATTTCATCTGAGGATATTTCCTTTTTCACCATAGCCCTCTAGGGGCTTCCAAATATCACTTTGCCAATACCAGAAGAACTTTCTTAGCGAAAGGCTTCTTGAGGGGAAAGCTGTAACTCTGTGAGATGATTTCACAGAACACAAAGAAGTTTCTCAGAAAGCTTCTTTCTCTTTGTTATCGGAGGATATTTCCTTTGGCCCTATAGTCTTCAAAGGGATCCGAAATATCTGTCCTCAGATTCCTCAGAAATAAGGCTAGCAAAGAGATCCACGAAATACATATGAAACTCTGTGAGATGAATTAACAGAACACTAAGCAGTTTCTCAGAAAGCTTCTATCCAGATTTCATCTGAGGATATTTCCTTTTTCACCATAGCCCTCTATGGGCTTCCAAATGTCACTTTTCCAATTACAAAAGAACTGTCTTAGCGAAAGGCTTCTTGAGGGGAAAGCTGTAACTATGTGAGATGATTTCACAGAACACAAAGAAGTTTCTAAGAAAGCTTCTTTCTCTTTGTCATCGGAGGATATTTCCTTTGGCCCTATAGTCTTCAATGGGATCCGAAATATCTGTTCTCACATTCCACAGAAATAAGGCTAGCAAAGAGATACACGAAATAGCGATGTAAATCTGTGAGATGAATTAACAGAACACTAAGCAGTTTCTCAGATAGCTTCTTTCCAGATTTCATCTGAGGATATTTCCTTTTTCACCATAGCCCTCTATTGGCTTCCAAATATCACTTTGCCAATTCCACAAGAACTGTCTTAGCGAAAGGCTTCTTGAGGGGAAAGGTGTAAGTCTGTGAGATGATTTCACAGAACACAAAGAAGTTTCTCAGAAAGCTCTTTCTCTTTGTTATCGGAGGATATTTCCTTTGGCCCTATAGTCTTCAAAGGGATCCGAAATATCTGTCCTCAGATTCCACAGAAATAAGGCTAGCAAAGAGATCCACGAAATACAGATGTAAGTCTGTGAGTGGAAGTCACACATCACAGAGCAGTTTCTCAGAAAGCTTCTTTCCAGATTTCATCGGAGGATATTTCCTTTTTCAACATAGCCCTCTATGGGCTTCCAAATATCACTTTGCCAATTCCACAAGAACTGTCTTAGCGAAAGGCTTCTTGAGGGGAAAGCTGTAACTCTGTGAGATGATTTCACAGATCACAAAGAAGTTTCTCAGAATGCTTCTTTCTCTTTGTTATCGGAGGATATTTCCTTTGTCCCTATAGTCTTCAAAGGGATCCGAAATATCTGTTCTCAGATTCCACAGAAATAAGGCTACCAAAGAGATCCACGAAATACAGATGTAACTCTGTGAGTGGAAGTCACACATCACAGAGCAGTTTCTCAGAAAGCTTCTTTCCAGATTTCATCTGAGGATATTTCCTTTTTCACCATAGCCCTCTATGGGCTTCCAAATATCACTTTGCCAATTCCACAAGAACTGTCTTAGCGAAAGGCTTCTTGAGGGGAAAGCTGTAACTCTGTGAGATGATATCACACAACACAAAGAAGTTTCTCAGAAAGCTTCTTTCTCTTTGTTATCGGAGGATATTTCCTTTGGCCCTATAGTCTTCAAAGGGATCCGAAATATCTGATCTCGGATTCCACAGAGATAAGGCTAGCAAAGAGATCCACGAAATACAGATGTAATTCTGTGATGTGAATTAACAGAACACTAAGCAGTTTCTTAGAAAGCTTCTTTCCAGATTTCATCTGAGGATATTTCCTTTTTCACCATAGCCCTCTATGGGCTTCCAAATATCACTTTGCCAATTCCACAAGAACTGTCTTAGCGAAAGCCTTCTTGAGGGGAAAGCTGTAACTCTGTGAGTTGATTTCACAGAACACAAAGAAGTTTCTCAGAAAGCTTCTTTCTCTTTGTCATCGGAGGATATTTCCTTTGGCCCTATAGTCTTCAAAGCGATCCGAAATATCTGTTCTCAGATTCCACAGAAATAAGGCTAGCAAAGAGATCCACGAAATACAGATGTAACTCTGAGTGGAAGTCACACATCACAGAGCAGTTTCTCAGAGAGCTTCTTTCCAGATTTCATCGGAGGATATTTCCTTTTTCACCATAGCACTCTATGGACTTCCAAATATCACTTTGCCAATTTCACAAGAACTGTCTTAGCGAAAGGCTTCTTGAGGGGAAAGCTGCAACTCTGTGAGATGATTTCACAGAACACAAAGAAGTTTCTCAGAATGCTTCTTTCTCTTAGTTATCGGAGGACATTTCCTTTGGCCCTATACTCTTCAAAGGGATCCGAAATATCTGTTCTCAGATTCCACAGAAATAAGGCTAGCAAAGAGATGCGTGAAATACAGATGTAACTCTGTGAGATGAATTAACAGAACACTAAGCAGTTTCTCAGAAAGCTTCTTTCCAGATTTCATCTGAGGATATTTCCTTTTGCACCATAGCCCTCTATGGGCTTCCAAATATCACTTTGCCAATTCCACAAGAAGTGTCTTAGCGAAAGGCTTCTTGAGGGTAAAGCTGTAACTCTGTGAGATGATTTCACAGAACACAAAGAAGTTTCTCAGAATGCTTCTTTCTCTTTGTTATCGGAGGATATTTCCTTTGGCCCTATAGTCTTCAAAGGAATCCGAAATATCTGTTCTCAGATTCCACAGAAATAAGGCTAGCAAAGAGATCCACGGAATTCAGATGTAACTCTGTGAGTGGAAGTCACACATCACAGAGCAGATTCTCAGAGAGCTTCTTTCCAGATTTCATCGGAGGATATTTCCTTTTTCAACATAGCCCTCTATGGGCTTCCAAATATCACTTTGCCAATTCCACAAGAACTGTCTTAGCGAAAGGCTTCTTGAGGGGAAAGCTGTAACTCTGTGAGATGATTTCACAGAACACAAAGAAGTTTCTCAGAATGCTTCTTTCTCTTTGTTATCGGAGGATATTTCCTTTGGCCCTATAGTCTTCAAAGGGACCCCAATTATCTGTTCTCAGATTCCACAGAAATAAGGCTAGCAAAGAGATGCACGAAATACACATGTAACTCTGTGAGATGAATTTACAGAACACTAAGCAGTTTCTCAGAAAGCTTCTTTCCAGATTTCATCTGAGGATATTTCCTTTTTCACCATAGCCCTCTATGGGCTTCCAATTGTCACTTTGCCAATTACAAAAGAACTGTCTTAGCGAAAGGCTTCTTGAGGGGAAAGCTGTAACTCTGTGAGATGATTTCACAGAACACAAAGAAGTTTCTGAGAAAGCTTCTTTCTCTTTGTTATCGGAGGATATTTCCTTTGGCCCTATAGTCTTCAAAGGGATCATAAATATCTCTTCTCAGATTCCACTGAAATAAGGCTAGCAATGAGATCCACGAAATACAGATGTAACTCTGTGAGATGAATTAACAGAACACTAAGCAGTTTCTCAGAAAGCTTCTATCCAGATTTCATCTGAGGATATTTCCTTTTTCACCATAGCCCTCTATGGGCTTCCAAATGTCACTTTTCCAATTACAAAAGAACTGTCTTAGCGAAAGGCTTCTTGAGGGGAAAGCTGTAACTCTGTGAGATGATTTCACAGAACACAAAGAAGTTTCTCAGAAAGCTTCTTTCTCTTTGTCATCGGAGGATATTTCCTTTGGCCCT